>NC_143566.1:62998409-63602727 GCF_054136105.1 Typopeltis vanoorti
AAATCATGGGAATATAACATAGATTTGTATTTAAGTTTTGTAGATCTGGAAAAAGATATGACAAGATGCCAAGAGAGAAGCTATTCAAAACGCTACAGTTGTATGGTGTCAGTGGGACATTATATCAAGCAATACTTAGTCTTTATTTGAGTTGTAAGTCAGCAGTTAGAATTGAAGAAAGTACAGGAAGATGGTTTAATGTTAAATCTGGTGTCAGACAAGGATATACATTATCCTCTCTGTTATTCATTATCTATATGGATCACATTATGAAAGAAAGAGGATTCCCTGACTAAATTGAATAACTGTTGTAATAGATATGGTATGAAGGTCAGCAATAATAAGACAATGAAAATAGGCAGATGAAAATATCAACTGCATTGTGAATGGAGAACAAAACAACATATAGAACAAGTAAAACATTTTAGCTACTTAGGCACGAGTTTTAGTGAAGATGGTAAATTAAATATGGAAATAGAAAAGAGAATCAACAAAACTGGTATGGTAGGAAGTCAACTGAATTAATTTATATGGAATAAAAGAGAAATTAGTCAAAACACTAAATTAGCTGTATACAGGACAGTGTTCCAACCAAATTTGACTTATGGACCTGAAAGCTGGGTTAGAAATAAAACACTTGACCAAAGACTAGAGACCTCAGATATGAGAGTCCTGAGAAAGATAGGGGCATGAACAGATGTGATCAATGGCAATATCATATTAAAAATGAGGATTATTAGGAAAGAACTTGATATTGTTAGCATCCAGGAATGTGTTAGTAGAGCCTCAGGTAGTATGGTCATTGGCTGAGGGTTTTGCAAAGTTTTTACTAAAAGATTAGCAAAACAAGTGTTCTCTGCTAGGTTGGCAGGGAAAAGTCTCAGAGGAAGACAAAGATATAGGTGGATTGATACAGTGAAATGTGCTTTAGAACAGGGCTCGGCAACCAGCGGGCCGCATGTGGCTGAAACGTGCCTTTTTTGCAGCCCATAAAAGGTTGACCATATTTACATGTTATGTGGCCAGTATGTTGAATTATTTAAATAATACATTTTATAATATAAATGATAATTAAAAATAATTTTATACCTATATTTCGTGATATTGCCATGCAACTTTGCACGCATCAATCGTGTGAGTCATCATGAGTGGGGATACCAAAGGCGACTTCATCTGACAATAAACGAGATTTTGGCACACTTTTGCAGTCGCGTTCCGTCTTTTAATATAATTCAATAATTCAAAAACATCAACTATTGTTTTCAGAGGATATATATATATATATTTGTTAAAAATAATTTCAAAAATGTGTTCAAGAAAACTTAAAATTGCAGATGAAGGAAGAAGATTTAATGATGAATGGAGTAGCATGTACTTCTTTATTGTAAATAGGGATAAGCCCCTTCATCTTATTTGTTATTAAAGTGTTGCTGTTATTGAAAGAATATATCAGACATCATTACGAGAATGAAAATGAAAGCTAATACAAGGATTTGATCTGTGAACTTAGAAAAAATCAAATTAATAAATTCAAGCTTCTTTGACTTCTCAGCAAAACATATTTAAGAAGCAAAGTATTCATAATGAATTGGTTGTTCTTGCTAGTTATGTCTTAGTGGAACTGGTTGCGAAAGAAGGAAGGCCTTATACAGATTAAGAATTTTTTAAACGATGTTTATTAGCTGTAATTGAACAAATATGCCCAAAAAAGAAGACATTATTTCAAGATATTAGTTTATCTGCCAGGATTTGTACAAGGTGAGTAGAAGAAATCAGTACCAATTTATTTGAGAAGCTTAAATTTAAAGCAAAATGATTTGATTGTTATGCTCTGGCAGTGGATGAAAGTACTGATTTAAATGACACTGCACAGTTAATGATATTTATTCGTGGCATCGATAGTGACCTTAATGTTCATGAAGAATTGGCCAGTTTGTGTAGTTTAAAAAGTACTACAACTGGCAATGATTTGTTCGTAAATGTAATTATTGATTCTTTAGAATGGGACTGAAAAAAAAATTAAAAAGTGACAATCGATGGTGGAAGAAATATGTGGGGCTCTAACGGGTATAGTAGGTTGAATTTGTACATAATTACAGAATTTATTATTATTATTACCTCCAGGGAGTCCAAAGACTCATCGAGGGAGTCATCTACTCTACAAATCTCCATTTCTACCCCTCAATCCACCAACTACAACAAACCACAACTACACCAACATCATCTACCACCACTACCAGTATTTTCACAGACAATCGCAAACATCTATGCCCACAGCAGGATTCGAACCCACAACCTATTGGGTGGGGAGCGGATATGCTAACCACTCAGCCAACCAGGCCAGCATTTTTTAGATTATGATAATCTAATGGTGCTCAATTGCATCATTCATCAGGAAGCGCTTTGTTGCAAAATTTTATCATCAATGAAAGACGTTATGCTTGTCTCATATCTCATACTTTAAATATTTCTGTGTTTTTAAGATTGATATAATAAAAATTGATAACTTAAGTATTTTTTACTCACTATTTTCTCTTAATTAAATGCTTGCGGCCCGATTATTAAAACTAAAAGTTGAATGTGGCCAGCGAGTCTGTAAAGGTTGCTGATCCCTGCCTTAGAAGACAGAAATATAAGATCTGATAATGTTTGGAGTCTTGACAGGTAACAAATTGATTTGGAGGAAAATTGTAGATAGGAAGCTAGTAATGATGTAAGTTTTTCATGTAGTACTATTATATCCTGTGCACCCCTTGAGGGTACATGTCAGGAATTTGATGATGATGATGATAGTTTTGTGAAATGCTTTGTTTCATTTCTTCAGGAAATAACACGAGTAAACTAAAAACTAGATGATAAGTAATAAGTTAACCATGCAACTATGTCTACAAGAAAGATTACTTCTTTGTAATTCAGAACACTGGTTGTGATCTGTTGAATCCCAGAAGGAAAGGTTCCAAGAATTACAAAAATTCTTACCATTGTTGAGTGATGTTGGATACATAAACAGTAGAGGAATGGTGGTTCTTTCACCATACTTCCAATTTCCAAAACCTACATATCATGTAGCATCTTTCCCTCTTTTTTACAGCTAGAATATGCCAGTTCAGAATGTCTACTTCTTTTCTACTGATTTCATTGAAGAACTAGTCACATTGTATTGGGAAATTTCGGAGAAAATTCTCAACATCCTAGTTTTTGCAAAAATGAACACACATACACACACACACACACATACATATGTGTGTGAAAGAATGATCATTAACTCGGTTAACATACATGTTTTTTAAAAAGAATTGAATGACTAGAACCGAGATTTAAGTAAAAGTTTTAATATAAAAACACGACTAGTTTCGGCTTGTAACAGCCTTCATCAGGTGACATCATAAAAGAAAGAAAAAACACTGAAGCTTAAATAAACTGTGAACATCATAGAGAGAGTCTCTATACATAATTGACATTAAATCATTGTGGTTGTATTTAAAGCTGTTCTTTTGTTTGTTGCAATGTTGGGAAAGTACGTGCTAGTAGCATCTCGTGAACGCCAGTACATGATTACAGCTGAATGACAATCTGGGAGGTTGTAGCTCAAGTTATTATTTAGATGAACAGGATTGAAGATGATTTCCCTAGATTCCACGATTTGTCTCTCTAGTTCATCATTGCAACAGAAGATGTTAGTAGATTTTTCCCAGCAGGCTTTGTGACTTTGGCTTTCATCATTAGGATTAGCCGAAAAAAGGATATGACTTGATAATGCACTGGCTCGCTGTCTCTTGTAAGTAATGTCCCTCATGTACACAATTCATCAGATTTGTCTGTCTGCCCAAAATAAGGAATAGCACAATCACACAATATTTTATATACACCAGTGTATTTGAGATGATGATGACGACAAGGTTTTGTGTGGCTTATTAAGAATCTTTGGAAGTGGAGTGAACAAGGTTCTGATATTGTATTTTCTTAGAACTTTTGCTAATTTATGTGAAACTGTACTTATGTAAGGAATATATATATATATATATATATATATATATTTTTTTTTTTTTTAATTAAAAAAGCTACATAAAAACTATATATTGCAACATTTATCTTGCACTGCATTTACTTTTCACATATCAGTGCAATATTGTTTCAATTTTCTAGTGAGTAACATTTTCAGCAAATATTCTCTGCGAATTTGGAGACTAATGTTGATTCTTCTTTCTTTTAGAGAAACTTGTGCCATAGCTTTATGAATTATTTATACATAACCACAAGGTAAAGGTAATAATTTATTATAAGGCCAATTCATATCATTATCAAATTTGCTATGAAAATTGAAAAAATACTGCAAATTATCTTTTCTAGACATTTTTCTCATCCACTTACCTGATAGTGAGTGGATGAGAAGGTTACAGCCAATAGCCAAAAGCTGTTGGACTTCTGCCCAACACTGCTCCCAGCACTATTACATCCATATAGTACTATTGCATCATCACCCACAGATAAAGCTAACCTCCTGGTTTGCTACTTCTCCAATTCTCATATATCTGATCATGGTAAATCTCCACCAACCATTCCAAACACTCAACACTCAATGTCGCATTTGATCTTTTAACTAGAAAGAGATCAGAAAAATCTTGCTCAAACTGGATGCCAAAAATGTCCTGGCCTTGATGGCATCTCTCCAATTGTTCTTAAGGGCTGTGCCTCAGAGTTGACTCCCAATGTATGCTTCGTATTTCACTGGTATCTATCCTGTAGTCTAGAAAACTTCCAAGCTATTCCTAAGAAGGATGATAAATCTTTACCCTCAAACTACCATCCAGTTTCTTTCACCTCAATTCTTTCTAATTTAATGGAAAGAACCATTAAGATCCAACTCCTAAGCTACCTTGAAGACTCATCTAATAAATGACCGACAGTATGGATTCTGTCACTGTCGATCAACAGGGAATATGTTAACCTATTTCACCCATCTCTGGACAAACATGGAAAAGTATGGTGAATCTCAAGTGGTTGCTCTTGATATATCTAAGGCTTATGACAGAGTTTGGTACAGAAGTCTGTTAAGAAAACTCCCACACTTGTTCTGTCCCCGACTTCTACAATTGGGTAGCTGGCTTTCTGACTAGACATTTATTTCAAGTGATGATGGATGACTCCTATTCATGCAACAAATGCTGTGGGGGGGGGATCCCACAAGGCTCTGTTCTTCTCCCACCCTCTTCCTTCTATACAAAAATTATCTACTCCAGCTAATACCAATCCAGTACACAGTTTTGCTAATGACAGCACATTGCACTTCTCCTTTTCGTTTGACAAACCTTGCAAAGTACTGTCAACTTTCTGATCCCTAATCTCTACTTCCTTAAATTCTGATCTTCAAAACATTCATCAGTGGAATTTGGGTAACGTTAGCAATTTCATTGCTAGCAAAACACAGCTTTGCATTAAAAAAGAATCCACACAAAAAAGAATACTGTCCTTCCAGTCTTACCCTTGACAATACTCAAATCCTCTCTTCAAGATGAGATTCACTTTCTCGGAATAGCATTAACTTCGAATCTCTCTTGGCACAAACACGTTACAAATATCGCCTCCTCGGCATCCAAAAAATTAGGCTTTCTCTTTCACTTGAGGTGTTACTTACTCCAAACAACTCCTAATTCTATACAAATTGCAAATCCACCTGACCATTGAATACCATTCTCATATTTGGGATTTTGCTCCTAAGAGTTCCCTGAAAATACTGGAATCTATACAGAAAGAACAGTTAGATTGATTGGACCCACTCTCTCAATAATACAGTCCACTTACTTTCGTGCAGGTGTTCGGTCTCTGCAGCCTGCATCTTCTAGAAATACTTCTATGGCTGCTTTTCATTAGAATTGTTCATCAATAATTCCCCACCCTCTTGCAAATCCATCCAAATGCAAACAGCTTTTTTTTTTTTTTTTAATAAAAAGAATATAAATATAGAGGTGCTTAAGGGTCAAAGCTATATAACTGAGAGGAGAAATCCACATAGCCTTTAAAAGAATGCAGAGAACCAACCAGGGCTTCTGACCTAATGTCCATTCCTCACCTTCCCATGGTGCACCCTGTTGGGTATCTACCTGGATACTGAACGAACAAGGATGGGATTTAGGACTGGCAATTTGGGATTTAGCCGACCAAATTGTATTCCTATTGGTTAAACCAAAATACAAAATGATGGTACAACATGACAAAATTTCATGCCAGCTGGGGAGTTGCCCGGTTAAACAAGGCCCCGTTATTTTCGCCAGGGAACCAGGGCAAACAGCGAAAAGTCAGCTGCTGGAACAAATCTGAAAACGCACCCCAACTCAACATCACCAGAGTTAAAGATCAGTACTATCAACATAAGAAGTCTGAATGGCAAAGAAATGGAGCTAGCTGAGGAATTAGATAAGTACCAGATCAACATAATAGGGGTGACTGAAACAAATAAGACAAAAACCGGTGAGATCTTTCTGAGCAATAAATACAAAATGTTATATTCAGGCAATAACAATCAAGGAAAAGAAGGAGTAGCCATAGTATTCAACACAAAATACGAGGCTCATCTTCTTGAATGGCAGGCAGTGTCAAGTAGAGTGATTTGGGCAAATATCAGAATGGAGAACTGGAAAATCAGACTTATTTGTGCCTATGGTCCCACAAAAGGTTCTACTAAGGTAGAAGTGGAGGAATTTTTTGAGGCTTTAGAAAAAGCAACTGACACAATGAAAAAGGAAAAGTTGGTCCTTGTTAGGGATCTAAATAGCAGAGTAGGAAGTGATTGTCAGACATACAAAAATGTTTTGTGAAAATTTGGAGAAAAGAGCAAAGCTAATAATACTGGCAAATACCTGTTGGATTTCTGCTCAGGATATGGACTGGTTATTATTTAAACCATGTTCCAACATAAAAATGTGCACAAATTCATATGGAGAGAAGAGGCAAGGAATAAGAAAAGTCTCATTGACTATGTTATTGTTGATAGTGATGTTTTCTCCCTGGTGCAGGACACCAGAGTGTACAGAGGATTTGAAATTGGAAGTGATCACTATTTAGTCTTGAGCAGGATAAAATTGAATTTCATATTGAAAAGAATGACATGTAAGAAAGTTTTAAAGCAGATAAAAGTTGAGCAGCTCTCAGATGTGAACTCTAGAGTAAAATACACAAAGATTATTGAAGGAAAAATAAAGTTTGAGAACAGGAACCAAACCTTGGAGATTCAGTGGCAAGTCTTGAAGAAAACCCTGATTGATTCAGCTAGAGAGGCATGTGGTGAGGTTGTCTGCAAGAATAGAAAAATTAGAACTCCATGGTGGATGCAGGAAGTTAAAGAGGCAGTGAAGGAAAAGCAGAAATCATATCAAAAGTTCCTGGCAAATAAGTCAGCTTGTGCTCTTAGAGAATACAGAGACATATGTAAGAAAGCTAAACAGTGTGTAAAACTAGCTAAACAAAAGTCATGGGAGGACTTTGTCAAGAACATAGAAAATAAATATCAAGAAGGTAGTAAGATGTTGAAGAAGCTTAGGAATGGAGGAAAGAGTGCTGTAAAAGGAGTTAGAGATGATAAAGGTGACATAAAAACGGGAGAAAAAGATATACTTGAAGTATGGAGTAATTACTTTGAAAATTTGCTAAATGAAACAAGCAGTGATGACAGCACAGTGATAATAAAAAAAAAAAAAAACACAACAGTGATGCAGTCAGGAATACATACCAATACTTGAAGTGGAAAAAGCCATCAAAGGCTTGAAATGTGGAAATGCAGCAGGAGTAGATGATATTCGACCAGAAATGCTGAAGTATGGTGGTATAAGAGTCTTACAGTGGCTGCACTGCATGTTTCAGAAAGCCTGGACAGAGGGACAAATTCCCGATGATGATTGGAGTAGAGCTCTCATAGTACCCATATATAAAAAGGGAAATAGAACTGAATCTGAGAATTGCAGAGGTATATCTGTACTGACTGTTCCTGGTAAGATATATGCAAGTATACTTGAGAAATGGTTGAGAAGAATTGTGGAAGAAAAGCTTGGTGTAGAACATGCTGGATTTAGATCAGATCTTCACTTTATGACAAATAGTGGAACAATCATGGGAATATAAAAGATCTGTATTTAAGTTTTGTCGATTTCGAAAAGGCATATGACAAGGTTCCGAGAAAGATGCTATTCAATACGCTCTATGGTGTCATATATGGTGTCAATGGGGCATTATATCAAGCAATACTTAGTCTTTGTTTGAGTTGTAAGTCAGCAGTTAGAATTGAAGGAAGTACAGGAAGATGGTTTAATGTTAAATCTGGTGTGAGACAAGGATGTACATTATCTATGGATCACTTATGAAGGAAAGTGGTATTAAACATGATATCAAAATTGGAGATGATGTTAATGTCAGCTCTTTGCTTTATGCAGACGATGTTATACTTCTAAATAAATCCGCTACAAGTCTGCAAGATTCTCTGACTAAATTGAATAACTGTTGTAATAGATATGGTATGAAGGTCAGCAATAAAAAGACAAAGACAATGAAAATAGGCAGAATCATTGAAAATGTCAACTGTGTTGTGAATGGAGAACCTGTGGAACAAGTAAAACATTTCAGCTACTTAGTCACGATTTTTAATGAATATGGTAAATTAAATATGGAAATAGACAACAGAATCAACAAAGCTATTATGGTAGGAAGTCAATTGAATAAATTCATATGGAATAAGAGAGAAATTAGTGAGAACACTAAATTAGCTGTATACAAGACGGTGTTCAAATCAGTTTAACTTATGGATCTGAGAGCTGGGTCAGAAGTAAAACACTTGACTAGAGACTGCAGATATGAGAGTCCTGAGAAAGATTAGAGCGTAAACAGATGGCATCAATGGCAATATCATATTAAAAATGAGGATATTAGGAAAGAACTTGACATTGTCAGCATCCAGGAATGCGTTAGCAGAGCTAATCTCAGGTGGTATGGTCACTTAAATAGAATGGTAGAGGAACGATTAGCAAAACAAGTGTTCTCTGCCAAGTTGGCAGGAAAACGACCCAGAGGAAGACCAAGATATAGGTGGATTGATACGGTACAAAGTGACCTAGACGATAGAAATATAAGATCTGGTAATGTTGGAGTCTTGACAAGTAACAGACTGATTTGGAGGAAAATTGTAGATGGAAGTTAGTAATGATGTAAATTTTTCATGCAGTACTATCATATCCTGTACACCCCTTGAGGGTACATGGCAGGAATTTGATGATAAATAAATATACTTGGTGTGGCAGAGGAACAAGGCCTGGAATTGATTATATCATTACTAATTAGAAAATAGCTCCACGTGTGTGAGATGTACATGTTAACAGAGGGATGTGAATTTTTTTAGATAATTATTTAGTAGTCTCTTTAAATAGAAATACCAGAAAAATGAAGAAAGGAAGTAAATAAGAAAAAACAAGAAATAGAGCAAGTATCCAAAGTATCAATCATAATCAACACGTTATCTAAAGAAGCCCAGATTAATGAAGATATAGAAGAATGGAAAACTTTAATAAAGATAATCCATAAAGCAGCCTCTGAAATACTTGGAAAGAAAACTAAAATATTGAAAAGAAAAACAGAAACTGGAAACTGGGTGGTTAGCGTATCCACTCTCCAGCCAAAAATTGCGGTTCGAATCCTGTCGTGAGCATGGATGTTTGTCTGTGAAAATACTAATGGTGATTGTTGTTGGGTTGGTGTAGATGATGAAGGTAGTTGTGGTTGGTGGATTAGTGGATATGGAGAATTGAGAGGTAGGTACCCCTCCCTCGATGAGTCTTTGGACTCCCTGGAGGTGTTATATAATAATAATAGTATCTGGAACACAGATATAGAAAATGCAATAAAAGAAAAACAAATGGCATACAAATCACTCCTCCTTTAAAAATATACAAAAAAACCAGAAAAAATATACAAGACCAAAAGAAATATAGCTAAAACCATAGTACAGAAAGCTCACCAAGGTTCTTGGGACAGATTTATTAATAAAATAAAAGGCAGACATGGAAGACAAGACATGGTCTACAAAATATTAATGAAATTAAACAACTAAGAAAACGCAGCACTTTCAGTGTAATACAAGAGAAACATGATAAAATATTATAAGAATTTAGGGTATGACCCAAATTTAATAACGGCAAATAATAATGAAGAAATCAGTACTGATATAGAATTAATAAAATTAGAAAAAGAAGCAATAAAGGTATCAAAAAATAGAAAATCAACCAGATTAGATGGCAGAAATACAGATCTTTGGAAATATGGCAGGGAATATTTACATGAGCTTCTTAAAATTGTTAAATAACTGTTGGAGGAGATGTTGAGGTTCCGTCAGATTGGTTAAAAGCTAAGATTATATCTATATTTAAGAAAGGAAACAGAGATTATTGTGGAAATTACAGAGGAATAAGTTTATTAAATACAGGTTACAAAATTTACAGTAAAATCCTGAATAAAAGACTTGGGAAATATTGCAAACAATCTACTCTAAGAAGAACAAAAGGCTTTTAGACATGGAAGATCATGTATAGACAATATTTATGTATTAAAACAAATTATTGAAAGAAAAAAAAAAGAGAATTAGAGACTTATATGGCCTTTATAGATTATGAGAAAGCTTTTGATAAAATACACATAGAAAAACAATGGAATATAATGGAAAAACAAGTATATCCATTACATTTGGCACATTTTTGTATTTTTATACAAACTATACAAAGTTTATATAAAGATACAAAAATGCAGCTAGTTAGGTAATAAATTAACAGAAGAGACTGAAATAAATCAGGTTGTCAGACACGGATGTAGCTATCTCCAGCTCTATTCAATATTGATCAAATTATTAAAATATGGAAAACAACAAAACAAGGTATTCAGTTAACCAGAAGAACTGTTATCAATACAATGCTGTATACAGATGATCAGATTATATTGCAAAACAATGAAGATGACCTTCAAAAATCAGTTTATGAATTAAACAAAATAAGCTAACAATACAATTAAAATTTTACAAAAGAAAACCAAACTCATGACATTTAAAGGTCAAGATCATGCTAGATCAAAAATAGTTACAGAAAATAAAATAATATTACAGATGACAATTTAATTATTTAAACTACATAATAACATATCTTAAAGATATAGATGAAAAACTAAAGAAATTTCAGAAAATCTGTGGAATAATTAAAAGGACACTGAATAAAAAAACATGACGAGAAACTCAACTAAAATTTTATAAAGTAATTGCCACTCCGACGCTACCATATGGTTCAGAAACATGGAGAATTAGAAAGAAAGATGAGCGTAAAATACAAGCTATAGAGAAAGAGATTTTTAGGAGCAATTATAGGATGCACAAAATTGGACCATATAAGAAATGAAGATATCAGCAAAGAACTAGCCTTTCCACTAATCTATATCAAGGAATATAGAGATTAGTGGAAAGAACACCTATGTAGAATGGAAAGATATTGGCTACCAAAAGAGGCAGATTGATATACATCAAAGGGGTGGAGAGAGAGAGAGAGAGAGAGAGACCAGCTGCATGCCTGCCTGGTTGGCTGAGTGGTTAACGTATCCACTCTCCAGCCGAAAGATTGGCCGTTCGAATCCCGCCATGTGCATGGATGTTTGTGATTATATGAGAAAATGCTAGTGGTGTCGGGCAGTAGATGTCTGTGTAGATGATGATGGCGTTAGTAGTTGTGGTTCATTGTAGTTGGTGGATTGAGTGGTGGAGATGGGGAGTTGTAGAGTAGGTGCACTCCTTGGAGGTGTCACGTAATAATAACAACAACAACAACAACAATAATAATAATATATAAAAAAAAAGTGAAAGACCAGAAGTGAAGCCAGACAGAACAGACAAATGCCTAATCCTTGAAAGCGATATTAGCTCATATGGAATATTGAGAGAACTAAAACTTCCCTAATGCTGGCTTTAAATTAATCCATAAGCGATAGTTCAGCTTGTAGAGGATACCAATATACAGAAACACAATGATCACCTTGAATCAGGACTAGATTAAAAGAATAATCAGATACTATTCAAAGAAGAAACTATGAATATACAGAATGACTATTATTCAAGTTATCAGTTGATTATTCAACCATTCAACAAGTGTACTGTATTCTACATATCAAAATACTAACAACTATTAACAAATGCTATAGATAAATTATCAGCAATTAAACGTGACTAAGCTTTATACAAAGTTTTTCTACTTAGTTACCAATTAAACTTGTCAAGAAATTATTGTTTAATTCTTTATCCAAGTGTAAGCTCTCCTGGTAGGTTGAGTTGTTAGCATACCCACTCTCCAACCAACAGATCATGGGTTTGTCTTTAAGTGGGAGATGAATTTCATCACCTAGTGTGAGACCACTGCCCTGCTTATTGGTGGTCTGAACTGGCTTGAAAAAGTTCCATGTGTGGTCTCTAGGACAGGGTTTGTGGGCTATGTAAAAAAAAAAGTAAAAAAATTACAACCCCCCCCCCCATGAAATTGATAAAAAAAAATGAAAAAAAAAATCCTTAGCCTACCCATGCTACATGCATACATACTATAGGTTTACTAATAACCTTTCATGGATAGGCTATTTGTATATAGAGGATAATAACTTCTCATCAGTTGCCTTAGTATACCATAATGCAGCATGCTTCCTTTTAGATGTGCATGATGCTTTTCAGACCAGTTCTGATCTTTATTGAAGTCTCATCAATGGTAGACTGACCCAGAAGAGATACCAAGGTTGAATTAATGCAGAAGTCATATATATTTCTTTATTTATTGCAAAAGTTTTTTCACTTGGTTACAAATTAAATTAAAATTGGCAAAGTGGAGTGAATATGAGGAGGGAGGGGCTGAAAAGTTCTGATAAACACCTGGAACAAAAATGATATTAAAGTAACAGATATAGCCACAAGAAAGAACATATCTTAAAATCCTTTAATCCCCATGTTTTATCAAATTGTAATAATTTGTCTTTTTCATTTAGGATATATAAGAAGACATGTCAGAGGTGTTGAAGAAATTCGAAGAGACAGAGGTGCTGATCGTCAACAAGTTTTTTTGTGCTCCAAGAAAAGTCCACAACTGAGATTTACCAAACTTTGTGTGGGACTTTAGGGGACTGTGCCCAAGTATATCTAACAGTTGCCAGATGGGTGGCCAAGTTTAAAACTGGGCATCCTGCAACAACAGATACCCAGTTCAAGAAGATCTTCCACAGCGATCACACTTGAAAATCATCGATGCAGTGCATGCCATGATCCTTGATGATATCCAAAATATTGCATAGACTTTGAGGATATCCATCATCTGAACATGCAGAAGCTCTCAGCAAAGTGGGTCCCCAAACATTGTTTGGGGACCCACTTTGCACAGAAATTGTTTGTTTACACTTTGGGTAAAGAGATTAAACAAGAACATAATTTCTTGGGAAGTTTAATTTAATAACCAAACTTTGCTATAGTTATGTAGAAAAAGGGAAATAAAAATACAGTATGATCCAAATGAGTTGCTTAACAGACCAAAATATAGGAATCCGTCATCTTATTTTTACTTGTGGTATTTTTATTATTTTGTTTTGTTAACTTTGAATGTTTGCTTGCCGTTATCTCCACTATAAAAGTGATAAATTATTTATTAATCCTATTAAATTTAAGAGCCTCATTTAATTCTGTTACATTTAAGAGATAATTAATAATTTAACTATTATTATCTATTCCCTGTTAAAAGTTGTGCCATCTTATTATTATTATTACATGGCATCTCCATGGAGTCCAGAGACTTGTCGTAGGACAATCTAACTACACACACACACACACACACAAAGTTATTATACCTGTCCTTAAACTCATTCACTCTCAGAGCACTCACAACTAATTCTAGCAATCCATTCACCACTCTCCATGTAAAAAATCTTGTCTGCACATCTCTATTAACCACACTCTTACAAATCTTCCATGGATGACCCCTAGTTCTCTGATCATTTGCCATATAGTAAAAAATTTCCTTTGAATCAGTTTTATAAATCCTTTCTAATATCCTAAAAGTTTTCATCATGTTCCACTATTTTCTGCTTATCAATTAAGCTTTGTTACCCACAAACCTTCAGCCTATCCTCATAACAGGTCTGTGAAATGCTCCCTATGAGGGAGCATTTCACAGACCTGTTACCAGCTTAGTCACTCATCTCTGAATCTTTGCTACATTGAATTCAAGAGGTGATTTGAGGTCATGATTAGTATTAGTTTTTCACAATAAGTTTTTGGACTCCATGGAGATGTCCCCATAATACAAAATGAAAATATATTCTAAATTCACTTTTGTGATATTCTAAACCAATATTAAAAGATAAAACATGCACTTCAAGGATGAAGGATAAACAACAGAACACGTAGTCGTCATTATTTACTTTTTTACATGTTTAAATAAAAATGTAGAGTTTGACAATTTATAGTGTCATGAAGTGAAACAATTTGGGCAAGAGGTAGCGCACAGGTTCTTCCCCAAATCATTTTAATCCATAACACTATAAATTGCCAAACTCTGCATGTTTACTTCGGTTTATGCATGGGCATCTCCATGGAGTTCAAAGACTTATTGTGGAAAATTGACACAAATAGTGAATCATATGATGTGAATTATCTCTTCTCAGACTATTGTTCACACACAAACAAATTTAGCAATGTAACAAAAAAAAAAACTTGACATCACACTTGCACAACTTCCAAGGGTATCCTTTGATCTCTACAATCTTGTTATGTACTGGAAAATTTCTTCTGCATCTATCCTTTAAAATTTGTGTAGAAACTTAATGTTTCTATCATATCCCTTTTTTAGCACTTCACACACAAGTTACAATATTGGTCACTTGCTTCTGGGTTCTCTCTACTACTTCCTGAGAAACAGTTGGCTCCTTTTGTGGTTAAGTTGGTTATTTTGGATTTATGACTGAAGTAACTCAGACTATAAGCCCTCAGACTATAAGTGTATTATGTCTGTTAATTACATGTGTTTTTATGGCTGGTTTCTGTTTTGCAAGATTAAAAACCCTTCCATCTCTGTATTTTTCAGCTATATTTCAGCTCCTTTTATGAACTGAAAAAGATCCTGTTAAGAGACAAGCCTTTCAAACAGGAATCTTATTGAAGGACCGTAAATTGATTATCCATTATTATTAACAGGAGACCTTCATGGAGTTTTATCAATGATTCAGTATAGAGACAGTAAACAGCAATTTACTTGGTGATTTCATATGTTAATAACAATCTTCAAGTTCATAAATTGAATTACAGTATATTTATACTTCTCTTGGTACAAATATCCAAACAAAAATTGCTATAAAGTTTGTACATACTAATAGTATAAGTAAAACTTTGTTACTGAGTTCATATTAAATTTATTTTTATACCTAGTCTAGCCATAAATACTGTTATAACTAACTTAAACAGTGCATTAACCTTTAATCTATCAGTAAATCATTTGCAGGCGTTCATCAATACAAACCCCATGTATAACATGTATATAGCATTGTTCCAAGTGTCCCCCCCCCTTTGCCATCACACATGCCTGAAGTTTGTGAGACCAGATATTGATAGTAGCATGCACAACTTCCAATGACAATGCTGCCTCTGCTTGCTCCAAATCCACCTTCACATTGGCAATGCTGTCATTTCTTGCAGTCTACTCTCTCAAGCTCTGACCCCAATTTGAAGTCTAACATATTCAGATCAGGACTTTCAGACCGACAATCAGATGGTGATATGTGATTGGGCACACTTGCCTCCAGCCACTGTTGTGTGGTTCTCGCGTTGTGTTCAGGACTAAGCTCCTGCATACAAGATGAGAACCTTGTTTTTCAGGTTCCAGCATGGTATCTTGATACATTTTTGCAGAGATTTGAGCCCTTTCTCTCACTATAAAGTCCCATCCCCTCAAAAAAAAAAAAAATTATGTTTGGACCAAATAAAAATTTGAAATTTTAATTTGGTCCCCGCATAACTTTTAACCCTTTGATAGGTGATTGTAAAGCAAAATTGTGTTACCTGTTATGTTCATTTTTTGCAGTGTTATATATATTGAGTGAAAAATTTCATTAATAAGGAATAAGTTGTTATATGATAAAGTACGCTTAAAAATATGTTTGCATTTATTAATTCACTTGTATACATTATTATTATTATCGGAACTGCCATGTGGTTAAGCAGTAGCTTAACAAAATGAAACTTAAATGAATTTAAGTAATAAACTTGCTTACAGTATATTATAATCCTTAGGGATTAACACAGAAATGTTGTATGTATATTATAAATTAATTTGTTGTTTACTATAGTGTTTCAATGTCAAACGTTCGTAGCATGTAGTCGCTGTATTAATGGCAGCCATTTTGTCACTTGAGTTTTGCTTTGAATCTTGGTAACAGGTATGTGCATTAGATGTTTTCAGAACAGCTTTTGATAGATAACAGGAATGCTAGCTAGCAGAGTAGGCAAGGAGGGAAGAAGTGCCGAAAGATCTAAGAAACTACGGATTTAAGTTCTTTAATCTCTGAAAAGTTTTTATCATCATCATCAAATTCCTGCCATGTACCCTCAAGGGGTGTACAGGATATGACAGTACTACATGAAAAAATTACATCATTACTAACTTCCTATCTACAATTTTCCTCCAAATCAGTCTGTTACTTGTCAAGACTCCAACATTATCAGATCGAATATTTCTGTCGTCTAAGGCACTTTGTACCGTATCAATCCACCTATATCTTGGTCTTCCACTGGGTCGTTTTCCTGCAAACCTGGCAGAGAATACTTGTTTTGCTAATCTTTCCTCTACCATTCTATTTAAGTGACCATACCACCTGAGATTAGCTCTGCTAATGCATTCCTGGATGCTGACAATGTCAAGTTCTTTCCTAATATCCTCATTTTTAATATGATATTGCCATTGATGCCATCTGTTCACGCCTCTAATCTTTCTCAAGACTCTCATATCTGCAGTCTTTGGTCAAGTGTTTTACTTCTGACCCAGCTCTCAGATCCATAAGTTAAAACTGGTTTGAACACTGTCTTGTATACAGCTAATTTCGTGTTCAAATAATTTCTTTCTTATTCCATATGAATTTATTAAATTGACTTCCCACCATACCAGCTTTGCTGATTCTGTTGTCTATTTCTATATTTAATTTACCATCTTCAGTAAAAATCATGCCTAAATAGCTGAAATGTTTTACTTGTTCCACAGGTTCTCCATTCACAACACAGTTGACATTTTCAATGATTCTGCCTATTTTCATTGTCTTTGTCTTTTTATTGCTGACCTTCATACCATACCTATTACAACAGCTATTCAATTTAGTCAGAGAATCTTGCAGACTTGTAGCGGATTTATTTAGAAGTATAACATCATCCACATAAAGCAAAGAGCTGACATTAACATCTCCAATTTTGATATCAGGTTTAATACCACATTCCTTCATAATGTGATCCATATGGATAATGAATAACAGAGGGGATAATGTACATCCTTGTCTCACACCAGATTTAACAGTAAACTATCTTCCTGTACTTCCTTCAATTCTAACTGCTGACTTAAAACTCATATAAAGACTAAGTATTGCTTGATATATTGCCCCATTGACACCATATAACTGCAGCGTATTGAATAGCTTCTCTCTTGGCACCTTGTCATATGCCTTTTCCAAATCGACAAAACTTAAATACAGATCTTTGTTATATTCCCATGCTTTCTCGACTATTTGTCGTAAAGTGAAGATCTGATCCTGACAGCCTCTATTTGGTCTGAATCCAGCTTGTTCTTCACCAAGCTTTTCTTCCACAATTCTTCTCAACCGTTTCTCAAGTATACTTGCATAGATCTTGCCAGGAACACTCAGTAGGGAAATACCTCTGTAATTCTCACATTCAGTTTTATTTCCCTTTTTATATATGGGTACTATGAGAGCTTTACTCCAATCATCGGGAATTCGTCCCTCTGTCCAGGCTTTCTGAACTATGCAGTGCAGCCACTGTAAGACTTTTATACCATCATACTTCAGCATTTCTGGTCGAATATCATCTACTCCTGCTGCCTTTCCACATTTCAAGCCTTTGATGGCTTTTTCTACTTCAAGTATGGATATGCATTCCTGACTGCATGCTGGTCAGTGTTTTTTACCACTGTGCTGTCATCACTGCTTGTTTCATTTAGCAGTTTTTCAAAGTAATTACTCCATACTTCAAGGATATCTTTTTCTCCTGTTTTCATGTCACCTTTATCATCTCTAATTCCTTTTTACAGCACTCTTTCCTCCATTCCTAAGCTTCTTCAACAACCTCCAGAATATTTTGCCACCTTCTTGATATTTATTTTCTATATTCTTGCCAAAGTCCTCCCATGACTTTTGTTTAGCTAGTTTTACACACTGTTTAGCTTTCTTACATTTGTCTCTGTATTCTGTAAGAGTAAAAGCTGATTTATTTGACAGGAACTATTGATATGCTTTCTTCTTTTCCTTCACTGCCTCTTTAACTTCCTTTGTCCACCATGGAGTTCTGATTTTTTTATCCTTGCACACAACCCCTCACCACATGCCTCTCTGCCAGAATCAATCAATGTTTTCTTCAGAGTTTGCCACTGAATCTCCAAGGTTTGATTCCTGTTCTCAAACTCTTTCATTTTCTTTTCAATAATCTTTCTGTATTTTAGTCTACAGTTCACATCTGAGAGCTGCTCAACTTTTATTCGCTTTAAAACTCTTACATGTTATTCTTTTCAATATGAAATTCAATTTTATCCTGCTCAAGACTAAATAGTGATCACTTCCAATTTCAAATCCTCTATACACTCTGGTGTCCTGCACCAGGGAGAAAACATCACTATCAACAATAACATAGTCAATGAGACTTTTCTTATTCCTAGCCTCTTCTCTCCATGTGAATTTGTGCGCATTTTTATGTTGGAACATGGTGTTAGTAATAACCAGTCCATGTCCTGAGCAGAAATCCAACAGATATTTGCCATTATTATTAGCTTGCTCTTTTCTCCAAATTTTCCCAAAATATTTTTGTATGTCTCACAATCATTTCCTACTCTGCTATTTAGATCCCTAACAAGGACCAACTTTTCCTTTTTCATTGTGTCAGTTGCTTTTTCTAAAGTCTCAAAAAATTCCTCCACTTCTACCTTAGTAGAACCTTCTGTGGGACCATAGGCACAAATAAGTCTCATTGTCCCGTTCCCCATTCTCATATTTGTCCACATTACTCTACTTGAGACTGACTGCCATTCAAGAAGATTAGCCTCGTATTTTGTGTTGAATACTATGGCTACTCCTTTTCCTTGATTGTCATTGCCTGAATATAACATTTTGTATTTATTGTTCAGAAAGATCTCACCAGTTTTGGTCTTTTATGTTTCAGTCACCCCTATTATGTCGATCTGGTACTTATCTAATTCCTCAGCTAGCTCCATTTCTTTGCCATTCAGGCTTCTTACGTTGATAGTACCGATCTTTAACTCTGGTGATGTTGAGTTGGGGTTTGTTTTCAGATTTGTTCCAGTAGCTGACTTTTCACTGTTTGCCCTGGTTCCCTGGCGAAAACAATGGGGGCCTTGTTTAACCGGGCGACGCCCCAGCCGGTATGAAATTTTATCATGTTGTATCATCATTTTTTATTTTGGTTTAACCAAGAAGAATACAATTTGGTAGGCTAAATCCCAAATTTCCAGCCCATCCTCGTTCGTTCAGTATCAAAGTAGATACCCAACAGGGTGCACCACGAGAAGGTGAGGATTGGACATTAGGTCAGAGGCCCTGGTCCGTTCTCCACATTCCTTTAAAGGCTATGTGGAGGTCTCCTCTCAGTTATACAGCTTTGACCTTTAAGCACCCCGAAAAGTTTTTATATGCATCTTTAATTATTCTCCAAGGATATGAAACTGTGAAGTTTAAATTGAAGGACAGCATCATGCTAGGGTGGTCTGAAAAGTTCTTGGCTTCGACCATGGCAATAATATCGTTAAGATTTTTTTTTTTTTCTAAGTTGGTACATCTGTCATAAGCATCCATGTGAAATTGCAATCATTCTGTCCAGTAGTTTGTTTTATACAGCTGTCTGAAGCAAAAGTGTTGTGTGTGTCCCTTGAAATAGATAAAATTGAGTATCGTGCAGTTATAAAATTCTTCGTAAAAGAAGGTTTAACCAAATGAAATTCATTTGAAGTTCATAAAAGTTTATGGGCACTCTTCTCCTTCGTTCTCAACAATTAAGAAATGGGCTGCCAAGTTTAAACATGTCTGTATCTGCCTTGAAGATCATCTACATGAAGGACGTCCAAAATGCGTAACAATACCAGAAATCATTGATTAAGTGCACGATATGGTATTGGATGACTGGCGAGTCATTGCATGAAATTGCTGAGACTATAGGCATTTCAAAAGAATGTGTAGGATATATTTTGCATGAAGAATTGAAAATGAGAAAGCTTTGCTCAAGATGGGTGCCATGCTTGCTCACAGCAGATCAAAAACACACTCGCATGAAAATCTCTGAACAGTGCTTGGAGCGTTTTTAACAAGAATAAAACTGATTTTGTGCATTGATTTATTACTATGGATGAGATTAGTATTCACCATTACACTCCAGAATCCAAACAGCAGTCAAAACAGTGGACAGAAGATAGTTGTTCAGCGCTAAAGAAGACAAATCGCATCCATCAGCAGGAAAGGTCATGGCATTGGTGTTTTGGAATGCTAAAGGCATTTTGTTTATTAATTATCTTGAAAAGGGTAAAGCAATAACTGGAGAATATTATTCTGATCTTTTAACCCAACTAGACGAAAAAATTCGGGAGAAAAGACCCGATTTGCAGAAGAAAAAAAATCATCTTTCATCAGGACAATGCACCTGCCCACAAAGGTGTTTTGGCAATGGGAAAATTAAGGGATCTGTACTATGAATTGTTGGAACATCCACCCTGTTCTCCAGATTTGGCTCCCTCTGACTTCTGTCTCTTCCCCAAACTAAAACTGTTCCTCACTGGCCATTGTTTTTCTTTGCGTCAAGAGGTAATTGCACCTATAGAGGGGTATTTTGCAGATCTTACTACACCACTACAGGGATGGGATAATGGTGCTGGAGCATCGCTGGAATAAATGTATTAGTCTTAAGGGAGATTATGTTGAAAAATAAAAATAATTTTGAAATTAAAAATTCTTTTTTTCGTTGTTAGGCCGAGAACTTTTCAGACCACCCTCGTACTAGAGCTTTATTCTTTGAATATACACAACATATTGATCTTTGAAGTCAATGCACCATGATGGATACAAATCTGAAACATTCTAACCAACTAAAATAAAATTATATATGTTACAATGCTATTTTACTGATTTTAATATGTAGGTTTGAATATAGGTGGGGAATAACATAGTTGGGGCAATCAAGCTCTTTCTCTCTCAAAATATAACAACTCCTTTTAGTACCCTTCTACAGTACATTTCAAATGCACCATTTCATCTTCTGCTGTTATTAATAGTTCATGTCCCACAACCGTATAAGAGAAGCTCCAAACAAATGTTTTTCTAAAATTTTTTTTTGTGTGTCTTTGTGTTACTTGTAATAAATAAATTATTTTTTTCTTTTTAAAGTTTCTCACGTGTGAAAGGTTATTAGTAAAACTATAGTATGTTTGTACCGTTTTTGGGCTAAGGATCCCCCTCCATTTTAAATTTTTACAAATTATATATATATATATATGTGTGTGTGTGTGTGTGTATGTATATATGTGTGTGTGTGTGTGTGTGTGTGTGTATATATAGTCTGGAAAGTCTGATCAAACATTGAACTTTTTCTTGGGCCACTTTAGACCTTCCATAAGTGGGGTGGTGGTCTCTCAGCAGGCGATGAAATTAATTTCCCACCTAAAGACAATTACAAACATCCTTGACCATAATGGGATTCAAACCATGACCTGTTGGTTGGACAGTGGGAATGCTAACCAATCGGCCAACCAGGCTGGCAATTTTTTTTTTTCAGAGGAATTTATTTATTTGAATTTTCTTTCTTTTTTTGTTATTGATTAGACCTAATAAAAGCGTTTTTTTTTTTTTTTTTCCATGTTTTTGTGGTACTTTTATTTACATTTTTCTTAATTTTATTTGTAGCTTGCCCTTGGTAATGTAATCTCAGCTTTGGGAGATAAGTCTCGCAAAGTCAGTCATGTTCCTTATCGAGATTCTAAACTAACGAGGCTGCTTCAAGATTCCTTAGGAGGTAACAGGTAAAATTTCTTTTATGAATCAGTTGGAATATATAAATGTTTTCCGAAAGCCAACTTCATTACAACATTTAAAATGCATACTAATAATAAGTAAGGAAATTATTGAACTTAGACCTCCATGAAGTTGAATCATCACAGGTGGTTTCTGCTTTCACATACAAAGAACATTGAATTGTACATTACCTAAATGCTCATTCACCATTTTGTGTTCCCATAAAAAGAACCTTTTTATCACCCTTTGCTTACATACAGCCTCCTGGGATGGTCTCTTGTTCTACCATTGTCTTCTTCTATTTTGAAATTCTTCCAGTTCATGTTTAAATCTCATCTTCCTTCTTCTCTATTCACAAGCCTCTGCAAATGGTATTCTTTCAATCTGTGTTCAGATCCCACATTCCAGAGCTCTAGCTCCACCTTAATCCTCTCTGGTTCCTCTACAAGATATCCTCATCCTCTCGCAAACCAACAGCCATATCTTTGTGTTATAGTACACATGTGGCCTGATTGAGATCTTTTATTGTGAAGCCATAATCCTCTTTGCTTCTAAATGTTATCATTGCCATAATCTCTTGTTGATGTCCTCACAGTTTTAGGTGTAATTCCTAAACTTCAGGTCCATGTTCACCACTCCTGACAGATCACATCTTCTCTGTCTCCTTCACAATTTTCCTACTAATTTTATATATTCTGCATCCCATCCTTGTCAAATAAATTTCACAGCTATACAACATTGAACTGGAACAGTGGTTAAATTCAGCCAGGCTCTCCAAGGCCCAGCCCCAGAACTTTTTTATGCACTGGACTCGGAACATTTTTCTGTTTTGTGACTTTTCTCCCTTTACGGTAATTAAGCCTGACGCAAAACAGACAGCAATGGCAGGTTATTAAGACGTGCATATGATTGGTGCGGTATTAACAAAAGATCATGCAATCGAAAGATAAAAGCATAGCAGACAATTGAGTTGAAATGCTAACTGTCTTCAACCGAATTCCATATGTGAAACTGCCATAACAACACCACTATATATATATATATATATATTTCTTAGTTTTAACACGTTTACGAATTTTAGCATGTTCAGTTGAATTTTATTTTGCTGCTTTGGGGCAGGCGAACTCGCATGCATCTAATTAATAATAATAGTTTTTAGTTAGATACTATGTTTGCTGGTGCAACATATGGTTTTGCTTGAGTCATACCTTAATTCACTCACATAATAAAAGTACTTGTTTTTCTTGCCTCTGTAGTATAGTGGTTGTTGGGGAGGACTGTTTACTGCTGCAAGCGAGTTACTATTGCCTGATGTGAACGTATTTAAGCTTTTTTCATTTGCGAGGTATATGCGAAACTTTTTAATTTCTTTTTTCGAAAAGTAAAATCAAGGGTGCGAGTTATATGCGAGGGCGAGTTATATTCGAGTAAGTATGTTGTTTCAACTTTGGATAAGTACATTGGTATCTTCTTTAAACTGAAAAATAGCTCAGATGAGAGTGATAATACAAAACAAGTTTGTAATGACAGTTTGTGTGTAGTTTCTGAAGAGAAAGAGGTCTGTAACAAATCCACAGAAAAACAGAATTCCCATCAGTTGCAATGCGATTAATATTAATACGCTGAACAAAAGGAAAGATTTTCTGAGCTGGACACTCGACCAGTGGATCGCATTCAAAGGTAAATACAATTGGTTAATTTGTAGGAACATTTTTCTGTTTTGTGACTTTTATTCCTTTATGGTAATTATGCCTACATTATTGTGTTATTATTCAACAATTGTTTACAGTTTTGAATGTGTATATAAAGTCAATATCAACATTCACCTGAGTACGAATGTGTGATGAAAGGGACGGGGAGGTTTGGAGCTTCCCCGGATAGCATTGAAAGGTAAATATAATTGGTTATTTTGTATAGGGCCATGGAACTTATTCGTTTAGAATTTAACCACTGGAACTGGAAATTCCACTGACTTGCTTACTTCATCTTTTCAGATCATCCTGCTGTAAAGCCACATTATCTTCTCTCCCTCTTATGGCTATCTCCTTTGTATCATCTGCAAACAGCGGTATATATATCTCCAAATTAAGCAATAATGGCTTCTAAAACAGACCTCTACTTTGTACCACTTATGACTTTCCTCTTTCATGAAAAACTGCACCTGTACACACCTTTTTTAATAATCTATCTGACAGTCCATCATCTGCCCAACTTATTAATCTAACTCAATGAGGTATCTCCAGAAACTAAGTTCTAAGTATGTGTGCAAACTAAGTTCTGGTTGCAAGAAAATTGAAAAGCCCACCAGTTGAGATATGGTCAGCAATAAAATTTTTGAGTGCTAAAAATGTTCACTTGGTGAAGGTAACAGGTAAAATTTCTTCCATGAATCAGTTCAAAAGTATAAATTTTTCCATGGTGAGGGAATGGCGAGAAGGTGGTTGTTCAGTGAAGAGAGGATGAATGTGCAAGATGAAGACTGAGTTGGCTGCCTATCATTTATCATTGCCATCCTACTTGAAGAGATGAATGAGAAGATTTGAGAAAACAGAACATTCACTATTTCTGAGTTGAATTGAGTGCACATTTCTGGCACATTTTGATTCCTTACTGCACAAAATCACACAGAACACTACACTTCCAGTTTCACAAATTGTGTGCAAGTTAGACACTTGGAATGTTCACTGATCACAAAACACATGGTAGCAATACTGAACTTTTTTGGAATGGTATCGTAATGAAGGTGATGAATTTTTTTGAACCATATTGTTATAAGACGTGTATTTCTCTTGTAACACCAGAGAAATACACGTCACATAATACAGGAGTAAGCAGCAGCAATCAGTACAATGGAGGCTTAATAGATTTCCAAGGGCAAAGAAATGCATGCAGACACTTTTTTCAAGGAATATCATGTGTACCGTGTTTTGGGACAGTGTTTTGCTCATTGACTTTATGCCTTGAGGAACAACACACAGATGTTTACTATGGGACTGTAAAAAAATTTGTGTGCTCTGTTTGATACAAAAGACAGTCTTCTCAGAAAATCTCTAGTCTTCTGGAGATTTTCATGATGATGCGGCTGAAACAACTGAACTGCTTGAACAATTCAATGAGGACGTCTTCTAGTATTCTTCCTATAGCTCCAATATTGTACCAAGTAACTTTCTTCTTTTACTCCACTTGAAGAGATTTTCATGCCATTACTTCAACAGTGCTAATGGCATGAAGACAGGATTGGGTCAAGCCTGGCAGCAAGACTACTTCCACAAGTGGCATTGGATTTGAGCTGTGGTAAAAAAAAAAAAAAAAAAAAAAAAAAAAAAAAAAAAAAGTGTTTTTTAAACAGTGTATAGTGTGAATTCTTTTGTGAATTGTGCTACATTTTTTTCTCAGTAATATAAGTGTTCTTTAGTGGTTCTGCTTTTGGAGTTTTGTTGTTATATATTGTGTTATTTTTGGGTTACTTGCACACATCCTTTCATGCACACCAAAAAAACTTTTGGTGTGCAAGATAGGATGCCAGAGGTGAGTTTGACTGGAGGGATGATAGAAAATGTGATTATGGCATGAATGACTTGAGAGGCAATGTAAATCAGGCAGCGAGAGATCTGAGATTCTTGCTTGAGATTGTGCAAAAAAGGATTGTGTGTGTGTGTGTGTGTGTGTGTGTGTTGCCTGATATGAATAGCATCAGAAGAGAGGATTGGAATATGTGGATGCTTGGAGGGCGTTTGAGGACAGAAGGGAACTGTATGCAAGAGACCACTTGTATTTGAATGAGGAAGGATGAAGGCATCTGAAGAGATTGCTGTTTTCTGAACAAGTCAATGTGTCAATGCAGGGGAAACTAGAATTCCCAGGGTGGATGGTAGCAGGAGTGACCTCTTGGGGGGATGGGTGCTTGGGGTGGGAAGGGGGGTTGACATCAGGTAACACTGAGTCCAATGGGGTCGAGAGGGGACACATATTAGTATAAAGCATAAAAATGTCACTACTTCTATAGGTATAGAAGCAGTGACATTTTTATGCTTTATACTAATGCTAGGAGTATCTGAAATAAAAGAGATGAATTGGTGGTGCTGATAGCAACAGCTTGGCCAAAGATTATTGGGATCTCTGAGACGTGGTTGACATAGGATGATATAATAACAGAAATTGAAGTAGCAGGGTACAGTATTTTTCGGCAGATGACTTATGTCCTCTAAGAGCAGAGGCTTTGGAAGGCAGTGACACTAATGGTTTTGAAAGCATATGGTGTGAGGTAGAAGTGGCCAACACAGGATATTTAGTGGCGTATTACTGCAAACTAGGGAGCACCGAGGGTGCGGAGCAGGAGATGTTTAGGCAGTTGAGCTTGGAAAGTGTAAGAAGAATGATTGTTCTGGGAGATTTTAACTACAGCAGTATAAGCTGGGAAGAGGAAAATGCATGTAGTAATAAGGAGATGGAATTTCTAGAATTCTTGAGGGATAAATGTCTTAGGCAACATGTAATAGAGAGAACAAGAGGTAAAAGAGTTTTGGATTTGGTCATAGCATCAGAATTACTAATAATAAGTGAAATGACATCTCTCTCTCACCAGTTGGAGAGAGAGTGACCATGTGGTTTTGACTTGGAAGATGAATAGACATGAAGGTGTATTAAAGAAAAGGGAACGTATGTGGAATTATAAAACAGGTCATTATAATAGTCTTGGGTATCAACTAGGGGAAGTTCAATGGAGGGCAGAATTGGAAGGCCAGGATATCATTAGTGCATGGGAAATTGTGAAGGAATATTTGTTAGCAGCAATAGTAAGCTGTATTCCATGAGTGGACACAATTTGGTGTAAAGTGGATGACAAACAATATCAAACAGGAACTGCAGTTGAAAAGGAGATTATGGAAGAGATATAAGGAGAAGGGTGGAGGGCAGATACACGAAGAATATAAGATGCAGGTCAGGAGAGGAGAGTGACCAGTATGATGAGGAAAGCAAAACTGGAATATGAGAAGAGATTGGCACTAAGATCCATAAAAAATCCTAGGGAATTTTTTAGCTGTGGCCAGTAGGAGGAGAAATGATTGTGGAAGAATGACATTGTGGGATAAAAATGGGAATAGAGTGACTGATGCAGAGGACATAATGGAGTTGTTCAATGAGCACTTTATTGGAGTATTTCATCCTGGAGAAGGTTTTAATACCAGAGAGATAGGGCAGGTTCAGAATTTAGAGGTGCAAGAGGAGAGTGTGTTCCAAATACTGAGTACTCTGGATACCAGTAAAGCTGTGGGACTGGATGGTATTTCACCACGGGTTTTGAGAGAATGTGCTAAAGAACTGACAGTTCAATAAACCATTGACCTGACTGTTCAATAAAAGTCTTGCTGTGGGAAAGGTACCCAAGGAATGGAAGGAAGGTAAGATAGTGCTGCTACACAAAGGCAGTAGCAGACTGGAAGTGTCTAATAGGCCAGTTTGTGTGTGTCATCAGTAGTTGTTAAGGTCTTCGAGAAATTAGTGAGTGACTATACACAGCATTGGGCAGATGAGGGTAATGTTATCTGTGAGAATCAACATGGATTTGTTAAGGGGTTCTCTTGCTTTAGTAATATGATTGCCTTTTATAATAAAGTAACGAGAGCAGTTGATGAGGGAAAGGCATATACTGACATCTTTTTGGATTTTGCAAAGGCGTTTGACAGGGTGCCACATGATAATCTGATATTTAAGTTGCAGAACATGGGTTTAAATGTCGGGTTAGTCAAATGGATTCAGGATTGGCTGTCTGATAGGTATCAGAGAGTTGTGTATGGCAGGGGAGCAATATCAAGGAGAGAGCAGAAGGTTCCAAGTGGTGCTCCACAGGGCTCAGTACTGGGACCTGTATTCAACCTTTATATCACATTTATGACATTGTCAGTGGATTGGTGGATTGCAAGGGGATATTCAGTTATTTGCTGATGATGTGAAGCTGAGAAGGGTTATCAGTAATAGTGCAGATGTGGCAACCCTGCAAGAGGATTTTGAATAAACTAGACAGATGGGCAAATGAATGGGGGAAGGGTTGCTTTAATGCAGCAAAATGTAAAGTCTTGAAGTTTGGGATCCATTGATGGGAAGATGCATACTCGATTGGAGGAGCTATACTGGAGGAAGTAGGGGAGACAAGAGATCTTGGGGGGGGGTGATGATTGATAGAAAACTGAAATTCATGGAGTGTATTGCAAAGTGGTGAAGGTAATCCAGAGGATTATTGCTGCAATACTGAGAAGGATGCTGACCTGCAGAGATAAGAGTTATCATTCCATTGTATAAGACTCTGATCAGACCACACTTAGACTATTGTTCTCAAATTTGGTCCCCAGGATTTGAAGGGGATAAATGAACTGTGGAAAGCTTACAGAGGTGTATAACAAAGATGGTTTCAGGACTGTACAATGTCAGTTACGAGGATCGACTGAGGGAATGTTGTGGACTGCAGAGCTTTGTGGATAGAAGGAGAGGTGATATGATCGAGACTTTTAAATTGTTGAGTGGCAGTTACAGGGCAGA
Organism: Typopeltis vanoorti; assembly: GCF_054136105.1. Lineage (NCBI taxonomy): Eukaryota > Metazoa > Arthropoda > Arachnida > Uropygi > Thelyphonidae > Typopeltis > Typopeltis vanoorti. The sequence continues at coordinate 63,027,261 of NC_143566.1, forward strand.
CATTGGGGAGTTCTTTCACTTTGTGGAATGGCGGGAAGGAGTGATGACAAGGGGCCATCCCTGGAAGTTAGGAAAGGAAGCTGTGAGCAAGAGGGTGAGGAGTGGTTTCTTTGCATGGAGGGTGGTTGAACCATGGAATGCATTGCCTGATAGAGTGCTGAGAGCAAGAATGGCAATGAGTTCAAGGAGTGGTATGATAAACTTTGTGTTTCCTAATCCATGGAGTCTTGGATAATTAAAATAAAATAAAATATTATTTTATAGGGGTGCTTAAGGGTCAAAGCTGTATAACTGAGAGGAGACCTCCACATAGCCTTTAAAGGAATGCGGAGAACCGACCAGGGCTTCTGACCTAATGTCCAATCCTCACCTTCTCATGGTGCACCCTGTTGGGTATCTACTTGGATACTGAACGGACGAGGATGGGCTGGCAATTTGGGATTTAGCCGACCAAATTGTATTCTTATTGGTTAAACCAAAATATAGAATAATGGTACAACATGACAAAATTTCATGCCAGCTGGGGCGTCGCCCGGTTAAACAAGGCCCCCATTGTTTTTGCCAGGGAACCAGGGCGAACAGCGAAAAGTCAGCTACTGGAACAAATCTGAAAATAAACCCCAACTCAACATCACCAGAGTTAAAGATCGGTACTATCAACGTAAGAAGCCTGAATGGCAAAGAAATGCAGCTAACTGAGGAATTAGATAAGTACCAGATCGACATAATAGGGGTGACTGAAACAAAAAAGACCAAAACTGGTGAGATCTTTCTGAGCAATAAATACAAAATGTTATATTCAGGCAATGACAATCAAGGAAAAGAAGGAGTAGCCATAGTATTCAACACTAAATACGAGGCTAATCTTCTTGAATGGCAGTCAGTCTCAAGTAGAGTAATGTGGGCAAATATGAGAATGGGGAACTGGACAATGAGACTTATTTGTGCCTATGGTCCCACAGAAGGTTCTACTAAGGTAAAAGTGGAGGTATTTTTTGTAGCATATCAGAACTTTTGATATGCATAAGAAAGCATATCAAAAGTTCCTGTCAAATAAGTCAGCTTGTGCTCTTAGAGAATATAGAGACAAATGCAAGAATGCTAAACACTGTGTAAAACTAGCTAAACAAAAGTCATGGGAGGACTTTGGCAAGAATATAGAAAATAAATATCAAGAAGGTGGCAAAATATTCTGGAGGTTGTTGAAGAAGCTTAAGAATGGAGGAAAGAGTGCTGTAAAAGGAATTAGAGATGATAAAGGTGATATGAAAACGGGAGAAAAAGATATCCTTGAAGTATGGAGTAATTACTTTGAAAAACTGCTAAATGAAACAAGCAGTGATGACAGCACAGTGGTAAAAAACACTGACCAGCATGCAGTCAGGAATACATATCCATACTTGAAGTAGAAAAAGCCATCAAAGGCTTGAAATGTGGAAAGGCAGCAGGAGTAGATGATATTCGACCAGAAATGCTGAAGTATGGTGGTATAAAGGTCTTACAGTGGCTGCACTGCATAGTTCAGAAAGCCTGGACAGAGGGATGAATTCCCGATGATTGGAGTAGAGCTCTCATAGTACCCATATATAAAAAGGGAAATAAAACTGAATGTGAGAATTACAGAGGTATTTCCCTACTGAGTGTTCCTGGCAAGATCTATGCAAGTATACTTGAGAAACGGTTGAGAAGAATTGTGGAAGAAAAGCTTGGTGAAGAACAAGCTGGATTCAGGCCAAATAGAGGCTGTCAAGATCAGATCTTCACTTTACGACAAATAGTCGAGAAAGCATGGGAATATAACAAAGATCTGAATTTAAGTTTTGTAGTTCTGGAAAATTCATATGACAAGGTGCCAAGAGAGAAGGTGTTCAATACGCTACAGTTATATGGTGTTAATGGGGCAATATATCAAGCAAAACTTAGTCGTTATTTGAGTTGTAAGTCAGCAGTTAGAATTGAAGGAAGTACAGGAAGATGGTTTAATATTAAATCTGGTGTGAGACAAGGATGTACATTATCCCCTCTGTTATTCATTATCTATATGGATCACATTATGAAGGAAAGTGGTATTAAACATGATATCAAAATTGGAGATGTTAATATCAGCTCTTTGCTTTATGCAGATGATGTTATACTTCTAAATAAATCTGCTACAAGTCTGCAAGATTCTCTGACTAGATTGAATAGCTGTTGTAATAGATATGGTATGAAGGTCAGCAATAAAAAGTCAAAGACAATGAAAATAGGCAGAATCATTGAAAATGTCAACTGTGTTGTGAATGGAGAACTTGTGGAACAAGTAAAACATTTCAGCTAATAAAGCACGATTTTTACTGAAGATGGTAAATTAAATATAGAAATAGACAACAGAATCAGCAAAGCTGGTATGGTGGGAAGTCAATTGAATAAATTCATATGGAATAAGAGAGAAATTAGTTGGAACACTAAATTAGCTTATACAAGACAGTGTTCAAACCAGTTTTAACTTATGGATCTGAGAGCTGGGTCAGAAGTAAAACACTTGACCAAAGACTAGATACCGCAGATATGAGAGTTCTTGAGAAAGATTAGAGGCGTGAACAGATGGCATCAATGGCAATATCATATTAAAAATGAGGATATTAGGAAAGAACTTGACATTGTCAGCATCCAGGAATGCATTATCAGAGCTAATCTCAGGTGGTATGGTCACTTAAACAGAATGGGTGAGGAAACATTAGCAAAACAAGTGTTCTCTGCCAGGTTGGCAGCAAAACGACAAGATATAGGTTGATTGATACGGTACAAAGTGCTTTAGATGATAGAAATATAAGATCTGATAATGTTGGAGTCTTGACAAGTAACAGACTGATTTGGAGGAAAATTGTAGATAGGAAATTAATAATGATGTAATTTTTTTCATGTAGTACTATCATATCCTGTACACCCCTTGAGGGTACATGGCAGGAATTTGATGATGATGATGATAAAATATTATTCCAAAGTGACAGATTTCTTAATGTAGGGAATGAATATGTGGAGAAGTAGCTGACAGTATTTTTAAACTTATGAGAATAAAGTACGGTGTTTCCCCAAAAATAAGACCTAACCGGAAAATAAGCCCTAGCATGATTTTTCAGGATGCCCGTAATATAAGCCTTATCCCAAAAATAAGCCCCATTAAGATCGTCAGCCAGACGGACGTATTTATTACATCCGTTGCAACACACGACGGATGTATTGAATTATAAAATAATAATATTAATTTATAATTAAATGTAGTAAATAATATTATTGACATTAATACTTAAAATAAATGATAATATAAATTATAATTAAGTATTTGTAAATACCCAAGCGGGCACCTTTGGAGAGAGGTAAATGCCTATGTTAACAGATGAACTCGGGACTTATTGCTGAATGACCAATCAGAGTACAGACACAATGCACGAATAATGCACATTATTCGTGCGTTGATGATGACATGACTGTATTTGAATAAATGTAGATTTTTGTACATGAACAAATGAATAAATGTAGATTTTTGTACATGAACAAATAAGACATCTCCTGAAAATAAGCCCTAATGCGTCTTTTGGAGCAAAAATTAATATAAGACCCGGTCTTATTTTCTGGAAAATATGGTAATATTGAAAATGCTGTCATTTTATTCATTTACAAAAAATCTGAACTTAGTTTCTGGATGTACCTCATCATTACCAACTTGTATATCATTCTCTCAAAGCATTTGCAAAACTTGAATATACTGCTCCATATGCATCTCTCTTTTCCATTGCATTTGTTATCTTACAGTGCATAAGTAGATTTCTATAACATATCCTCTCTTTTTTAACAAAGCCCATGCGGACCATCAAAGGGCATGCTACTCTTCTCAACTTAATTCTGGATCTGGTCCTCACTCATTATCTACAACTTGAGACACACAGATATTTCTAATTCATAGTCAGTCTTATTACTTTTTGGTAAAGTGTAAAAATTTTACCCTCTTTCCACTATTTTGGAGATTGTCAGAGTTGCAAGACTTGTTAAAGGTGATGCCAAGGCCAGTGTTACCTCCCTAGAACATTTCCTTAAGACACCCTTTGATATGCCATAGTCTTGCATATTTACTTCATTCCTCATGCCTCTTCATACCTTTTGCTCACTTGCCATCAGTCTCTTCTTGACATACTCACTATGCTCAAGGTTTTGTGGTATCACACTTGTGAAGATAAAAATTTTGATCATTCTTATTAAAATGCTCAACTATATCCTCAGCAGCAGTTTTAACACCTACAGTTTTCATCTGCTAACATTTATCTCATCATCATCAAATTCCTGCCATGTACCCTCAAGGGGGTGTACAGGATATGACAGTACTACATGAAAAAAATTACATCATTACTAACTTCCTATCTACAATTTTCCTCCAAATCAGTTTGTTACTTGTCAAGACTCCAAATTATCATATCAGATAACATTTATCTTCCCATAATTATTCTTTCTTCTACTTGCCACACATTGAAAGAACTCTGGGATTTTTCTGACCTGCTTGCTGATTTCTGCACATGCTGTACTTTTGCTGTCTGCACATTCCTCTGTTCTTTGTACTCCTCATCCAACTGAATATTCCATTATTGATTTATGTCAGAATTTCTTTAACAAAAACTATGTGAAACTGAAATGATATTTTTTAACTCTTAATTTTTTAAGCTGAAATGAAGTTTTCTTTCCAGTTTTTGCTCCAGAAACTTCAACATGAATCAGTGCAACAGTTTCAGAAATTTGAATGTTGAAGAAGGCATTATTACGTAATGCTTCTTCACTTCATTCATCTGTTTTACACCCATCTTATTTTCTCTGTACTCAACTCCTTATTCCAGAAACTAAGATATCTCCCTAAGATTTTCATAGATACTGACATTTTAATTCCATATATGTTTTTTCCTTATAGAAATATTCATATGGCTGGCCACTTACCAGGAATATGATGATTGTTCCTTAAGAACTCAAGAAATTCATTTCTCTTATTCCCAGATGTTATAGTATTCTGCATTCAATCTGTATAATAACTTAAAATCATTGTTTTTCATCTTGATCATCTCCTTCAAGTCTTCTGGTAGTCATATTCTCTTTTGTATTGGCAGTTATGTTTGATGGTTAAACTGCCTATTTTGTACCTGTTTCTTTATTATGATACTCATTCTCTGAACTTGTATTTTCTCACTTCTCATTATTATTACCACTCGCAATCATATGCTCCTCATTATCTTCTTCCTTTGATATCATTTACTCCTTGTTTCCTGCTTTCATTTAATACTTTACATCCATCAAAATTGTATGCTTTCTGCTGTTACATTTGGCTCTTCTCTTGTTTAGTCTCTCCACAAATACTTTCTCCACATTTTTGCACGAAGAATTGTGAATGAATAGAACACATTACCAAAAATGTGAATGTAAGGATTTTAATGTTTAAAATTATCAATATGTTGTTAGTTGAATGAACCTCTCACGATGAGTGCTTCCCCCCATGGAGGAGTGTTAATAATTTTTCCATGCATACTTACTACACTGACGAATGAACAATCCATGAGAAATCTTACATTCGATGGTCTCATTTTCATGATCTTTGTTCAATGTAATGTACAGTTATATATAAATGACCAAACCTATAGTCCGCCCACCGATTTCAGGTCCCTCGAAACTACTGCGCATGTCAGAAAAAGGAGAATCCATTCCGATAATAGGGTAATCAGTCTGTCTTCTGGGAGGTAATAATAAACAAACTGAGTTTGTTTATTATTACAGGTCGGAAAATTTAGCTTTTCTTTTACGAACATTGTTGTTTTTAAAGTGTAACTATTTTGCTTGTATAACAGTTGGAAAAATGTACGTAGAGTGTTAATACGTGCAAATACTACGTTCTACATAAAACAATGTCACTTCGCTCCATGATAAGTTTCCTTTTATTCTGGGACTTTTTAAAACAAAATCCGATTTCATGAAGTATTTTCCTTAAAGTTTCTCTTTTCCAAGGAAAATTAATTTTTTCTTTAAGCACAGGAATCAATTTCGGAACAGTTGGCACTCTTTTCTCGACCATGTAAAATTCGTGAATAGCTCTTCTTATAATGTCTACATCAAAATCATTCAAAGCTACGGTTTCGATGGTTTTACTCTGGCGCTTTTTTTTTTTTTAGGAGATTTAAATTTTGGCTTACCTTCACCTTTTGATTCCCTACGAATTCTTTTAACAGTCGACCCCGATACGCCCGCAATTGCACTTGCACGTTTTATGACTTGAGAAAGGAGAACAAGAAGACGGCCTTCTGACGATTCTTTTTCGCAGAATGTCAGCACATTATTCAATATTCTTTTGCAAGAGCTACTGAAACGTGTAACAATAGAACTTGTTGACTGTACTGGATCCATCATACAAATTAATAATAAAAAAATAATGCAAAAAGAGAACAACAAAAATCAAGCTAGTACTAGTACAGCGACAGACAAGAAAGCACGTGATTTCGCATGTTGGCGACCAATTCGTACATCCTTCATTTCTTTCTCCCCTTCAGCATGAATCGACTATTCTTGGCACAAATCCAACAAGGGATCTAGAAATGGTGGGCGAACTATACCAACAACTTTGATTAAAAAAATAAAAATAAAAAAATATGCAGTTAGACTCAAGTATCACAATTTAAAATTTTACAAAAAAGATATAAATAAATAAATAAAAGACAGCTTTGCCATGTATTACCAAAATAGAACTTATCTTGATTCACTATTTCCGTCTCTGATCGAGAAATATGTCTTTCATAATGTCATTACATTACTGTACAGTGGCAGTGTTCATTAATACAGAATAAACCTAGAGCAATATTTTTGATATACTGTTTCTGATTTTCTGATACACCTTGTTTTGCTCTAAATATGGTCTAGTGGAAACTAAAATTGAGACTCACTGGACATATTGTCGGGAATCTAAATACACATTTCATTTAATTCTATCAATCCAGAGAGAGAGAGAAAAATGGAGTTAAGTGGAATTTTCATTATCATCAAATTCCTGATATGTACCTTCAAGGTAAGTATAGGATGTTATGATAGTAGTATATGGAAAATTTACATCAGTACTAATGTAAATTACATCAGCAAAAAAAACCAAAAAACAAACAAACAAAAAAAAAAACTACATCAGTACTAAATGCAAGCCCCTGTACTTAGGGACTTGCATTTGTGAGTATGGGCATGGCAAATCCAAGATACCTGAGCTAGACCTGATCTTATTTCCTACAATATACAGTTGGTATACACGTAGGTTTCTGTGGTTAAGCAGTTCTGTAGGTAGTTTTCGGTATTGAGACCACATTGTAATACAAAGAGTTTATTAAAAATAAACAAATTAAAACCCGACAAGTTTCGTGCATTGTAAGACTTAAATCATCATCAGGGGTAATGGCACCTAAAAGATCTACACAACAAAAGCCTATTAAAGATTAATTACACATATTAGATGTTTTTTATAACTTCACAACTGTTAAATAATTGATAAACCAAAATACAAATAATATATTCTTTACTCTATACGTGTTGGAAAATTGCTAGTTGTTACTGTCACGTTCTGTGGTACCACGGACCTAGGTATATACTAGGTCTGTGACAATTATATTTTTGATGAAAGCAGACCAAACTTGATGTAAATTTAAGCCTTGATTTTTATTGTATTGTGTATGGATCCTAAGCATTTGTGAGGCTTCTATAAATTTTCTTTGAAACAGTTATTATCGATATATGACATTTTTGTCTGTTGATGGTCACCACTATTTGATGGTCAGTAGTGGTTGTGTGGAATTCTAGACCATATTTATGTTCTCTTCCTTTTTCAACATCTTTTATGTGTTCAGAAATGCAGAACTCTCCCAACCTTCCTTTCTGGCCTACATAACAAATACCACAGGAGTAATGAATCTCATAGATGCCTGGTTTTTTCAAGGGGTGATGTGGAGGTTTTGGTGGATGTAGGAATCTAGATATTTTTTGTAAAAGTAAAAAAAGCCACTTTTATCTTGTACTAACAGAGCAATGTAGCCACTTGAATTCTTGAAATCTTGTTTAAGTAAGGGAATTGCAGGAGATGCATTAAGAATTTTTTTTATCATCCTGGGTTCAAAACCATTAAGTGCAAGGTTCTGTATCAGGTAGTATAGTTCTTCATTTCTTTTAATTGGTGTGCTAGATATATTGTATGTCCTGTCTCATAAAGTTTTAATTATGCTTATCTTTTGCAATGGATGGTGGTGTGAAGTGGCATTTAAAAATCTTCCTATTGTGGTAGGTTTTCTGTATATGGAGAAGGATAACTTTTTTCTTTTTCATTAACTTTCCTTGATATCCTTGTTGAAGTAAATTTTTTATGTTGTTTTAGTTCAGTAGTAGATTTTATATTGGAGTGCAAGTTGTTTAGTTTACTGTTGAATAGAACAACACAAAAGATTGCCTTTCCTTGATATCCTTGTTATGTTTTGTAACCTTCCTGATGTTTATTTTTGAAGTTCTACCAGTCTTCCCGTTTTTGTTTAATTATGTATTAAACATTGCTTTGTTGTTTTTTTTTCACATTTTTGTCCATCTTCTCTCAGAGCATATGCTTACTTACTTGCCAGGAACTTTTGATAATCTTACTACCATGGAGTTCTGATTTTTCTAATCTTAGTGATAAACCACACTCAATTCCTCTTTGACTGAATCAATGTTTTCCTCAGATTGTGCCTTTTAATCTCCAAGGTTTGGCTTTTGTTTTCAAACTCTTTCATTTTGAATGGCTTGTTGACCGATACATCCAGGGGCTGTAGACAAGGTGTAAGGTCACCAGGAATAATTGCCACATCGTTCTTCACATCCAAAAGTTGTTTTATTAATACTATTTCAGGTCCTAAGTGTCTACAGACACTATCCCACACGAGGAGAGTCAGGCTTGGAAATAAGGCTCTTGGCTGTTTGTTCCAAACTGTTATAATTCTGATCTTCTTATATATGTATTTGAGCACTACTGAGAGCTTCTTGTTTTTGATTATTTTTAAAACTTTTTCATGTACATTTGCTTTTCAAAAGATATTCAATTTTATTTTGCATAAAAGTAAATGGCGATCACTTTCTGTTTTAAATCCCCAATATATTCTTGTGTTCTGAACCAGCATGAAGTTATGCTGGTTCAGAAGCTATGCTTAATAACAGTCATAGAAACTTTTCTTATTTCTTGTATCCTCTCTCTCTCTCACTCACTCACTCTATGTGAATTTGTGTACATCTTTATGTTGGAACAAGGTGTTAATAATCACCAGTCCATGTCCTGAACAGAAATACTGCCATGCTTCACATAATGAGAGTTTGATTAATGCATTTTTCCATTATCGCAATTCGAAAAAAAAATGCCACTTTTTACTTTACACTATGCAAATTTCCAGTTAATGATTTTTTTTTTTTTTTTATGTGATAGTTGAAAAAGAATTGAATTGTGTGCTAAGCTTACTGTGCATTGGTAGGCAATAAGCAAGCGATTCTGCTTGTGTTCCATCGGCCTTCAGAAGCAGACATATAACTTATTTGATCCTGCTAATAAAGTCATGCAGACTTGGATTAAAAATTCTAATTTTCTTCCCCTGTTAATTATAGATAAAAGAAAGTGAAAAATAAAGTGACTGCAATAAAAAAAAAAAGTCAGTTTATTTTGGCTGAAAAACTTGCAGGAATTTCATGTTTTTTAATAACTTCAAGCTCTGCAAAAATAACAAGATATCACAAGGATAGAGCTAGTCCAGTACATGGTATACAGTTAAATGATTAAAAGATTATTATTAAAATTCTTTATGGACAATCTTGAAGGTCACCGACCAATTATAATTTTTCATATTGTATTTAATGCATTTCCATTTTGCACAATGCATAGTAATGAATTAATTGCATTAATTGAAGCCATCCTGCAAAGCAGGTATTTATTATTACCTTGCTCTTTTTTCCAAATTTATGAAAAACATTTCTATATATATATATATATCTGAAATGATTATATATACATATATAATCATTCCTTCTGTTTGTATCTCCAACCAGTCTGTCTTCTCTTAATGGAACCGTCTCTGGGACCATAGACACAGATAGGTTTTTGTACAAATTCCCATTCTGATGTAGACAGCTTTTTTTTACTTTGTTATAAAGTAAATTATGCTTGCTCAGAAATTAAATTCTTGTTTAATCCTTTATCCAACTGTATGCAATCAAAGTATGTGCATGTATCTTCATCACTAGGCTACTTGTATACAGAAGCTGTTGACTTCATTTTAAATGCCTCATTATCCCATAATGCAAAACACTTCCTTTCAGAATTATGTTGCTATGCTTCCATGGAATGGCCATTACTCAGAATGGTTTGACCTTTATTTGAAGCACACTTTTGAAAGGAAGTGTGCTTTGCATAATAGGATACTGAGGAAATTATGAGGGTGGTCTGAAAAGTTCTCAGCCTAACAATAAAAAAACAAATTTATAATTCAAAAATTATTTTTATTTTTCAACATAATCTCCTTTAAGACATATTTATTCCAGCGATGTATCCTGTCCCTGTAGTGGTGTAGTAAGATCTGCAAAATAACCCTCTACAGCTGCAATCACCTCTTGATTCGAAAAAAAAAACTCTGACCAGTGATGAAGAGTTTTAGTTTTGGGAGGGAGCCAAATCTGGAGAATAGGGTGGATGTTCCAACAATTCATAGTGCAGATCCCTTAATTTTCCCATTGCCAAAACACCTTTGTGGGCAGGTGCATTGTCCTGATGAATGATGATTTTTTTTCTTCTGCAAATCGGGTCTTTTCTCATGAATTTTTTCGTCTAGTCTGGTTAAAAGATCAGAATAATATTCTCCAGTTATTGCTTTTCAAGATAATTAATAAACAAAATGCCTTTTAGCATCCCAAAACACCGATGCTATGACCTTTCCTGCTGGTGGAACCAACTTTGTCTTCTTTGGCACTTAACAACTATCTTCTGTCCACTGTTTTGACTGCTGTTTGGATTCTGGAGTGTAATGGTGAATACTAATCTCATCCATAGTAATAAATCGATGCACAAAATCAGTTTTATTCTTGTTAAAAACGCTCCAAGCACTGTTCAGAGATTTTCATGTGAGCGAGTTTTTGATCTGCTGTGAGCAAGCATTGCACCCATCTTGCGCAAAGCTTTTTCATTTGCAATTCTTTATGCACTTTCTTTTGAAATGCCTATAGTCTCAGCAATTCGACACACTTTTTGACTCACCGGTCATTCAATACCATATCGTGCACTTGATCAGTGATTTCTGTGTTGTTGCACTTTTTGGACGTCCTTTATGTGGTTCATCTTCAAGTCTGGTATGGCCACATTTAAACTCGATAGCCTATTTCTTAATTGACAAAAATGAAGGAGAAGAGTGCCCATAAACTTTTATGAACTTCGAATGAATTTCTATTGGCGTTTTAAACCTTCTTTTACAGAGAATTTTATAACCTCACGATACTCAATTTTATCCATTTCAAGAGATGCAGACAACACTTTTGCTTCAGACAGCTGTATGAAACAAGCTTCACATGGATGCTTATGACAGATCTATCAACTTTGAAAAATAAAATCTTTGCCAATAGTGGTGCCATCTATGGTCGAGACTGAGAACTTTTCAGACCACTCTCGTAATGTGAAGTGAACAGTCTATACATACAAGTAAATACTTATGGAGACACTCCATGCACACACTTTGTTTGTCTTTTACACTTCGGTAAATTATTAAACAAGAATATAATTTCTTGGTGAGTATAATTTATTTTGTAACCAAATGAAAAACTTTCTACATGTATCTCTGATCCAGAGTATTTTAATAAGGTGATGCTTTTTTAACTTTTATATAGAAATTGTATGACTTCTGCATTAATTTAATCAGGTATATTTCTGGGTCTGGATCCCACTGATGAAACCTCAATACATGTTGAAACTGGTTTTATGTAGTGATCCCTCCATTAATGCAAGTGATATGCTTCTTGAAGGAAGCGTGGTTTCACATTAAATTCACATTAAACAAGAATATAATTCTTGTTTAATGTGAATTCAACAGCCTCCATATAAAAGTAGCCTAATTTGAACATTGTTTGTTTGCACTTGGATAATGGATTAAACAAGAATATAATTTCTTGCAAGTATAATTTTTCCATTCTTATGTTTGACCAAAAAATTTTCTACTTGATATATCCCTCCATTCAAGAAGATTATCCAGGTATTTAGTGTTGAGTACAATAGTACTACTCCTTTTTCCTGATTATTATTGCCTGAATGTAACAATTTATGTGTTATTTAGAAGAATCTCTCCCAGTTTTTGTTTTCATTTCAATAACATCTATTACGTCAATCTGATGTTTTTCTCCATTTCTTTTGCTAGTTTCACTTCTTTTCCATTCTTCACTTATTATGTTGATGTTGCTAATCTTGAAGTATGCTGAGTTGAAGTTTGTTACAGTTGCTTTTCACTGTTTGCCTTCCTTCCCCGACAAAAACAGCAGCATGGATTTTGTTTAACTGGATGATTGACTAGCTGGCATGAAATTCCATCATGTTATATCTTTTTTGATTTGGTTTAGGCTAATATAAAATAAAATTTGCACAGTTAAATCTCAAATTGTAAGCTCATCCTTGGTCATTCAATTTAATAGTAGATACCTAATAATGGGGTGCTCAATGAGAGGGTGAGGATTGCATATTAGGTCAGAAGCTCCAGTTACTTCTCTACATTCCTGTGGATGTTTCCTCAAAATTTAACTCTGACTTTTTAGCAACCCCTTTGTGTAATTTTGAAACATCTTATCAAATTTTGTATGTGTAAACAATGTTCCCTCTAAGCTGTGCCTATGTGCACACTGGTCAAAAAGGCAGCACACATGCCCAGTAACTGCACAAACAGAAGTTTTGTTTTCAGAATTTCTAATTTACAGTCAGTAATTTTTGGACATACTATAATAAACAAATTATATGATAAATCATACTTGTCATGTATTTTATTTAGTAATTTCTCCAGTCTCCACTCTAGTATTACTCTAAGCCATCCCAACTAAATTTACTCTAATTAGTTATTTTTAGCTTGTGCTGCGTGGACAAACTGATGCTTTGGAGTTTTGAGTTTTGGAGGCATAGTTGTTTAGCATCTACTGTCTAGACAGTACAGTTATTTGAACTTGTTCAACAGTGATGGATTTTTGTAGCTACACAGATTTAAGCAAATTAATTTAGTACTCTGATATCTCTACTTACTCCATTAGATTATAACCCTATTTGGACAAACCATATAGAAACCAATAACCTTTTACACAACATGACTATGTGGCCTATGGATCTTAAAAAAATAACTCCATGATTATGTGGAATGCCCAAGGTACACAAGACTAATATTTCTCTTTGGCCTGTTGTAGCTTGTCTACTTTTCTTTTGTTATCAAAGCATCTGGCTAATCTTCTAAAGGAGCACATTGAACACACATACTCTTTCATCAAAAACTTGCAACACTTTGTAGAATAAATAAGAGAAATTCGTATCTTACCAACATTTCTAGATAGTCTAGGTATTGTATCTTTGCTCACAAATGTTCCTGTAGATGAAGTTATGGCACTTGAAGATGATCTGTTCCCTCCTGACATCTCCCAACTATTTAGACATTGTCCTAATTCAAATTATTTCCAATGGAATGGGAAAATCTACAAACAACTATCTGGCCTTGCAATTGGAAGACCTCTGTTTCCTTCATGTGTTGACTTATTCATGGAAAACTTTGAAAAAGGTTTCCTGCTATCTACAAAATCCAAAACTCTCACTTTGATGGAAACATATTTGTAATCTGAAAACATAGTGTGCCTGAGTTATATGATTTTCTTTCATCTATTTACTCCTTCCATCATAAAATTAATTCACTTCAGAAACTTAAAAATTAAAGAAAAGAAAATCACCGTTCCTAGATGTTTTAATTTTGAAAAAAAAAAAAAAAAACACAAGGAGGCATATAAGCCCACTCTTATCATATAAGTGTAATATTGAGTCGACTGTGCCATTGTATTATATATGTATATATGATACTTATTTCTATAAGTTTTGATTGTATACTTTGTTCAAAATATGTACTTATTTATCTTGTTTATTTCAACTCACTTAACTTATTATACTTAACAGTCGTGACTCCGTTGTTCTTAATCCGTTGCTTGATTTGGTCGACTAGAGTTAATCCTTTCTTTCAATTAGACCACCCTTTTTTCTCAATGTCATAACTATGCTTAATCACATGCACGAATTTTTATAGCATAGGAATTGCCTCTGGCTAGAGTCGATCCCTTTGTCTAAATAGCAAACGTTTTTCTATACTGATTTCTGAAAATTTATTTATTACAACTGCGCCATCAGAAATTGCAGATATGACTTAAATATCCTTCCATAAAAAAAAAAAAAAAAAACACTCAGCAAAGCACAGAAATATCTCTTACACTTATTACTATATCAAGCAACGCAATACTCTATCCTTCAGTCGTAGCTACTTAACTCCCTAGGTCACACAGGTTCGGTCCTTTTATGAGAAGTTCATTGGTATATAGGAATCAGGCAAGTTATTTGACAAACAAAACAATTTATTCATGCTAATTAAAGTACAATAAAGTTAACACTAAGCACACAATCTTTTTCCCGAATCTATACTTCTCAGCAATATTAACTTGGAACTTAAATTATCCAATCCAGTTCAGCAATTCTCCTTTAAGTAAACATATTAAGTTAATATTTGTACCTACACTTAAGTCATACAAAATAACAGACCTACACATACTATACCACAGGCAAGCTTGGACAATAAATAACATTATGCACATCAACTTTTACCTTGTAACAATGCTATCTTATCTCTCACAACTAAGCAAGTTATTTCTCAATGGTTAGCTAATTGCCTTCAGTCCTGAAGTAATACTAACAAAAAAACAGCTAGAGCAATCTCAGCCACAATTTCTGCTTCTAGTTAAATCACATATAATAGACCTTACTTGGTATTTAGTCATCTAGTCCACATCAGTAGATCCTTGAGATCGTTATCATCTTCTTCCTTTCGATATTGCTTACACACACGGGCACCGTTTTCTGATATCGATGAGGGCACTTCCACAGGCAGAAATCATCAGGAACCTTGGCGGCTGGAAATCTGGAACTTACTTTCTTCACTGCTTAAACGACCCATCTAGCATCTTCAGGCGTGTGTTGGCTGGAACAGGGTCCCTTGACCTAGAATCGGCAGGACATACTCGAACCGGGAGCTGGAACAGAAACTGGGTGAAATCAAACTTATTCAGTGACGATCATCGAAACGACCTCTCCTCCTAAGCGGTCATATAGCTAACTACAACTGACCTTCTCTGCAACGAACCCTCTTCATGATGACTCTAAAAAACTTCTCTCTCCATGTCTGTGTGTCCACTCTCTCGATGTCCCCCCTTTTATGCTGCTCAATCAACCTTGGGTCTTGCTACTATTTTATTCCTCTGGGTATTCATAGAGGTCTTTTTCCCCCACCTTTTAGGTCTCTGCGTTAGGATGGGAAACTCTATACATTCTTGACCTTTGTGTGTGTGATGGCCTTAGGTCTTATTCTTAATCCTGTCTGGGATATTTTTTTTTGTCTTAACAATTTATTGTTACAATTCATTCAGACATTTTTTTCTTTGTCTTTTGTTGTTGTACAGCAAATCAATAGTTAAATATTAACCAAAATTACAAGTATGTTAAATTAATTTGAATTCCTAAGTAAAATCGGTATAGCATATCATGACATACAAGATTTTACATAAGCCCACTCAGACAGGTCATTACCTACATTTCTCTTCATTGCATCATATATCACAAAAATCAGACATTTTACACACACTGAAAAAACGGTCAATCTATTACAGGACATGATCAAATACTGAAAGAAGATTTACATTCTGCTCTCCAACTACTGATGAGCAATGGACAGTCTGAGAAAATGGTACCAAGAATACTATTCTGTACTCCTGCTTCACAACAGATACCTGACATCTACTACAGAGCTTTGGTTCCCATCCTTTACATAGGCGATTTTGAGAGAAAGTCTGCCAATCTCCTGAAATCTCATGACATAAGAGTAGCTTTCAAGCCCATTGTGACTATACAAGCTCTGTTACGTTCACCTAAGGACTTCAACCCTTTCAACAAATTTCCTGGAGTTTACAATATTCCATCTTCTTGTGACTATACTTATATAAGTCAGACATCTAAGTTTCGAAATTAGACAAAAAGAGCATATTTGAGATGTTAATAACAATAGAGAAGACAACTCATTCCCAGCTTCCACTTCTCCCATACTCACCACAGTATTGAATGGGACAAGAGCTCCATGCTTTACATAGAAGACAACTTCAGTTCCTGCAACATCAAAGAGGTTATGATGGTTATCCACTCACATGGCTCACTCAAATCAAGGAATGATTTTATGTGATATTTGGAAGTCATTTATTAGATCTTTTTACACATCAGACTTTAACTTTTTTTTCTGCCAACTATCATGTACACCTGCTTGAATAATCACTGACCTGTGCCAGCTTCCACACTCCACGTGTTTCTGTTTTTTTACTTTTGTGTAACAGTTCCTACATGTTTGGTTTTAGTAATGTAATGGTTTATATTTACCACTTGTATTTTTTTTTGTTCTTTTTAATCTAGAAGCCACTAACAGATGTGGTGAAACTAGTCAGTTTAACTATCTATATTATCATGACCTATTAAACCCAGTATTAATTAATTAATTTTTAAAAAAATTAAAAAATTAATTTTTTTAATTAAAAAAATTAAAACTATTTTAATTTTTTTACATAATCCAGAGATTCCACTACAGAGACCAACCATGGAACTTTTTTCTAGCTACTTCAGGCTTCCTATTAATAAATGGGGTGGTTCTCTCACACTAAGCAGTGACTTTCTTATCCCACCCAAAGAAATACATTCCAAACAATTATGCTAATGTGGATTTGAACTTGCAATCTGTTGGACAGGAGCAAATATGTTACTCACTTGGCTAACTAGCAAATGTTACAATGGCCCAGTTTTAACCAACATTGAGTTCAGTGGTCATATTATAGTGTATGCCTGAATACCAAATTTCATTTAATTCCAGCTGGCAAGAGAGCAGAGTTATTATTTTGTCTAATTTCAGAATGTCTTATTAAAGCTAGCATATGCAAATGATCAGATTGAAATGAAAATTAAGCTGCCTTTACTAAGAAGACCACTTTGTTTCATTAAGAGGTAACAGGTACAATTTCTATTGAAAAGCATGACTTTTTCCAAACTGTAAGCATACATAAAATTCTTTGAAAAAAATACAATTTAATATAAGTGAGAATAATCAGAGACATTCATAGAAAGGAATATTTCCTGTATTCCTTGTCTAGTGACATTATTCTTTATCTGAATCTTACTTACTTACTGTCCTCTTCCGTCGGGGATGGGTTGAGTCTTCCATGTTTCCACAACAACCTCCAGGAGTCTCGGTTTCTTGCGTGGTTGGTGAGCTGTCTGTATGTTTGTAATCCAGAGTTGACCTTTATTGTTGTTATCCATTTAGTTCTCGGTCTTCCTTTTTTTTCCTTTTTTCTTTTATTCTTGCATACAGAGCAAGGTTGGGTAGTATCTAAACCTAGAGCCATATAAATTAAAGATTCCAAGAAATTATATTCTTGGTTTAATCCTTTATCCAAGTCCAAGTGTAAGCAAACAAAGTTTGCACCTGAAGTAACTTCAGGACTGTGCAACTCGTATATAGAGGATAATGATTTCACATCACTTGCCTTAGTATCCCATAATGCAAAGCACATATCCATACAGATGTATAATGATATGCATTATGGGAAGGGTCACTACCCAGACCAGTTTCAACAATGCAGTGGGGCCAGACCAAGAAGTGATACCGAAGTTGAAGTAATTCACGTCATATTCCCATATATGAGTAGCTAAAAGTCATACCTTATTATTAAAATATTCTGGATTAGAGATAGATGTTGAAAGTTTTTCCACTTGGTTGTGCAAACTTTGTTTGTTTACACTTGGATAAAGGATTAAACCAAGAATATAATTTCTTGGCATCTTTAATTTATAGTATAGCCAAGTGGAAACACTTCCAACATCTAGAGCCATGTTTTGACTCATACTGTGGCAAAAAAAAAAAAAAAAAAAGTTGCTAGTGTCAAATCTACTGCTAGTGAATGTAGCAATAGATTTGAGCTGTGCTAAAAAAAGTATTTTTTAATTAGTGTGTAGTGTGACTTTTTGTTGCAAATTGTGCTGCATTTTTTCAGTTTGGATACAAGTGTCCTTCAGTGGTGTTGTTGAAATATTTTATTGTTTATATTGTGTTTTGTTACTTGTTTGTTGTACTGTTTCAGCTTCTGAAGATGGCATCCATAAACAAATGTGTGTCAGTGGCACAGAAGGGTTCTGTACGAAAGTCTGGCTCTGCCTTGGATTTTTCACAGTGGATGCATTGCAAAAACTTCTGTATGTATGCACCAAAAAATTGGAAAGGTTTTTGTGGACTGTTTGGTAAACAAGAAGAAGGATAGCATTAACATATGTGAAAAGTGTCTGGATAGATTAGAGCAATTAGAAATGAGAGCGAATGTCGGGACTGTAGTAGAAGAGCTTCGGCAGGGGTTAGTGAAAATGAATAGTGAAATGAAACGTCTGGAAGAGGATATTAAATAACTAAAGGAGAGATTGGCTGATGATAACGAGAAGGAGGAAGATAATATTATAAAGAAAGAGTTAAAGGATAGTCATATATCAATGTATGGGACTCGATATTAAAGGTGTGATTACTAGTAAAGTGCACAAAACATGCTTTCCTGGTGGAACAGTGAAGCAAATAACTGATGTGTTGCAGAAAAGGAAATACTGGGCATCAAAATTAGTGCTAGTCACAAATGACTTGGTTGGAAAGCAAAAGAATGTTGATAGAAACTTGAGGAAGTTGTTTCAGCAGGTAAAGAAGAATAGTATTGTTGGGAAAGTCGTAGGCATGTTGCCCAGATATGATAACAGTGAATTGAGAAGGAGAGCAGAGATAATGAATAGTAAGATGGCTGAGTTGTGTGAGGCAAAGGGGATTCAATTTGTAAATCTGTGGAGTGAATTTGAAGGGAAGTTGGAATGGTATAAAGCTGATCGATTATATTTGAATGGGTTTGGTGTTGGGCATTTATCAGGTAGACTCTGATCATGTAGCAAATGATCAGGGTCTTCCTATGAAACAAATCAACAGATTGAACAACAAATCAAGAGGTTGAAGATGTAGTTGCAGCAGCACAAGATGATGGAAAGCATATAGGTGAGGATGAGACAGGTAGGAAAGGAAATCACAGTTAGGATCAGGGAAATAGGAGTGGTCAAACCAGAGAGAGAGAGAGAGAGGTGTAGTATAGCAGCTAGAATAGAGAATGTTGGTGCTGGTAGAATGGCCTCAAACACAGGGGGATTGTTATGTTTATACATAAATGTAAGGAGTATTCGAAACAAGAGAGGTGAGTTTGTTGCATTGATTGAGGCAGTATGCCCAAAAATAATCGGGATAAGTGAAACTTGGTTGTCTGAGGAAGATGTAATGTCGGGAATAGAATTAGAAGGATATATAATTTTCTGGAAGGATAGAGATGTGAAAAGAGGAGGGGAGTGCTGTTAATGATTGCAGAGGTATTGTGTCTGCAAAGTGTGGAAGTTGATAGTGCATGCACAGATTTTGAATATGTGTGGTGTGAAGTTGAAATAAACAAGTTTATATATCTGATAGGATGCTGTTATAGGCCGGGAATGCAGAGAATACTGATTATGAAATGTTTAGGCAAATTAGTTGGGTATGTAAAAAGAATGTGATCCTGATGGGAGACCTTAATTATAGGAATATAAAATGGAAGGAGGAGACATTGTGCAGAGTTTGTCGAATTTCTGAGGGATCAATATCTTAAGCAGCATGTGATTAAAGCAACTAGAGGCTTTAATGTTTTCGATATATCTGGAAATTTGGTGATAACTTCACATGTTAAAGTGTTGACACTGCTGCTGGTTGGTGAGAGTGATCATGAGGTACTTGTTTGGGAAGTGATGAAACAAGAAAAGGTCAATGCCAAAAATTGATACATGTGGTAGTATAAAGTAGGTGATTATAGGAAGCTCTGTAGTCAGGTAGACTCAGTACGTTGGGTAGATGAGCTAAGTGGAAATTAATTTTTTAATTTTTAATGCTCTTTAAAACTTTCTTACATGTTCTTCTTTTCAGTATGAAATTCAATTTTATCCCACTCAAGACTAAATGATGATCACTTCCAATTTCAAATCCTCTGTACACTCTAGTGTCCTGCATCATGGAGGAAACATCACTATCAACAATAACATAGTCAATGAGACTTTTCTTATTTCTTGGATCTTCTCTCCATGTGAATTTGTGCAAATTTTTATGTTGGAACATTGTGTTAGTAATATCCAGTTCATGTCCTGAACAGAAATCCAACAGGTATTTGCCATTATTATTAGCTTTGCTCTTTTCTCCAAATTTTTCCAAAATATTTTTGCATGTATGACGATCATTTCCTATTCTGCTATTTAGATCCCCAACAAGGATTGAGTTTTCCTTTTTGATAGTGGCAGTTGCTTTCTCTAAAGCCTCAAAAAAATTCCTCCAAATTTTTCCAAAATATTTTTGTATGCATGACAATCATTTTCTTCTCTGTTGTTTACATCCCCAACAAGGACTAACTTTTTCTTTTTCATTGTGTCAGATGTCTTCTATAAAGCCTCAAAAAATTCCCCCATTTCTACCTTAGTAGAATCTTCTGTGGGACCATTGGCACAAATAAGTCTCATTGTCCAGTTCCCCATTCTGATATTTTCCCACACCTCTCTACTTGATATTGCCTGTCATTCAAGAAGATTAGCCCCGCATTTGATGTTGAATACTATAACTACTCCTTCTTTTCCTTGATTGTCATTGCCTGAATATAACATTTTCTATTTCTTGCTCAGAAAGATCTCACCAGATTTTGCCTTTTTTGTTTAATTTGTTTGTAAATGATATATCACTTGGACTGATATATGGATCTTCAGTTGTGATTATGCATAGTGTTGGGAAGAATTATAAGTAGCACTGCTGATGTTAAATTCCTTCAAGAAGATTTGAGTAGACTTTTTACTTGGACAAAAGAGTGGGTATGTAGATTTAATATCAATAAGTGCAGGTGTTGCATTTTAGAGTGCAGAAATATAAGGCTATGTATTATATCGATGGTGCTGTACTGCAGGAAGTGGATGAGATTAGAGATTTGGGAGTGATATGGTTGACAGTAGTCCGAAGTTTAGGGGGCATATTTCTAGTGTTGCAAATTCTTTCCTTTAGTTTGAAGTAGTTAGAGATTGAAAAGCAGAAGACACTTCTGTTTCTAGTTACGCTTGTCACACGTTTTCCTTCTGGAAGTCTTTCCTTCACTGTTTACCGGAAACTGACACATACTGGCCAACTCCTACCACAACCCAACACAAAAAACTAGGGATCATTAATACACTAAAAAACAGGTCTTTGAAGATTTTCTCCAGTGAACAAGCATATAAAGATGAATTAAAAGTTATCAGCAATACTTTCCTAAAAAATGGTTACAACCAAAATACTGTCAACAAAATTCTGTACAAGACCTCACTTAAAAACAAAAATAAACAAGACTACAATAAAACTGTAACCATTCCATACATTAAAGGGATATCAGACAAAATAAACAGAATACTACAAAAATACAACCTTAAAGCCACATTTAAACTTCCTGCAAAATTAAAGAACTTACTCAACTTATCCAAGGATCCACTCCCTCCGCTGGCTCACTATATTCATTGCACCTGTAATTTGCCCTATATAGGGGAAACAGGATGCACAATTCCTATCAGAAAAAAAGAAACATAAATGACACATTAAATATAATAACTATAGTCAAGCTGATCTTTCTGATCATGCCCTGATCACTTTGCATAGAATTGACTGTAAAAGCACCTGTTTACATCACACCAAAATGGCATGAACATAAATTTAAGGAGGCCTGTGAGATTCTTATCAATCATCCTAATCTTAACAATAATGTTGGTCTAAAAATCCCCTCCCTAAGAGTTAATAAGTTAAGTAGCTAAGTTAAGAGTTATAAATAGGACCATAGGTAATCCAGGATTCTGAAGCTAATATAAAAATTGTTATGTTAAATTAGAACATCATTTTTACTGTAACAAAACTATCTATATGAAAGAATGCTTCTCTGATGTTGTCTTAATAGAATATAGCTTTGATGTAGTTAATTTATTTATTGCAATTTTATTTTCACTAGATCTAGGCCAGTAGAATAACCATTGATCAAATCATTGTCTCTTCAGCATGTCTCTGTATGTGTGTATGTATGAATGGGAAATTTTGGATATTGCATGAGAGATGCCAGAGGAGCAAGGTTAATAAGGTTAATAGAATTTGCAGAAAAAGAAAACTTGTATATCATGAATTCTTTCTTCAAGAAAAAAACACATAGAAAGTGGACATGGAAAAGTCCAAATGGAAAAACTAGTGAAATTGACTTTATCCTCAGCAATAAGAAAAACATCTTTCAAGACTGCTCTGTTATAAACACCTTCAACATTGGAAGTTACCATCGTATGGTATGCAGTAAGATTCAAATAAACTGCCAAAAAGAAAGAAGAAAAATGTTTAGGAAATCAAAGCAAAACATAGATGTACACAAACTCAACATTAAAAAAGATATATACCAACATGAACTGAACAATAGATTTGAACATCTTATTATAGATGACAATGCTGATCTATCAAAAAGTAATGACATTATTATCCAAAACCTTTTACAATGCTCACTTGAAATAGCTGGTACCACAGAACAGAAACAAGACAAAATCTCTGAAGAAACAAAACAGCTTATGAAGAAACGAAGAGAAATGAAACAATCAATTAACCTACAGAATAAAATTGAATACACAGAATTGTGCAAAACAATCAGAAAACTTATCACAGAAGAAATAAGAAAATTCAAGTGTAAATTCATACAACAAACAATTGAAAACAACCATAGTCTCAAAAGAGTCAAATAGCAATTGATGAACAGCAAACAGATGGTTGCAGTCAAACTACAAGACAAGACCATCACCAGAGATAGATATGCAATAACAAAAAGAATTGAAGAATTCTACTCAATATTATACCAGGATGATGAATTAAATGAAGAAGAAGAAGACAACCACAACACAGCTGAAGTACCACAGATTCTATCAGAAAAAGTTATGCAGAGCATCCAAAGCTTCCAAAATGGGAAAGCTGCAGGTGAGGATGGAGTTATAGCTGAACTTCTAAAAACAGGTGGAGAAATAATCTATGAACTCTTAGCAAAACTATTTACTTTATGCCTGAAGAAAAATGATGTACCAACAACATGGAAGAAGGCTACCCTAATTCTGATACATAAAAAAGGTAAGATAGAAGACTTGACGAACTACCAATGACCACGGATAGTAGATTGACAGTCTACTATCAGTGGTCTACTAAGTGTTTACAAAAGTCTTAGCTAATAGACTTTGTGCGACTCTGGACCTAGCACAACCAAAAGAACAGGCAGGCTTTTGAAGGGGCTTTAGTACAATGGACCATATTCAAGTTGTACAGCAGATTATTGAACGGTGTAATGAATATCAATTACCACTATGTCTTGGTTTTATTGACTATGAGAAAGCATTTGATTCACTTAAAACTTGTGCAATACTTAAAGCATTACGAAATCAACAAGTGGAGGAGCCCTACATCAGAACCATCAAATCAGCATACACCAATGCCACAGCAGCAATTCATTTCACTGGAAACATCTCTACTTTGGGAATACAGAAAGGTATAAGACAGGGCGACACAATATCTCCAAAATTATTCACAGCATGTCTAGAAGAAATATTCAAACTTCTTGATTGGGAAGGGAAAGGGCTGAAGATAAATGGAAGATATTTAAGCCATTTATGCTTTGCAGATGACATAGTTATCCGCGTGGATAGGCTTATGTGTTTGTCAGACATGTTATGATAGGTTTCACGGTATAAAAGAACACAGATTGTTAAGCAAATAACTATTTATTAACTTAAAAGCTAATATTTCGCTGGTCTTATATCCAGCATCTTCAGAGCACACAACACAAAGTTTGTTACAAAGGCAAGGCAAGACAACCACAATCCGGTGTAACAGTGGGGACAGTATAAGTGATTGCAGCGTGCAACACAAGACTAAAGTCCTAATATGGCGCCATCTAGGTTTAAAAAAAAAAAAAAAAAAAAATTTCCAAGTTTTGAAATAGTAGTCCAAATGATAAAAAATAAAAGTAATAAATATTAATTTGGTCTTAGGATGACTGTCTCCCAAATTTTTGGTAGATTTATACAGCCATACTTGTTAAGGTTTGGGGTATGTTTCAAGGCTTCTGTTGATTCCAGGAACAACCTCTTTGACTTGTAGAAGCTTCTGTGCATTACTTTTGTTTCAGTGTTGTGTGCTCTGAACCTTTGTGTCTTGTGCTCTGAAGATGCTGGATATAAGACCAGCGAAATATTAGCTTTTAAGTTAATAAATAGTTATTTGCTTAACCATCTGTGTTCTTTTATACCGTGAAACCTATCATAACATGACATAGTTATCGTTACTTCAACTGCACATGAATTACAGACTCGTATCCATGAGCTCCAAATTGCTAGCAGAACAGCAGGCCTAAAGATAAATCTAAAGAAGACGCAAGTTATGTTCAATAGTTATGTCCAACCAGAAATAATAAAAATCAATAATGAGAAAATTAAGCAAGTAGATCATTACATATACTTAGGACAACAGATATCGATGGAACAAAATATCATGGATGAAATTAAAAAGTGTGTGGTGGAAAGCATTTGGAAAATTTCATTCAATATTCAAAAACCAACTGCCATTATGCCTAAAGAGAAAGGTTTTTAACCAGTGTATTCTTCCTATACTGACATATGGCTGTGAAACATGGACACTGAATGCAAAGGAAATTCAAAAACGAAGAACAACACAATTTAGTATGGAAAAAAGTATGTGCTTGGTATCACAAGATTGGATCACAAAAGGAATACATGGATAAGAAATCAAACCAAAGTCTCTGACATCATAGGAAGAGTGAAACATCTGAAGTGGCAATGGGCTGGGCATCTTGCCCGAAGACAAGATCAGCGATGGAGGACAAAAGAAGTATTGGACTGGATTCCACGAAAGGAAAAACAACCAAGTTTCATATGTTTCAAATGACATCAATCCGACCGAAATCACAGTGGATTGATGATATCATCAGATTTGCAGGAGTGACATGGAAAAGGAGAGCCATGGACAGAGAGTGTTGGAGTAATCTTGGAAAGGCCTTCATCCAGCAGTGGATTGATAATGGCTTCTGCTGATGATGATATATATATATATGTGTGTACTCCAAATGATGATCTTAACATGAAGGTCATAACGTTGGGAAATTAAAATAATTACAACACGGTTGTATAGTCCATAATTTGTGTAAAATGAAGACTAGTGTTGCAAAGGCTGCACCCCCATAGTGCTGCTGTGATAAGAAGTACTCTAACATGTAAGAATAAGGAAGTGGGTCTGCTCCTGTATAAGGCACTGGTCAGACCACACTTGGACTATTGGGCTTAGATCTGGTCACTTTGTTTTCAGTGTAATGTGGAGACATTGGAGAGGGTCCAGAGATGAGTGACTAAGACAATATCAAGAGTTTGGAATGCTGGCTATGGAGAGAGGTTGAAGAAATGTGGATTGCAGAGGTTGGTGGATAGGAGGAAGAGAGGTGATATGATGGAAACATTTAAGTTAGTGAGAGGATTTTATCAGATTAATCCAGAGTTGATTATAAAAAGAGTAGAAAGTGAGAGAGGAAATACCAGAGGTAATTCCTGGAAGTTATGTAAAAGTGTGGTGAAGAGGAGTGCAAGGAGTAGATTTTTTACATGGAGAATTATCAGTGAATGGAACATTACCAGAGTATGTTGATAATGCAAGGAGTGTTAACATTCTAAGGATTTTAACATTCTAGATGATAAATATGTTGTCAGTTGAATGAATCTCTCACGATGAGTCGACAGACTCATCATAGAGATTCTCAACC
Source organism: Typopeltis vanoorti (assembly GCF_054136105.1). Classification (NCBI taxonomy): domain Eukaryota; kingdom Metazoa; phylum Arthropoda; class Arachnida; order Uropygi; family Thelyphonidae; genus Typopeltis; species Typopeltis vanoorti. The sequence goes on from NC_143566.1 coordinate 63,053,538, forward strand.
CCATGCAAATGAAAAGCTGCAATATGTATAGCATCACTTTTGTGTGTGTGTGTGTGTGTGTGCGTGCGTGCGTGCATGCTTGCGTGGGCAGGTTTCCAAGAAGAAAGAAGGAACCTATTATGGTTTTTTGAACAATTGGAGGTTGTAGTGACCATCAGACTATCATTAGTTTGATGGTTGGTTTTTATCTCCTTTCCATGTGATAGGTTGAATATAAGTTTGTTTCCATGCTGAGGATGGATTCCATATAAGAATGAAAGTTTGCAAAGACAAGATATAATGGGTGTAGTTTCTGGAGCAAGTTTTAAGTGTAATTAGTGGAGGGAATGTCTTCACAATCAGAAAACTTATTGATATTTTAAATATTTAGGATTCTTCTAATGATCAGAAGATGAATTGCATGGAAGACTAGTGTAGACATACAGCACGTAGTTCTTGGTAAATTGGAGATTATTTTGCTTTGGTCATTAGTTTGCAGGAGTTGGAAGAGAAGAATAGGAAGTCGGCCTTCTCTTTGGGAAATGTAAGAATACCATGTGGATATGAGCAAGAAATGTAAACATAGATAGGTACACCTTCTGGCCTTGGCAAGAGACTGGGGATAGTCAACTGGAGTTTGAGCAGGAAGCAAGATTTCTGTACTTTCATAATAGTGTTTCACAGTATAAATGACATGAAGAGAGGAAAACATACACTTATTTAACTTACCAGTATTTTTCTGTTTTTCTACCCAGCATTGTCAGAGCACCATTATAACTCTGACAAGCACACAGCACTGAACTAAATAACTGGAAAACAATTTTCTGCACTGTGTTCTCTCAAAATCTTGCCACGGATATGCTGATGGTATTTTTGCAACTACTGTATACCTATGCAGAGTTGGATCGTGGAAACTTGGTTTTGAGCCTCATATGCTGAAATCTTTTTATGACCAGCCTTGGCAGACTAGTTGGAAAAACAAGATTTGGACAAAGGCCTGGACTTTTGAGGGGCAAAATGGTTTGGTCTTCATTCCTATAAGAATTATTTCACTTATCAGTTCATGCAGGTGTCTGCCTGAGAAGAGTGAAAGCAGTAAACAGCCTAAGGAAAAGAGTAGAAATTATGTATGCCATCCCATTAGACATTGTTGTAGTGCCAGAAGACCCAACAGCTGAATGTGGATTGGTGAAGATTATGCAGCACAAAAGGAGACTTGTGTGAAATTATGATTTATCAACAAGTGCCTGACATATATTAGGAAAACTGGTTAAGAAGAGGATATGGATATTGTTAGGGAGAAATCTCTGTATCTTCCATCTTGATTGGTGAAATTGGAGAAAGGGAGCTAAATTGCATATGCTAGAAGACCAGAGGAATGTCTTCACTGTTGGGGCATTACTTGACAAATTGATACCTAAGTCAGCCTAATGAAGTAGTAGTAATAATAATTTTTTAATAATTTAATAATAAAATTATTAATTTTTAATTTTATTAACAAAATTATTTAAATAAATAATTATTAACTATAGAATAATTTGTTTATTTAACAAAACATTTTTGCCCTAGTATCTAAATCATCTTTGGTATAACTTTTAAATTAAAGAAGTAGAATACATAACACTCGACAACGAAAACATGTGAACAACATACAAATTAATTTTTTTAAAAAAAAGTTCATGAGATAATTGCCTTTGTGGAAAACTAATAATTTTCCAAAGACTGTGACGCTTGGTGGAGATGGCATGTTCTGCTAGTCCAGACTATTTTAGTTAATGGAATTTAATATAATTGATATATTCATTGAGGGGGGAGGGATTTTAGACCTCTTTTTACAATGTGATAAATAAAATCTAATTTGTTAACTGACCTTGGTGCAGTGGCATAGTTCAGACCTTTTTCCAGAAGCGAGAGCTCCCTGGCGTTAAGGTTGTAGCTGGATTTGTTGATCACTTGGCTTTAGTCCGTTGGTGGTTGGTTGCTCCTGACTTCACTTATAGGTGATTGGCTGCTCCTGACTTCACTTATAGGTGATTGGCTGCTCCTTGTATCGTTGGTTTGTAATTGAGCGAAGTTAGGAGAACCAACCATCAATAGACCATGGTGAAGTGATCAACAAACCCGGCTACATCCTTAACACCTTGGCAACCTTAACAGAAGAAAATCTCAATACGAAAGGACTGTTCCATTTTTTTTTTCCTCTTCTCACCTACAGCCATACTTCAGTCTGCTGGTAAAGTTTATTTTGACGTGTATTGACCATGGCATTACTATTGTTTTGCTATTTCCTTTGAATGTAAAGGTTTGCGATCCTACAGCCTCACAAGCATATGCATGTGAAGAGCTGTCACACTATTTAAAAAAAGGGATGTGTGTGTGTGGGGGGGGGGACTGAAAAAAAGTGGCCACTTGAAACCATAATTAAAGTGTTGGACAAAATACTGAGTTTTAATTTAATACCCTCCAGTGAGAGAGGAGTTATTGCTTTATGTACTGAATTTCATGAAATCTACCAGTTGAAAAAAAAGCCAAAAAAGTTCTGTATATGGAGAGACAAAAAACAAATATAATATATCCTTGCACATTTTGGAAAATGTACATTATTTTTCATGTTTACATTTTTGGATTAAAATCATCACTTTCCTGATATGTTCCCATACAATATGATTGGAGCAGAGCTCTCCTATTACCCACCCTACTGAGTGTTCCTGATAAGATTTATACAAGTCTACTTGAGAAATGACTAAGAACAATTGTGGAAGAGAAGCTTGGTGAAGAACAAGCTGGATTCAGATCTGATCCTGACAACAAATATAGGTTGTCAGGATCAGATTTTCACTTTAAGACAAATAGTTGAGAAATCTTGGGAATATAACAAGGATTTGTATTATTTAAGTTTTGTTGATCTGGGAAAAGCATATAACAAGGTGCCAAACAAGAGCATGCCAGCATGCTCTTGTTTGCTAACTGATTAAAGCTAGAATTATATTCAAGTTTACAGGTATAATAATATGCTCTTTGAATCCCGGATTTTTTTCTCCTGTCATTCTTATCGTAATGGTGGGGCAAGATTTCCAAATCATTTCATAGCTTGTGGTGTTTTTCTGTTAAGGCATCATATGAATTAACAGAAGATAACATGTTATTTCAGAGCTATGTCCTCACATCACATCTCTGTCCTCACAAACTTTGGGTTTTAAAGTAGAGAAATCTAGAGCATATTGCCCCAAAGCATCCATCTAAACGTTTGTAGTAGGAGGGAATAGTAGCAAGCCCATGGTCATAATTTCTTGTTGCAAATAAAAATCATATTGCCACACTTGAGTAACCAGAATGTAGTCAAAAAGAGCCATGATATCAGGTGGATATTGGTCTTGTAAAAGAATTTTTTCATTGATTTGGATGTTTATAAGAAGTACAGAAATGTCAGCCTTGTTGGCAGAGTGGTTAGCATGTTCGTTCTACAGCCAGAAGGCTGCGGGTTTGACTCCCTCCACGGGCATGGATGTTTGTGATTGTCTGTGAAAATACTAGTGGTGGTGGGCAGTAGATGTAATTGGTGTAGATGATGCAGTTCACCGTAGTTGGAGAGTTGTAGAGTAGGTGTCATGTAATAATAATAACAATAAAAGAATGTGTTTACTTATGTTCTTATATCTTAAAATGGAAAATGAGAATAAGGCTTGGAAAGAAACAGGTTAGTATAAATAAGAAAGTTTTAAAACTTCTCGTAATTAATCCCCATCATAAACATCTGACGTGGAAGCAAAGCTATATTCAGTTTATTCCATGTTAGTGCTGTCAACTCTATTCTTTTGAATGATGATTTAAAGAGAAAAAAACTCTACCTTTTTTGCAACCCATGCCCCCCCCGAACCCACCCAACCAAGGCTATGTGGTCTCTCCAAAATCCATAATCAGCGTATTCCCTTACTACTTATTATTGATTTTATTGGTTGTGCTATGTATAAACTTCTTTCACAATGCTTTCATTGTGAAATCTGCATTTTATCTTAAGAACATTCTGGCCCTTAAGAACAAAATCTGTGCTTCATGTCTGGGTCAGTCTGATGTTATGATCAGTTTGGATAGAGCCTCACCTTTTACCTAGCATACCTTTGAAATATGCAGTTGAATTACTTGAACAAAATTTTCTAGCTTGGCGGTTAGCAAATCCATTCTCCAGTCAACATGCATAGGTTCCAATCTAACATGGATGTTGGTCATTTTTTAGAATGACTCTTTAGCAAATTTGGAAGAATGTCAGTATGTTGTCATTTGATTGAAAAGACCTGAATTTGATTCTCTTCATGATGAGAGGAATCTTTATATCGGCTTTTTTGAATTGAAGGTGAGTTAGCTGATCCTGGTAACTTGGGTTTTTCATCTGATGTACAGAGAGATAGGACAGAGAACACATCTGTTTTACTCTACCATCCACTCTACCTCATCCTATATCTACACACAATGATATACAACAACAGTGTTTTTTCATCTGATGTACAGAGAGATAGGACAGAGAACACATCTGTTTTACAGATAAAAAAACACTGTTGTTGGATATCATTGTGTGTAGATATAGGATGAGGTAGAGTGGATGGTAAGCTGTGTGGAGTGTCATCCTGCAATAAATTCTTGGTGGAATTATGTAATAATACTGGTAAACTTTTTGCAGTTCGTTCTGAATATTTTATGATTGAGAATAAATCGTTCCAAACATTTTGAAGCTACCACAATGAGAATCCCCACCCCAACCTCTTTTCCATTATTTTCATCTGTTTTATGGAATGATAATGAACATATCTTGCATTATTTCACCCAAACATATGTCGTGGTAAAGGTATGTTGGTGATGTTATTCAGAATGGGTTCTTCCTTTGATTTAGAAAATTTTGTGTCTACAATTAATATTGTTTACCCTGTAATACTGGTCACATTAGAAAAGGATAAAAAGCTATTAGCTGACTTCTTTTTAGGTCTGTTAATTCTTCACTGAGACCTTCATGAAGAAAGCATTCAGTAGTGATGGGATTCCTGCTTTTTTGGATCAAGTACAAATTACTTGCATTCCACTTCCTTATATCAAATGAATATCAGAATATTACTAAAATTCCTAAGCTGCTTAGTATTTGCATAACATTTCATCATGGCCAGAAAACTGCTACAGAAAATAGATTCTTTATGGAAAGGCTTTATAAAGAAAGCTGTGAAACTTTATTACATTGTTTTAACTCAAACAGGTCTCAAGCCTACGTATATGGGAAATAGTAATTCTTTAATCTGCTAACCTTCCTGCTAAACTCTAGGAATTTATTGACCATTTGTGACTTTACTAATGTCCTCATGGCTCTTAAACTTTTTCCTGCATTAATCTGTATTATGTTGTGGATGTTACTGATGATGCTTGTGATAATTAGGTGAAAACTACTAATGAAGAATGTTGGTTGAAACTACTAATGCAGCCTGGTTGGCCAAAGTGGTTAGCATATCTGCCCTCCAGCCAAAAGGCTGCAGGTTTGAAGCCTGTCATGGGCATGGATGTTTGTGATTGTCTGTGAAAATTATAGTGGTGGTGGGCAGTAGATGGTGCTGGTGGAAATGGAGAGCTGTAGAGTAGGTGCCCTCCCTCAATGAGTCTTTGGACTCCCTGGAGGTGTCATGTAATAATAATAATAAAAGAATGTTAATTAAGTTAAGGGGATATTAGATCCCACATTGTTTTAAAACTGAATAAGAAACTCAAAGATTGGAATCAGAGAGTTTCATGCTGAATATAGTATAGTATATAAAAAAACTATAAAAGTATCGGCGAATACTAGCGTGAGCTAAATGCAAGTAGTCCTAGAATGTAGTACAAACACAGGCAACTCGTTGCAAAGGTGGGGAAAGTTCTTATCGCTATTCTTGGTATTTTCCATAATGTAAAAACACATTTCCTAGGAAAAGTATGCTGTTATTACATTAGTAATAATAGCATGTTTTTATATTTTATAGTTTTATAAATAAAACTATAAATAAAACGATACTTCTATAGGTTTTTTATATACTATACTATATTCGGCATGAAACTCTCTGATTCCAATCTTTGAGTTTCTTATTCGGTTTTAAAACAATGTGGGATCTAATATCCCCTTAACTTAATGTTTATATCGCCGAAATGAAGCCTGTTGGCTCAAAGATTGGAATTAGGCTCTTTATATTTAAGTAACTTAATGGGTGCACCTTTTTGACAACTCGTATAGCAGAGTATATAAGCTCTTTTTGCTATACCCTTTGGTATTAATTTGGTCTAGCTACTCACTGATGAAGCCTCAAAAAAGGCTGAAACAGATCTGGGTAGTGATCTCCCTACCATAATGTAATAACAGCATACATTTCCTAGGAAATGTGTTTTTACATTATGGAAAATACCAAGAATAGCGATAAGAAATTTCCCCACCTTTGCAAAGAGTTGCCCTTGTTTGTACTACGTTCTAGGACTACTTGCATTTAGCTCACGCTAGTATTCGCCGTTACTTTTATAGTTTTTTATATACTATACTATATTTGGCATGAAAATCTCTGATTCCAATCTTTGAGTTTCTTATTCGGTTTTAAAACAATGTGAGATCTAATATCCCCTTAACTTAATTAATGTTTATATCACCGAAATGAAGCCTGTTGGCTCTTTATATTTAAATATAAAAGAATGTGTTTACTTATGTTCTTATCTTAAAAAGGAAAATGAGTATAAGGCTTGGAAAGAAACAGGTTAGTATGAATAAGAACGTTTTTTAAAAATTCTCACTATTAACGCCCATCATATACATTTGACATGGAAGCAAAGCTATATTCAGTGTATTCCATCTTAGCACTGTTCCCTCTGTTCCTTTGAAAGTAGTGTGTCATTAACAGCCAAGTCTTGACCACCATCCAAGTAGGATACAGAATTGGTTTGAATACAGCAGTACATGTTTTACTAACTTATGTACTCTAACAAGGTGACAAATACCTTGGACAGGGAGATGAATATACATTGGTGTACTTGGATTTTGCAAAAGCTTTTGATACGCTCTCACATGACAAGCTTTTAAATAAATTGAAACAGATGGGATTGGATAACAGACTTCTGAGTTAGATCAGTGAGTTGCTGTCAGATAGGTATCAGAAAGTTGTATATGGGGGTGCAGTATCCCGTAAGAGAAAGGTCACTAGTGGTGTACTGCAAGGGTCAGTTTTCGGACCATTGTTGTTCAATATGTATATTAATAATATTGGTAGGGGTTTAACTAGTGATATGCAGCTGTTTGCAGACAATGCAAAATTTGGGAGAGCAATGCAGAGTCAAGCTGATGTTATGGCTTTGCAGGAGGACTTGAATAGATTGAACCGACAGTCAATTTGTAATATTTTATGGTCGTCGTCTGTGCCATTGTAAAATTTCTTTGGTTCGTCTGCACCTTCATTATATTTTTAATTCTGATATTGTCTTGTATCTTAAATTCAACTGCACCTTATACTTGCTGTGCTCCCAGCACCTTATGTCATAACTAACTCTATGCTGCTTTACTCTTAATTTAAGTTTAATCTACTTAACATATATCTCACTAATAATCTTACTTAATCTTATTCCCTGTTTCTACTGCTAGTAAACAGACTTTAAGTTATCAGCCTATCTACGATATACAGGTTACTAATTCTTGCACTTAATCAATTAGAAAAATTTATTTGATTAATGACTGTGCCATTCTAATAGAGTTTTATGTAGTTTGAGAATTAAGGTAAGGAACACAGGCAAGATCATAGTTAATACACATAAATCTAGTGGTGTGTTGGGACCGGCTCGTGCGAGCCAGTTGTTAAAATTTTTCAAATTTAGCAAGCCGGTTGTTAATATTTTTAAGTCAGGCGAGCCGGTTATTAAAATTATTTATGAAAGGATAGATGATGAATGGTGGTATATACTTTTTCTCGTAAATATTTTGAAATTGTATAATAAACACTTACATTTATTATTATTATTATCAAAAATAAATGCATAAAGGAGAATTCACAAAACACAAACTCAATTTACGAACGGGAATTTGGAAACGATTTTATTTACTAAACAATGTCTGTATTCATTAAAACACAAACACGTTATCAAAACTCCTGAACTGGGTATTTGAATAAACAATAATGCCTTATTTTTCGGCAAATTTCCAAGAACTTGCAACATTAAGTTCTTGGAAATGCAACATTGTTGCACTATCGATAAATACAAAAATTCGTTGCGACGGCTACAGTCTCTGGTCATTTGATCGACTACGAGTGGTAATATTAGTGTTACATTTTTTTTGTTCAGGATTTCATTTGATAATAGGTATGTTGTAGGTAATATAGGAAAATTTTCTTTAATATATGTTTTTATTTCGGTTTTTTTCTTTTTTTTTAATTAAAATAATTTTAATCAGGGTTAGAGTTTTGCGGGTCGAAAAAAGAGATAGCCATTAGTTGAAAAAATGAAATAGAACGAAACTTCTTAAACATTAAAAGGACAAAATTTGAAGAAGCAGAAACAAAGACATCTAAAGATACAATAAAAGTTTGTGAAGAATCAAATTTTTCATAAAGCGAGCTGGTTGTTAAGCATAAAGCAAGCCGGTTGTTAAAAATTTACCAACACACCACTGCATAAATCCCTATAGCAAGTCATGGCGATTCTCAATCTTTAGTGCACGCAGGTTCGCTAGTTTTTTAGAGATAGTGCATTGGCAATTGATTAGGCAAGGTAGTTAAACAAAACATTTTATTTTAAGCTAGTAAGAAAATATAATACACACATCTAAGGGGTGAAGAAGTCTCTCTCAGCCTATTCAAGTACACCGTAGGTATAACATACAATTGAATAACTTTATACATAACAATTACATATTCCCATCACAATGCTAACCTATCTATAATAAGCATGTAGTTATTTCCTAAGTTACATCTTAACTCGATTCCTCTCATTATATGTACAAATTTACAATCAGTTTATCCTTTTGTAACTGTAACTCATTATTTAATATTTCATTTAACAAATACTTGTAAGCATCCTCATTACACATACTAATTCCAATTTTACCTTTCCAAAACATTAACAAAGTGTGCTTACTTACCGTAGCCTTTTACATACACCATTCAATCAATTGCACCAAACCTCAGTAATGTCTTCATCATAGGTTATGATCACTGTTTGGATGATGTGGTGGTTCTGGGAATTGCTGGACAAGGTTGGAGTGATTCTTCCATCAGTACTGCTGCTGCGATTTCCCATCAGTAACTGGAAAGGAACTGCTGAAGTCTCTGTTATGACCGCAAGTAGTAGCACTTTCCTAGCACGTCCTTGTATTCTAACAGGAGCTCCATCGAAAACGGCCTCACCTCCACACACACCTGTGAATGATGGTGATGGTAGTTGCGATTCATTGCAGTTAGTCGATTGAGTGGTGGAGACAGAGTTGTAGAGTAGGTACTCTCTCTCGATGGGTCTTTGAACTCCCTGGAGGTGTTATGTAATAATAATAAAATCCAAACTTAACCTCTAGGCAGTAGATATCTTTCATCACCCAGTGAAATATCACCACCTTGCTTATTTGAGACCTGAAGTGGCTGCAGTCGTGTTTGTTCGCTAGTGCAAGGGTTTGGGTTGCTGTACTCCCCACACTTCCCACATGCAGTGAGAGTGATATCCTCAAAGACATACCAATCTCACTTGGTGGGGAGTGGGATGGACCCTCCCCATTTCTTTGGTACAGCAGTAAAATGGTTTTGCAGGGGACCAGCTGCAGGTTAGTGCATGGGGACGAACCAGGTGGTAATGAGTCCTGTAGGTTTCATGATCAGCTAGCAAAAAATCCTGCAACCATGTTGCCAGTTCGTGACTGAAGGGAGACCAAATGCTGTGGCTGTAGGAGGAACTGTCGAAGCCGCATATGAACAGTAGACTGACCCCCCTTCCTCTGTGTGGGTAGAATGTTTGAGAGTCTGTTGCCTCTCACTGTATGCCCCACTTCCTTTTTATTTCTTCCTTACCAAATGCAATGAACCATATCTTAAAGAAATGCATTCTTACTGCAGATCTCAAAAATTCTCTCACACAAAAGAGTTAAAAAAAAAAAAATCATAAAAAACATCAGAAGTCCAACCAAACAATCCACAATACTAATTCTTATCCCCCCCACCCAAAAATTTTCACATCCCTTTCACTCACATTTGTGTCCTGAACAATATAAACAATGTGCATCACCACCACTTTCAAAACCAGAACTACTGTTCCTTTCAGAAACCCAACTGGCAACCTCAACAGACACTGTACACCTCAACTGCCCAAATTACTCATTACATAGCTCTTACCACCACAAATGCACTTGTGCATTTGTCAAAACTGATGTACCTACCAGAGACTGCAAATGACTGAATTCCCACACTATTTAATCTGCATTGGCTCAAAATTCTGTAATGAATCAACCTCCCTTTTCATATGTTCCCTCTATCGTTCTTCGAACTCTGTCAACCACTCTGACTTTAACTTACTTTCTCTTTATAAAGCTCGACTTTCTGCAGTCTGAGTATCCCAATAGTGAGGTCATCCTTCTTGGGGGGGGGGGACTTCAGTATCCACAATTCATATTTGCTTCCCTTCTCCAGTTTCACTGATCAAGTAGATAGGGATGCTGAGGACCTATCTCAGATCATCAACCTTCCTACCAGAATACCAGACAACCCCCTCCAATTCACCAACACACTTGACCTCTTCCTAACAAGCTCTCTTCCAGGTATACTGTGGTTGTTGGTTATCCTCTCGCAAACTCGGACCACAACCTTTTACAATCTCTTGTCCTTTGGCACTACAAGGGTGCCAACTGGGAGGACCTCTGTGACTTCTGTTCTTCCTTCTCATGGTCCATCTGCTTCTTCAGTTCTTCTGATTCAACCACCTGCCCAGACCGAATAATAGAAATTATCCTCACAGGAAGGAAGGCTTTTGTGTGCTATTCCACTCCAAATTTTCAGCCACCATCGAAGTCTTGGTTCTCAAAAGTATGCTATTGCTGTAAAAGAAAAAAAACCTCTACTTACCACAGTTGACTCAAGATCAAAACTCCAGTACTTTCTGCCTATACTGTAACCTGCAACAGTTGCAAAAGAATCATCACCTAGTCCAAGTCAGACTTTGAAAGAGCCAAATGCTGCAAACTTGCCTCCTGCCCAAATGGCAGTTGCTCCCTCTGGTCCCTTGCCAAGGCCATTGGGCACTACTTCTGTCCACCCAGGTTTCCATCTGGATCAGTACTACAGGGAAAGTACTGTAGCCACCTCACCAAAACACAAGCCAACTTGTATTCATCAATCTTCTCTTCCAATTCCTGCATTGATTAGACCTGGGCAAAGTTCCCTCCATTCCACAAAGAATGGCTTTCTTCATGTCTCCCATAGTCTTTCGACAAAAAGAAATCTGAAGATTTCTTAATAACCTGACAAACAAGGCATCTGGGCCTGATGGTATCACACCTATTGTGTTAAAAAAAAAAAAAAAACTGTGCCCTAGAACTAACCTGTCTTGTATCGCCTCTTCAATCTATCCGTTTAACTGGCATTTTCCCAACAACATGGAAACAGGTCAACATCCTACCGTCCCAAAGAAAGGTGATAAAAGTCAGCCAATGAACTAGCATCTGATTGCTTTCACTTCTGTTCTCTCAAAAATTATGGAAAAGGCTATCAGCAACCAACTCTTGAACCACCTAGAGACATACCAACTAATCAGTGACCAGCAGTATGGATACTGCCACTTGCCATCTATAGCTGAACTTCTTGCTTTCATCTCCCAACTATCCACATAATGTCTGTCATAGTCCTCCTTGTGGACTCAGGCCATTGAGAAATTTGAAGAAACTCGAGTGGTTTCCCTTGACATTTCAAAGGCATTTGATTTGGTTTGGCACAGGGACCTACTCACCAAACTGTCATCCTATGCTCTGCCTTCCTCATCCTGCAACTAGATCACCAATTTTCTCACTGGTTGCTCACTATGTGTCATGGCGAATGGCTAACTCTGCTCAAATTTCCCCACCAATGCAGGAATACCTCATGGTTCTGTTCTTTCACCCACTCTCTTGTATATAAATGACCTGCTCTCACAGACTTCCAATCCTATCCATAGCTTTGCTGATGACAGTACATTCCATTTCTCCTTTTCATTCAACAAATCTTTTAATGCTCAAGTATTAGAATCCTCAACACTTATGCAGATCTCCTAGCTATATCCCAGTGGAGCAAGGACAACCTTCTAAACTTCAATGCCAGCAAAACTCAGTTTCTGTCTGATCTCTTGCAAGAAAGAATTTGCATCCCTTCCTTTTACCTTCAGTAATACTGAGATATCCAAACACAATCAGATTTCTCTTCTTGGACTGGCTTGTACCTCTGATCTTTCCTGGCACAACCATATTGTACTCTTTCACAACACTGCTTTGCAGCTGCTAACTCTATACAAAGCCCAAATCTGCCCAGCCATAGAATATTGCTCCCATATTTGGGCTGGTGCACCAAAATTCTCTCTAAGATTGCTCGATTCTTTTCAGTGGAGGGCATTCTGGCTAATTAATGATCCCTCTCTTACAAACCCATTCCAATTCCTCTCTCACAGACATTCACTTTCTGCCTTCTACCTCTTCTATAGATACTTTCCTGGACAGTACTCTGCTGAATTGGCCAATATTATTTCTCCACTCTCCTCCAAAATTATTAAAACAAGAGCCACTGCTAACCAACACCCTTTTACAGTCCATCTTGGAACTCACTGAACCAACTTCACTGCCTTCTCTTTTATTCCATCTACTTCTGTACTTTGGAACAGTCCCTCCCACTATGCCTTCCCCAAAGATTACAACTCTCAGCTGTTTAACACGTTCATTGCCAAGCTGAAAATTGGAAATTCGTGTGGTGGCCAAATTTTTTTTACTTGATAGCGACATCCACGGGATAACACGTGATCGGCCGTTCGGTGAGAACTCGCATCACACGATATTGCGTGATTGGCAGTGAACGTGTTAAGCAAAATGTGAATGGACTCCTCCTTTCTTCTATTCCTCTTGCTCACACACTAGCGTGCTATAGGTCTTTTGTGTGTGGATCAGATTAAAAAAAAAAAAAAAAGAAATAAAAAGACAATATAAAGAAAAGTTGGTCCTTCTTGGACAGCCTAATAGCAGAGTAGGAAATGAATAGCAGATATATAGATATACATTGGGAAAATTTGACGGATAGGGCAAAGCTAATCATGGTAAGTGCCTGCTGGATTTCTGTTCATGACATGGATTAGTCATCACTGATGCCATGTTTCAGACATAAAGATGTGTACAAGTGAACCTACTTTCCACATATTTGTGCACAAATATGTGGAAAGTAGGTACAAGGAATACAAAGAGTCACAATGACTGTGTTGTTGTGGATAACAATATTTTATTCTGGTTCAGGATGCGAGTAAACTGGGGATTTGAAATAGAAAGTGATTGCCATTTAGTTTTAAGCAGAATAAAATTGAATACCATACTGAAAAGAAAAGTATGTATGAAAGTGAAGGGGTTTGAAAAGAATAATTGGACCTTAGAAACTGATTGACAGACTCTAAATAAAAAAATAAAAAAAAACTGATTAATTCAGCCACCAGAGGCATATGGGGAAGTTGTTTGAAGATAGAAAAATCAGTACTCCATAGTGAATTCAACTCTTTTAAAAGAAAACAGCATACTGAAGTTCCTAGCAATAAGTAGGTCAATGCCCTAAGAGAATACAGAAAAAAATGCAACAGAACAGCAATTGTGTGTAAAAGTAGCTAAACAAAAGGCTTGGGAAAACTTTGGTTGGTAAGAATACAGACGATAAATATCAGGAAGGTGTAAAATGTTCTGAAGAAAGCTTAGAAATGGAAGAAAGAGTACTATAAAAAGGAATCTGATATGAAAACTGAAAATAAAGATATTCTAGATGTTTGGAGTAATTAAAGTGAAACAAAGGAAGTTTCACGGTTTACACATCTAACAAAAATTATATAGAATTTATTCAAAAACTCCAATATGTTTCATCCAATGGTACATGATATCAGGGAAATGGATTGTTACATTCAAAAGATGAATCAAATAATGAGTCATAAATCATGTACGTTAGCTTGTGTCTTAGTTGCAGCCGAAGTATATGATATTACATTAATTAGAGTTCAGAGGAACAATTTAAGTTGCATAGATTAAAAAACAAAAAAAAAACAAAAAAAAATGGTGGTTGGCAGCAGGTGTTATTGTGTGTAGTTGGAGGATTGGGCAAGGGAGATGTTGATTTGCATAATGGAGTAGTGTGCCCTCTCACGATGAGCCCTTAGAAGTGTCGCATAATAGTAATAATAGTAATCTGAGATCTTTATGCAGATGATATATTTAAAATAAATTTGGTGCAAGTTGTGGAATTCCTTATCTAAATTGAATATCTTTTATAATGAATACAGTATGAAAATAGTAATAAGAAAGACCAAAACTATGAAATTAAGCAGGAACATGAAGTTTTCTATGTTCCTGCTTAATTTTCTGAATGGAGAACTTACAGAGCAAGTAAAATATTTCCACTAAGGCAGTTTTTAGTGATGATGACAAATTAAATATGGAAATAGATGGTAGAGTTATCAGAGCTGTTATGGTGACAAGTACATTTATATGGAATAAGAGAGAAATTAGTCAGAACACTAAATTAACATTATGAAAGACTGTGTTCAAGCCTGCTTTAACTTGGATCTGAGGGTTGGATTAGCAGTTGATCAAAGACTGGATACTTCAATGGCATCAACAACAGAATCATATTAAAAATGAAGATATTAAGAAGGAATTCGAATTTACATTTAAGAATGTGTGAACAGAACTAATATCAGGTGTATGACTTTAACAGAATAGAAAAGGAAAGATTAGAGAAACAGGTGTTTGATGCCAAGATGTTTGGAAAAAACCAATAGGAAGACCAAGATATAGGTTGATTGATGCATAGATGTGTCTTAGAATAGTGTTTCTCAAAGTTTTCTGGCTGTGGCTCACTTGTACAAAGTACATAACTCAGTGACCCACTAACCCCATACCAATAGGGCTAGTGGGCCATCCTTAAATGATGGTTATGTTTTATCACCAAAGGTGATCCTTCATATGCTTCTTACTGCAAAACTGTGAAATAGTTGGCATAATATATACAACCTCAATATTTTTTTCAGTATAAAATTAAGTTGGAGTTAAAAGTAGAATAATATTGGATATATTGTAATTATACAAAAAAGTAGAAAATATATTAATGGAAAGATTGAATGGCATTGCTTTCTTTTAGACACCAGACATATGTTGGGGTTCCAAGCTGGAGAATTTCCATGAGTCCACATTTAATTAATTTGTTTTCTTTGTGTAGTGTTTTATGAAATGACTGTTGACTGTTAGGCCTCTCTAACTACAGGCTTGATTACAGTTTTTCTAGATTATTGAAACATTGAACATCCTGATTAAAATTGATTCTTTATTTTCTCATTTTAATCGATCCTTATTGTTGTTTCATTGTTTTAAAATTCATTGGTACATTTCTTACAGATTAATTTTGTAGAACTAATTTTATGGGATCCTAATGATATATATTTATTTTTAGTCGAACTCTAATGATTGCATGTGTTTCACCATCTGACCGAGATTTTATGGAAACATTGAACACCTTGAAATATGCCAACAGAGCCAAAAATATAAAGAATAAAGTGATGATAAATCAAGATAAATCTAGCCAGACTATTTCTACTCTTCGTCAAGAAATACAACAGCTACAACTTGAATTGATGGAATATAAACAGGTATGATAACTTGACTCATAACTGTATGTGCTATTTACTTGTTTATTAATATTATTTATTTGTATTTTTTAAGTTATTTATTTTCTTCTTGAATTGCAGTTATAAGTTGAACAGCCATAGTTATTAGAAGTTAGTGAGTTAGTATTTGCCTCTTGAGCATTAAAATTGAAAGACCATCTGATGATTATGATCAGGCTTATATTTTTATCATGTATAAGAATACATATATTCCTTTTGAATTAGAAATTTCAGCTCATTTGCTTTTCCAGTACATGCTGTATTTTCAAAATTCTCGAATGACTTACAAATCAGTTACTCCTCTGCAGTCTTGATGTCACACTATTTTAAAAAAAAGTATAGTACTATAAATAATTCATAATTTTAACTATTAGGCTCCCACATAGTGGTGATCTTTATTTACATGTCATTTGAATATAACCACTGCAGTACAGAACTGCACATTGTAAATGGGTCATTTTTAAAATATTTTACACAATATGTAACCATCTAAATTTTTTTTCCTCTATCTATTATGCAAGCTGTTTCTAGACCTTGCTTGTGCATTTTTTATTGAAATTTGGAAACATTACAAAATGTTGTCACTCCATTACACTTATTGTTTCATTCAGACCATTTTACAAGAGCCCATTTACTTGCCTTCTGTTGGGCAGTCTCTCACTTAACATTTATTGCAAACTTGCATGTACTGGTCAGCTTGTACATATAAACTCCTGCTAGCACCCAACAAAAAAGGAAGTGATAACAATTTGCTTGAAAGAGAACAAACTCAAAAAAGAACTGCAGTGGATTAGAACCATCTTTATTAAAAATTGATATAATACAAAGATAATTGACAAAATACTGAACAAACAGATAATACACTAGGATATATATAAAAAAAATCAGAATTATATATCCCATATACTAAATGTCTTTCAGAAAAAATAAGCAAAAACCTAAAGAAATACAACATAAAAATATACCTTTTAAACCAATCTCCTACATATTAAAACATTTATTCATCACATCTAAAGATCCTCTGCCCCCCCCTTCCCATCACATCCAAGAGGCATCGTCTTCTCTCTTCCATCATCTATGTGGATGATGATGAGGCTGAATGAACTCTTTCCATTTCTGTCTGTCCCAGGAGAGTCTGAACAATTCTGTCCAGTTTGGTGTCGCTTGTTGTGATTTGGTTTTCAGGTCCTCTTTTAGTTTGTCTATCTAATATGTCTATCTATCTAATGTTACATTTCAAACTGAAAGCAATCAAATTATTGTTTCTCTAGCTTTCAGTTTGAAATGTAACACAGCTTGTCTTGTATATTTATGTATGCTCCAGATGATGATCTTGATATGAAGATCGAAACGTCGGGATAATAAAAAGAGTTATTTTAACATGGCTGTAGAATCCATAATTTCAAAAATGAATGCTGGTCACTGTATAACACTAAAAGAAAAGAGTTATTCTTGTCTCTTTTAACTAGTTTTAATTTCTCTGGTTAATCTATTATATTCATTTCTGTTATAGTACTATTTTAGTTTCATGCTTTTCCTTTGATCGCTTAACCTTTTACTTCATTCGAGATCCAATCCTTTTTACTTTCTCTTTCTGTGTAACCTATTGTTTTTTCTGCTAAATTTAATATTATTTCCTTTAATTTGCACCAATGTTTTCTTCGATATTTATATTCTGTTTGGTAGTTCCTTCTGGTTTTTATCTAGTTCTAGTTGATATTTTCTTAGAATATTGTTGTCTTGTAGTTTTTTTACATTCAGTCTCCTTTTGACTCTAAAAGTGCTTCCAGATTTTTAGGTTTGCTAATACTAGTTTATGGTCTGATCCACAATCTGCAGAGAAGGATCTGCAGTTTAGGATACTTGATTTCCATCTTTGGTTTACAATAATATAGTCTATCATTTTCTTGGTTTGTCTGTCTGGTGATATCCATGTCCATTTTCTTTGGGGTTTTGGATGTTTAAAGAGAGTGTGTTGGTTATTGTTAGTCTATTATTTGAGCAGACGTTTAGCAGTCTTTCGACACGTTTATTGCTTTCTCCATACCTGAACTTTCCGATTACTCTTGGCCAGGTATCCCAGTCCTTGCCTACTTTTGCGTTTAAGTCCCCCATTACAATTGGGAGATATTGACTTGATTTCTACTGTACTACTTTTTTCAAATCTATATAGAACTCCTCAATGTCTTCTTCTGATGATGATGTCGAAGTTGGTGAGTATACTTGAATAATAGTTAGTGATCCCATTGATGTTTTAAATCTTGCTTTAATTATCTTAGGTGAGATAGGATTGTAGGACAATAGAGAGTTTTGAGCCTTTGGTTTTAATAAGTGCTACTCCTTCTTGGTGTTTGTTGTTCTTCCTGCCTGAAGTTAAGATTTTGTACTGCCCATGGTGGAATTCTGGTTTTGCAGAGTCCAATCACTTCCCATTGGTAGTTGTCTAATTCATGCAGTAGTATTTCCAATGCTCCTTCCTGGTGAAGAGTTCTTACATTCCATGTTCCTATGCTTGTTATGTTTATCCTGTCTATTAGGTGATGTTTTGTTCCAATAGCATATTTTTTGCCTTCACTATCTTGGTTCCCTAATAGACCCTTGTTCGACCGGGTGACGGTCGAGCTGGCATATATCTTTAGGTTGGTTAGAGTTCATTCGGTTTCAATGGTTAAGTTTTTGTCAAGTGTCAACCACCACTCCTTGACCTGAATTCAGCTGCTTTTTTTAGTAGATAGTGGAAACTGCAGTTTGAGAGGAAAGAGTCACCCCTCGCCCTCGAGTTGCTCTAATAGCACTGTGAGGGAAGTAGTAAGAAGTGAGAGAGAGAGAGTAGAGGGAAAGAAGAGTAGAAGACCAGTCTTCAGATATGATATACAAAGTGTATATTGCATGAAGTAAGATCAGGTCTAGCTTGGGTATCTCGGATATGCCATGCCCGTACTCACCAATGTGAGCCCCTGAGAACCTGAGTATACCAAATTAAATATATATGTAACCTTTTGTACATTGATAAAAGTGGAAGCACAATTGATATTAGAAAGGGGGGGGAATCCAAACCATATCCACTTAATCCACTATGGTAAGACAAGACTTTCTGACCGAACACTGGAGACCTTCCATAGAAATGATTGGAAGGACTTAATTCTTAGACCACACAAGAACAATATGAAAAAATTTAAAGAGGCATTTGAACATCATAAAACAATTAAATTTAAAGAGAAATGATGGGCAAAAATCTCAAAGTTTTAGATGACATATATAGCCTTGATAATAAGCATATCCTCAGATTGCCCATAGTACCTCATGATCTCCATAACACAGATTAAAAATTAGCTAAAGATAATGGCAATGGAAAGTAAAAATAACTTCAAAACCAACAGTAAATCATAGTCCCCCCCCCTCCTTATATATATATATATATTATTTATTATTATTATTAAATTTAATGACTAGAAGCTGAGAGTTACCAAAATAGAAAAAATAATATTTATTATTTGAGTGCACAACTGGTTTCATCTTCGTAGAAGACTTCGTCAAATGCATAACATAAAAAGAGACACAAAAATGTACAAGAGAACAAACAGTTATAAATGAACTTATAATTGCTAACATTTGAAGACTTTCTAGATGCCATGGTATTGTTGGGCACAACTGAAGAATGACAATCAGATAGGTTATAGCCAGTGGTGAGCTATGGAAATTTTAATAAAGGGCTCGCATTGTTGAGCAAAAAAAAAGCCGTATTTCACACCAAAACGTTTATTAATATAGCTTGTGTACAAATGCCAATCAAAAAGTATGAGGGGACAATCAACTTGTAAAGGCTATCATTTTTAAACAAATATTTCATGATCTAAACATATTTGCACACAATCATCTGTGTTAATTTATCTTACATAAGAAAAATATTTTTTATCTATCAAAATATAATAAGAATAAAATCTTTTATAATCACACATATGCAATAGTTTGCATTTTTTATAAACAAAATAAATTTGTTTTGTTTGCGATAGAAGTTTTTATGACAAACAGTTTATAAATAATAAATAAATATTATCTAAACACAATAATATTGAAATACGTTATACTGTATTTCTCTTTTGTTTTTATACTTCGAGTGATAATCAACGGTTTTACCATACGATTAGCTACCAGAAGGGAGAAGGGTAAAGATAGCGCATATGCTTATTTTATTTTCAAACTTGGGCGCATTCGTTATAGAGGAGTTGAAACAATAATTCCAAATAATCTATACACTGCCGAATAGACTAATTTTTTTATAAACAAAATAAATTTGTTTGTATGAGTTTGTCGCTTAATATATTTCAAAAAATTGTCTTTATTTTTTCTTTTGAAAAAATAAAAAAGTAAACAAGAAGAATAAGGGGCTCTCAAATTTGAGAAAAATTTAACAAAGGGCTCGCGCGAACCCCCTTATAGCTCACCACTGGTTATAGCTATGATCAGTATTAAGATGAACTGGATTGAGAACAATTTGTGCTCCCACAGTTCTTCTCTCTGGCTCATTGTAGCATCTAAAAATGTTTTCTGCTTTGTTCTAGATCACTGGATGAGTGACAGAATCTTCGTTAGGTTGAGTGGAATTAAGAACCCGATTAATTAGTACTCTTGCTTTAGTCCTGCTATATGTGATGTCTTTCATGTTTCCTTTCATTTGTGGATTTCTTCATCTGACCAAATAGGGCACTTTGCAGTAACATCAAAGACGTTAAATCCCATGATATTTTGGGCTGTCACGTTTTGGTATAGGTATGCTGAGTATGGAAAGGAGTTTGAATAGAGGAGTTAAAGAAGTGCTGAATTTGAATTTCTTGAGAATTTTAGCTAACTTTGTTGAAATGGAGCTCATAAACGATAGAGATCCGAAGCTTTTTACATCATTACTATCTTCAGTACAGTGAGTAGGTGTAGCAGCTTATGAACAGTCTGTTTAGGATAAGTTTTTTGAAAGGGTGTAGGAAGGAACTGTAATTTATGTTAAGCTTTTTAAGAATCCATGTTATTTTTAAGTATAGATTAAGATGGCATATGTATTTGTGAGCAGGCGTACTGTGACTGAATAGTTTTTGCTTTTGGATTTGTGGTAATAATTGTGTTCCAATTAGTAATTGGTTTGTTTTACTTTTACAGTTCTAAAACTGATTATTATTATTAATAATCAGTTTTAATTAATAATAATTTTAATTAATAATAATTGCACTTGTGTTATTAATAATGTGTCTGTGTAGCTCGGTGAAAGTGACGTGTTGCTCATTGTCCTGGACTGCCCAAAGAAAGAGCATTATAAGTTTTGTTCTAGTTGTCCACTAGAGGAACTCGTGTCTATCCACTGGTATAGTGGATAGTGATGGTGCCAATGATGCAAGTAACATTCAAGAGCATACTCAATTTGAGGAAGTAGCAGAGATGAAACAAGTCCTGCCGAGACATTTTTTTTTTTACCTAGGTTTCTTGGGGGACCAGGAGGTGATCAAGAGGATTCAGAAATGATTTACCAAGATGGTGACAGATCTGTGGAATACTCCCTATGAGGATAGGTTGAAAGTTTGCAGGTTACAAAGTTTGGTTGATAGATGAAGGAGAGCGGACATGATAAAAATTTTTAAGATATTAAAGGGGTTTTATAAAATTAATGCGAGTGAAATTTTTCAATATATGACAAATAGTCAGAGAACCATTGCCATCCATGTACGTTGTGTTAAGAGTGTTATTAGGGGTGTGTGCAGACCAGATTTTTTTGCATGGAGAGTGGTGAGTGAGTGGAATCGATTGCCAGAATTGGTTGAGTTCCCTGACAGTGAATGGATTCAAGGAGAGGTATGATAGGGTTTGTGTGCATGATGGTTGATTTGGATCTTCTGCGATGAGTCTTCGGACTTGATGGAGATGCTGTGTAATAATAATAATTATTATTTCTATATTCAGCTAACAGAGTTCACAGTTAAAGAGTAACAAGAAACACAAAACAGGCATAATAAAATCTTTGACTGGCAAATGAGTCCAATCCAGAATTATCCAAAAGACTACGAATTGACTAGATATCATCGAAAAATGATATCTAGTCAATGGCATCATGAAATATCCCTAAAAGTGGTGTTTTATGGAGTTAAGATGGTATTAGATCTTGGGGGTTAAAGTTTTTGAGATGTTTTATAAATGCCTTTGGTATTGTTCCTGGTGGCTCCTATTTCAATTTCCAGATCCCTATACTTAGTTTTATATGCGATTTTTATTCTACTTTTCTATCCCATGGTGTGTATTTGCACATCAATAAACTACACGTTATTCAGCTACAGTGATGTCTGGCATATTAACAGTAACTTTCCACTCCAAACTATTGGCAACCAAGTTATTTAAACTTCTATAACAGTTCAGACCACTTAGATGTTTCTGTCTATTTCTTTCTAGGTCTTCCTGGTGGTTTCTTTCCTTCTACTCTTGCATTTTCAAGAATTTGAGGAAACCTGTTAGTAGGTATTCTGTACTATACCATAACTGTTTTTCTCTGGTTCTTGTTTTTATTGAAATATTGTAATATAATTCTTCTCTAATCTCCTGATTAGTTTTCATTTCAGTCCATGATATTTTTCTCAAATACACGTTTTTCAAAACCTGTCGATCTTTGCTCTGTTGTCTGTTTGATAACCTAAGTCTCTGCACCATAAAGAACTGTGCGGATACCACTGAACTATATACTCTGATTTTAAGTTCTTTGGTGAGATATGTATTTTTCATATATTTGTGAGTTTGGTCATAGTGGATTATCCTAGAATTTTTTAACCTGTTCCATTTTATTTTCTTCCACTTCTAAGTTAAGAGCTTTTCTATTTCTGCCTGTTGCTTGTTTTGGTTTTATTAAAATTTATCTACATAGCCTTTCCTGTTTTTGTGTAGGTTTTCAATCGTGCACTCAAAGTTTTCTTTATTCTGTAAATAATACTGTATCATCTGCATATTTTATATGATGTAAATTTTGTCCATTCACAATTATTTCCATGTTTTCTCTTTTACTAGTTCTTCCAGGTACAGGTTAATTAAACAAATATGGTGAACATAAACATCTCTGCATGACACCTATTTCCACTGGTATTTCACAAGTCAACTGTTCCAAATGTTATTGTTGCATGTTATTTTTATAGTACTGAAAGATGACATTGAGTATTTTTTCCTTTTATTTTTTGTTCTAAAATTTCAAGCATTTTATTTCTGTTATCGAGTCAAATGCTTCCTAGTCAATAAAACATCTGTAAAGATTTCCTATTTTTTTCCCACATTAATTTAACTAATTGAAAATGAATATAAATTTAATCAGTTTTAAATTTCTTTCTAAATCCCATTTGCTCTTCTCCTAAATGTGGCTCATAAGTTGCTTTAATTCTGTTTTGTATAATTCTGATAATTATTATTAGGTCTGTTTTTTTTGATGTTTGTCTTATTGCATTTTTTTTCCTTTTTCACAGAATTCTTGTATGTTTTCAAGAGTTAAGGCTTCCATTTTTTTCATGTAACACATTTTGTGTTGGAGTCTTTTAATTTTCAGGTATCAAGTCCTTAGAGGTATTTCTTTTTTATCTTGTTTTCCTATTGATCATTTTGAATTTAATCTTTATTTTTGCTGATAGAATTTCATGATCAGAATACATATCTTTTAAGATTTTTACATTTTGAAATAATGTTTTCCATTTTTTGTTGACTAAGGTATAATCTAATACAGTTTTTAGTTTTTCCATCAGATGAGGCCCATATGTATTTATGACTGTCTCTGTGAAAAAGTGTTTCAGTAATCACCAATCCTGCTGTCTTGCAGAATTCAAGGAATCTATTGTCTTTTTCTTTTTTTTCATCAGTCCCAAATTTTTGCATTACTCTTTCCTTTCTTAATTATTATTGAAATATTTTTTATTATTTCAATAATACATTTTCATTTATAATAATGTGGGTCTTCTGTGATATCTTCAGACTCATCTTGCCATAGTATTCCATAATGCAAGGCACATGCCCTTTTGGACGTGCATAATGCTATGCATTATGGGAAGGACCACTATTATTTCAATAATACATTTTCATTTATAATAATGTGGGTCTTCCGTGATGTCTCTAGACTCATCTTGCCATAGTATTCCATAATGCAAGGCACATGCCCTTTTGGACATGCATAATGCTATGCATTATGAGAAGCACCACTACCCAGACCAGTTTAAACCTTTCTTGAGGTACGTGTAAGTGTGCAGGGATACCTCTCCAAAAACTGAGTGATCTAATGATCCTTAAATCTCACTGATTTAGAAAAGAAAAGAATTCTTTGTAATGCTTTGTTAAAGATAAGTTTCTGTCTGATCTCTGAAGATATGCCAATTTGGAGACCATTGGATAACACTTCTGCTTTCCATCCAGTAGACCATGGGTTCAAACCCAGCTGCAAGCATGGCTGTTTTGATTGTCTTTGGGTAGTACTTGAATTTAATTATCCAGTGTCACCACCACTCCACTTATTGGAGACCTGAATAGGCCTACAATAAGTAGGGTGCTCTTATCTAATCCTTCAGCTCATCCACAGTGTTATTGTGTATTAGGTTTACAATCTTTTGTGGGTGGGATCAAACCTTTGAGTCTGGGGGTGCTTAAGGCTCAAAGCTGTATAACTCAGAGGAGACCTCCACATAGCCTTTAAAGGAATGTGGAGAACCAACCAGGGCTTCTGACCTAATGTCCAATTCTCACCTTCTTGTGGTGCACCCTGTTAGGTATCTACCTGGATATTGAATGAATAAGGATGGGATGGCAATTTGGGATTTAACCAACCAAATTGTATTCTTATTGGCTTAAACCACAATACAAAATGATGGTACAACATGACAGAATTTCATCCTGCTGGGGCATCGTCCAGTTAAACAAGACCTCCATTGTTTTTGCCAGGGAACCAGGGTGAACAGCAAAAAGTCAACTACTGGAACAAATCCTAAAACACATCCCCAATTCAATATCACCAGAGTTCAAGATCGGTACTATCAACATAAAAAGCTTGAATGGCAAAGAAATGGAGCTAGCTGAGGAATTGGATTAGTACCAGATCGAGGTGACAAACAAAAATGACAAAAACTGGTGAGATCTTTCTGAGCAATAAATACAAAATGTTGTACTCAGGCAATGACAGTCAAGGAAAAGGAGTAGCCATAGTAGTATTCAACACTAAATACGAGGCTAATCTTTTTAAATGGCAGGCAATTTCAAGTAGAATGATGTGGGAAAAGATCAGAATGGGGATATGTTTGTGCCTATGGTCCCACAGAAGGTTCTACTAAGGTAGAAGTGGAGGAATTTTTTGAGGCTTTAGAGAAAGCAACTGCCAATGAAAAAATGAAAAGTTGATCCTTGTTGGGGATCTAAATAGCAGAGTAGGAAATGATTGTCAGACATACAAAAATGTTTTGGGAAAATTTGGAGAAAAGAGCAAAGCTAATAATAATGGCGAATACCTGTTGGATTTCTGCTCAGGTCATAGACTGGTTATTACTAACACCATGATCCAACATAAAAATGTGCACAAATTCACAGAGAAGAGGCAAGGAATAAGAAAAGTCTCATTGACTATGTTATTGTTGATAGTGATGTTTTCTCTCTGGTGCAGGACACCAGAGAGAGTGTACAGAGGATTTGAAATTGCAAGTGATCACCATTTAGTTTTGAGCAGGATAAAATTGAATTTCATATTGAAAAGAAGAACATATAAGAAAGTTTTAAAGCGAATAGAAGTTGAGCAGGTCTCAGATATGAATTGTAGACTAAAATACACAAACATTATTCAAGAAAAAATGAAAGAGTTTGAGAACAGGAAAACCAAATCTTATAGATTTAGTTCCGAGCCCTGAAGAAAACATCACTTGATTCAGCCAGAGAAGCATGTGGTGAGGTTGTCTGCAAGGATAGAAAAATCAGAACTCCATTGTGGACACTTAGTTAAAGAGGCAGTTAAGGAAAGGAAGAAAACTTATTGAAAGTTCCTGGTGAATAAGTCAGCTTGTGCTCTTAGAGAATACAGAGAGAAATGTAAGAAAGTTAAACACTGTGTAAAACTAGCTAAACAAAAGTCATGAGAAGACTTTGATAAGAACATAGAAAAGAAATATCAAGAAGGTGGCAAGAAATGGAGGTCATTGAAGAAACTCTGAAATGGAGGAAAGAGTGCTGTAAAAGGAATTAGAGATGATAAAGGTGACATGAAAATGAGAAAAAAAGATATTCTTGATGTATGGAGTAATTACTTTGAAAAATTGCAAAATGAAACAAGCAGTGACGATGACAGCACAGTGGTAAAAAACACTCAACAGACATGCAATCAGGAATACATCCATACTTGAAGTAGAAAAAGCCGTCAAAGATGGAAATGTGGAAAGGCAGCCTGGAATAGATGATATTCGATCAGAAATGCTCAAGTATGGATTTATAAAAGTCTTACAGAGGCTGCACTGCATAGTTCAGAGGGACGAATTCCAGATGATTGGAGTAGAGCTCATATATCCATATATAAAAATTTAAATAAAACTGAATGTGAAAATTACAGAAGTATTTCTTTACTGAGTGTTCCTGGTAAGATTTATGCAAGTACATTTGAGAAACGGTTGATTGTGGAAGGGAAGCTTGCTGAAGAACAAGCTGGATTCAGGCCAAATAGAGGCTTTCAGAATCAGATTTTCACTTTACCACAGATATTGAAGAAATCATGGGAATATAACAGATCTGTATTTAAGTTTTGTAGATCTTGAAAAGGCATATGACAAGGTGCCAAGAGAGAAACTATTCAAATGCTACGGTGATATGGTTGTCAATGGGGCATTATATCAAGCAATACTTAGTCTTTATCTGAGTTGTAAGTCAGCAGTTAGAATTGAAGGAAGTACATGAAGGTGGTTTAATGTTAAATCTGGTGTCAGACAAGGATGTACATTATCCTCTCTTTTATTCATTATCTGTATGGATCGCATTATGAAGGAAAGTGGTATTAAACCTGATATCAAAGTTGGAGATGTTAATGTCAGCTCTTTGCTTTGTGCAGATGAAATCTGCTGCAAGTCTACAAGGCTCCCTGACTAAATTGAATAACTGTTGTAACAGAATATGGTATGAAGGTCAGCAATAACAAGATAAAGACAAAGAAAATAGGCAGAAGCATTGTAAATATCAACTCCATTGTGAATGGAGAACCTATAGAACAAATAAAACATTTCAACTACTTAAGCACGGTTGTTAGTGAAGATGGTAAATTAAATATGGAAATAGACAACAGAATCAACAGAGCTGGTATGGTAGGAAGTCAACTGAATAAATTTATATGGAATAAGAGAGAAATTAATCAAAACACTAAATTAGCTGTATACAAGATAGTGTTCAAACCAATTTTAACTTATGGATCTGAGAGCTGGGTTAGAAGTAAAACACTTTACCAAAGACTGGAGACTGCAGATATGAGAGTCCTGAGAAAGATTAGGGGCATGAACAGATGACATCAATGGCAATCATATTAAAAATGAGGATATTAGGAAAGAACTTGATATTGTTAGCATCCAGGAATGTGTTAGCAGAGCTAATCTCAGGTAGTGTGGTCACTTAGAATGGGAGAGGAAAGATTAGCAAAAGAAATGTTCTCTGCAGGTTGGCAGGGAAAAGACCCAGAGGAAGACCAAGATATAGGTGGATTTATACAGTAAAAAGTGCCTTAGAAGACAGAAATATAAAATCCGATAATGTTGGAGTCTTGACAGGTAACAAATTGATTTGGAGGAAAATTATTGTAGATAGGAAGTTAGTAATGATGTAAATTTTCATGTAGTACTAATCATATTCTACACCCCTTGAGGGAACATGTCAGGAATTTGATGGTGATGATGACCTTTAAGTCCAGTATAAAATTCACATGGAGAATTTTGAATTTCATTTGTTTGCTGCTTAACTTTTTTAAAAATTTTATTTCACTCTCGTTATGAAGTGTAGTATAATATATTCAAAAGTAGAGATTTAAACTCAATAAAATTTATCTACAGACAGTCTCCATGTACAATTTAACTTGACTAAAATGTTTGACATGTTCCCCAGTCTCAGAAGTAATGTAGTTTATTATAATTTTACTAGGATTGGGTTCAATTAATTTGTCTAATAATGAACACTAATAAGTATTCATTTCCACTTTTTCAGATTTTAAGCATTAATCCTGTCTTAAAGTTAAAATTATAGCAATGTCTCCGAAAAATTGTCATTATTATTGTTATCTATTACATGGGCATGTTTGTGGATTCTGAAGACTTATTGCAGTAAATCCACAATAACCATTGTTCACACAGCATTATTCTCATACTGTTCATTAATCTTATTCACTTATTGCCACGTCTACATCCCATCTCATTCCATTCATTTACCACTTTACAAGAAAAAAATCTAGTCGTCATGTCCTTGCTAGCCCACTGTTATACCGCTTTCTAGTTGTCACACCTTGTTCTTTACCTATCATGTAAACTTTGTAACCCATAAATACTGAATTCTATTCTCATAGGAATCATGAAGACTAGCCATTGTTCTGATTACTTACTCCTAGATCCCACTTTACATCCTCATCCACAATAAACCTAACAACCAGATCTGTGTAGTTTGATTTGGTCATTTTAAGCTTTTTAAAGAAGAATAACCAAGTGATCCTTTGAACTATTTTGTCTGCTTTTGCAAAGCAATCTGAACTTAACTCTCTATCTGCCATTATCTTCCAAACTGCTTATCATCATCAATTTTCTGTAACAATCTATGTAATACATCCTCCTCCTCCTTTCCTGTAGTCTAGTGACCTGTTACGTTTGTATTAGACATGGTCTATTACGATTTGAAACTGCGACTGCTTTGAGGATAAGGTGTTAGCCCTATGTCTCCCGGTGTGTCCTATGTTCGTATTCACAGGACCAGTTTGCTTGTTCTGGGGGATGAAAAACCGGGAAAAAACCCTACCTCCATATGAGACCGTTAACTCAACTTTAGTCGAAAGAGACCAGATAAAGGTTCCTCACGTCTTGGATGGGAATCAAACAGAGGTCTTTCTGGCCAGAGAGTTTTGTCTATACTGACTGAGCTATGGAGGCTCATTTAATACATAGAGTGTAATAATTTTTTAAAATTATTACATTCTATTAATTATTATTTATCATTTATTATTATTTATTTTTTTTATCACTAAGTACATAACTAGACACTCTGACACACAGTACCAGCAACTGTTATCCTTTGATCAAACTGCCAGTCTATGTCATCTGTAGGCCCACCTTAGTTTATTGTGATTGGCTCAAGGACAGAAACTACTATTCACCTGCTTTTTCTTTGATTCATTTCCATCATATATTATTTCTCTTTCTGTGTGTATATGATTAGCTGCTTATTTAGTTATTATATAAATTGTTCACTATGTCCTAAAGTTTCTAAAAACAAATAAGTTTTTTTTTTCATTACTTTTATGAATTTTTTATTTTTCACAGGGTAAAAGACTCCTAGGTGCAGATGGCTCAGAACAAATAAATGATATGTTTCATGAAAATACTATGCTTCAGACTGAAAATAACACATTGAGAACTCGAATCAAAGCATTGCAGGAAACTGTAGAACGATTAACTATAAGGAATACTGAATTGCTTTCCGAAAAGGCAGCTGGAACATGGATAACATCAGGTGTAGTTTATATTCATAACTTATGCATTTTTCAGTTTTATTTAATATACCAGATCTCTTTTTGTACCTAATTCATGCTGTGATAATCTATAGCTTGGAAGACTGTGGTCTGGATCTAATTTGTCATGGATGATGATTTTTAATATAAATTTTACCTCAGTCTAAAGGCTCTTCAAGCCTCTGTAGCTCATTTGGTTTCAATGTAGCCTCTTGGTTGGTAATACCTGGGTTCAAATCCCATCAAATGATGCAAAGGATCTTTAGCAGGACTTTTCAATTAAAGGTGAATTTGCTAGTCTTATATGGACGGTTTTCCTCTCAGAAACTGGTTTTTGTTCTCTCAAAACAGGCAAACCAGTCCACATGAATAAGCATATCATATCTACAGACATAAAATACTTGCCTTAAGGGGATGCAGCAGAGAAATGACAAGCCAGCTGCTTTAATTGCCTAAAACCCCTAATTAGAGAACTCAACCCATCTTACATGGACAACCATGTTATAGTTCTTACGTGTAACATAGTTACATGTCAGTCTTTTTTTTTATAATCCATAACATTTATAGCATATTCATTATTTTAGAGCAGACAAAAGAAACTTTGCTGTGCATCGGATAATGAACTTCATTTTTATTGAAAGCAGAGACACTCTGGTCTCGCTATAGCACACATGCAAAGACCACAGAAATAATTTACTACACTGGCCACTTTGCTGTCCACTGTAGCAAACATAGCATTGCACATATTAGATTTAGTTGGGATTTTTTGGTAATTTGTTGTATTGAGCTTGTATAATAACACACTCAAAACTGTTTGCTATAATGAAAGTCACTGTAATAATTTCTAATGAATTGCTGTTACATAAATATTATATAAAATGTACTAAATAGTGTTCCATTTTTTATCATGAATGAAAGAATATATAGTTCATCCATTTATACAGTGCAATCTTTGATTCTAAAACTTTTAGGGACTTTTATATAATCCAGCATCATTTCAAAGCTGAATACAGAAACTATAAAAGTTTTGTTCGAAAATTGACCAGAGAGCTTGAAGGAATACACTGGCCACTTTACTACGAGTTGCCTTAGCCAAACCTAATAGGAAGTACGCATGCGCTCAAAGCGCCCATATATTCGCCTCCTATTGGTCCATTTTGATAAGGTTTCACTGACCTGACAGCTGTTTCAAACTCATTGGTTTTCGTCAGAGATCAGGCAGAAACCTAATAGAGCAAAAACTCTCAGTACTAAGGAAACGAAGCATCGAAGAGGTATATTTTCCGTAAGCGAACTCTTGGTCAGTGCGTAAAGTATTTACTAAAATAAAGAGCCAAAAGGCTTCACTTCGGCGATGCAAAAGTATATAAAATAAGTGGATATTAAATTCAACATCATTTGAAACTGCTGCCAGAGCAGTGAAATCTTATCAAAATAGACCAATATACGGGTGCTTTGAACATGTGTACTTCCTATTAGGTTTGGCTAGAGCAACTCGTAGTATGGTAGAGAGTGTATTCCCGCAAGCCTCTGGTCAATTTTCGCACAAAACTTTTATAGTTTCTGTATTCGGCTTTGAAACAGTTGTGTGATCAGTGAAACCTTAACAAAATGGACCAATAGGAGGCGATTATACGGGCACTTTGAGCATGCGTGCTTCCTATTAGGTTCGGCTAGGGCAACTCGTAGTATGGCTGTGAGTGTATTTCTGCAAGCTCTCTGGTCAATTTTTGCATGAAACTTTTATAGTTTCTGTATTTGGCTTTGAAATGATGTTATATTTAATATCCACTTAATTTATATAATTTTGCATCGCCGAAGTGAAGCCTTTTGGCTCTTTATTTTAGTAAAAAAATGTTATATAATTATTATCATCACCACTAAATACTTTTCAGGGATTTAAACCTGATGATGATATAAAAGTTCATCATAAAAGTTTTAGCCAGTTGCCTGTTCCAGCCTCATTCCACCTTTTCACTGTTGTCTTGGGCTTGTATTCTCTAGCTGGGTAATATCTAAGTATCTTTTTGAGTAGTCTTGAATTGTCCATTGGCTGTTTTTTTCCCCCCCTCCCCCTTTCCTATATTCACATATTTTATCTCATACTTGAGTCTATTTTTATTTCTTTACACATTTGTGTTTTTTTTTTCTTTTTTTTTTTCTTTTCTCCCCTAGAGACTATCAGTATAGCCTGCTGTCCTTTCTAGGAAGAATGTCACTTCTCCAGTTTCTATTATTATTATTTATTATTTTTTTTTTTGTGGTCACTTCCATATGCAATTTTTGTGGTCACTTCCATAGAGTAGAGGTATTTCCATAACTTTCATCATCACATTCTTGATATGTTCTCTCAGGGGGTATACAGGATAATTATGATAGTCATCATCATCATGCGTATCAAGGATACGCATGATGATGCTGTCCCTGTTCCTGCCTTAGAAGTCATCGTTGAAGAGGACATCCTGGTTTTCTTTTTCCTAATGGCTTGTACTTTAAGGCTTGTTTTGGTAATCTTTCTGTTTTCATTCTTTGAACATGTTCCATCCATTTATGTTTATATTTTTTAATTTTTTATATTACTGGTTCTTGGTTTAATTCTTTCATAATATCTTCATTTCTTTTGTGATCAAATAGGGTATATTTTGCAGTTTTTCTCATAAACTTCATTTCTGCTGTTGTTAATCTCTGTTTCTCTTTTTGTTTTATTGTCCAGATTTTGCTTCCATACATAAAGACTGGTAGGGCTAATGTATTGTATACTTTTAGCCTGGTTTGTTTTTGAACTAGGTTTGGTTTAAATATAGAGTTAATTACACCTGTTATTTTTAAATATTTTGCAATTTTTACGTTTATTTTTTTTTTTAATTTTCATATGTGATCATACATCCTAGGTAGTTAAATGAATTCACCTGTTCTAAGATCTTGTTATCTATTACTATTTTAGTTCTTGCTGGATCTTGTCATTTAAAGGCCATAGTTTTTGATTTTTCTGTTGATATTATCATACCATAATCTTTGGATATCTCATTTAGATCTAAAATAGCTTTCTGTAAGTTATCTTCAGAATTTGTAATTATTATTTGGTTGTCGGCAAAAAGGAGAGCGTTTAAGTTAACTGTAGGAGAAAGTTTAATTCCGTGATGTAAATTTTTATTCCATTTTATTATTATTTCATTTAAGTAGATATTAAAAAGAGTTGCTGCCCTCGCAGTGACGAACGCCGCCATTGGCTCCTTACAGTCAGAGCTCTCCACAGTTCTTAACCCTGAACTTTGGTCGATTCTCTCTGACATTTCGGAAACTTCCGTACAGAGAGAATTTCAAAAAATAAAAAACAAACACGTCAAGAAATACAGCAACCTGGTTAAAGACAAACCATAACCACAAATTCAACCGCTCCAGACAGTAATAAACCTCTCTTCCAAAAGGCTCAATGAGGATGTTGTCAGCACCCTTGGCCTCGGCCGTAATTTTGCCGTCGCCCCGAAAGAAGTGCTGGTGCTCGATGTAATGGTTAGCATCGAACGGGGGATCGGCCGCTTATCGTCGGAGGTAGCCAACAACATCAGACTTGACGTAGCCAACATCCTCGCTCACTCTTCGCCTCCTAAAAGTAACTTATCTTATGCCCAACGCATGGCTCTCCAGAAACTATGCAAAGAAAAAAGTATCGTCATCACCAGAGCGGATAAGGGTAATGCCACAGTTGTTCTTAATACAAGCGAATACAATCGTAAAATGAACATTATCCTCCGCGATCACGCTACCTACATCCCGCTAGAACACGACCCCACAAAAACACAAGTTAAGAAATTAAAAATCTTACTTAAAAAAGTAACCTCCTGGCCCCCTGAAGTCACGAAAAAACTTAAACCTTTCCGCTCCCGTCCCCCCCGAATATACGGTTTACCAAAAATCCACAAACCCAATTCCCCACTCAGACCTATAGTAGATGCTACCAATGCACCTTGTTACAGACTGTCTAAACAGCTGGCCAACTCTTTGTCCCCCCTCACCGGAAATTCAGCTTCCTATATAAAAAACTCGACCCACTTTAAAGCCCTCACAGAAAATTTAACCTTGAACAATACAGACATATTAGTAAGCTTTGATATCTCCTCTTTGTTTACCAATATTCCCTTAACTGACACTTTATCTCTCTTAGAAAACGTTTTCCCCTCTGACATCTTAGATCTCTTTTCCTTTGCCATCAACTCTGGGTATTTCTCTTGGAATAACAAAATCTACAAGCAGATAGAAGGAACCGCCATGGGTTCCCCCCTCTCACCCCCCTTGCCAATTTCCATATGGAAGATTTCGAAAAACGAGCCATAGACTCAGCCCCACTCAAACCTTCTATCTGGCTAAGATATGTAGATGATGTGTTCTCCATTTGGCCTCATGGCCCAGACACGTTAGACTCCTTCCTCGGTCATCTCAATAGCCTACATCCAAGAATCCAGTCTACTATGGAAAAGGAAAAGAACAGTTGTTTACCCTTCCTAGACACCCTAGTCACGTGCCTGCCTAATGATACACTTGCCTTCACTGTATACAGAAAACCCATACACACAGGCAGATACATTCACAAACTCTCCCACCACCACCCCTCATAACAATATGTCATCATTAAAACCCTTACCAAGAGAGCCCACAATCTTTGTTCCAGTGGAACCGCCCTCACTACTGAGCTTAACCACATACACAGAACTTTCCTCTCCAATGGCTACAGCAAACACAGTATCAA
The DNA here is from genome assembly GCF_054136105.1 of Typopeltis vanoorti. Taxonomy (NCBI): domain Eukaryota; kingdom Metazoa; phylum Arthropoda; class Arachnida; order Uropygi; family Thelyphonidae; genus Typopeltis; species Typopeltis vanoorti. The sequence goes on from NC_143566.1 coordinate 63,087,863, forward strand.
AAAAATAATCAATTCCTCCCCCATTCCTCATCCCTCTCGTCAACAAGATTTTAAAAATGCCATCACCATACCCTACATCCGAGGCACCTCTGAAAAAATAGCCAAGATACTAAAAAAGTATAACCTACACACAGCATATAAGCCCTACCGCAAACTTGCTACCCTTATCCGTTCTACGAAAGATCAGCTCCCTCCTCTCTCTCTGCCTGGAGTTTACAAAGTACCCTGTTCCTGTAAGCTTGCGTACTTTGGACAGACAGGCAGATCAGCATCCATCCGCCTGGAGGAACACAAGTCGTACATCGTTAAACACAACTATGGCCATTCAGGCTTGGCTGACCATGTTTTGGACACCACCCACAGAGTATCATGGAAGAAAACCACCATGCTCCACCACAGCAAATTCAAGAAAGAGAGACTTTTCTTAGAAGCAGCAGCAGCTCTCAGAAACCAACCAAATCTTAACAAATATTATTGCATTAAGCTTCCGAAGATTTGGGAAACACTCATCACCAGAGGTCCCACCTTACATTCCAGGCCACCTACTACCGCCCTTAGAGGGCGCTCCACCTAGATAGGACTTTAGTGTCACCCACGTGGTTGGGCTTAGTATTGTAAGTTTTTGTGTGCATGTTACATTAATTGTTTATGTAATCCCCGTAGATGTCCTAGTGACTAGGACGAAATATAGGAAGCATTAAATTCTAATTTAATTCTTTTTGAGTGTTGTAAAAAAATCCATTAAACCTTCAACATAACAGTTCTGTGTAGTAATTTAGAAATTCTTCTAATTTCAATTCAGTGTTTAATTTTATGTTTTCTTTGGTATCTGCATTTAAGTGTTTCAAAATCTTATATACATTGGGTCTTATTTTATATAAATCATGTTCTAAATTAGAAACAAATTTATTCCATGATTCTCTGTCTTTTTCTGACTTCTCTTTTAGCTATGGCTCTTATTCTTTTATATTCTATTTCATCTTCTAATCTTTTACTGCTTAACCGTTTGTGATAGGCTTCTTTTTTCTTTTTGATTATTTCTTTGATTGTATCATCCCAGATCTTCAGTTTTTTTTCTTTTATTGAATTTTTTGGTCTTTCCTAAGCTTTCATTTGCTGTTGCATTTAGTATCGTTTTTATATTAAGCCATTCTATTTCTATTTCTTCATTTTGTTTTATTTTATCTAGATATTGGTTAATTCTTTGTTCATATAGCCATTGTACATTTGTGTCATTCAGTAGTCTAGTTTTATAAACAAATGTTTCAATTTTTCTTTCTGTTCTTGTTACTTGTAGCCATTTAGGTGGTAATCTTAATTTTATTTTAACAAGGAAGTGGTCACTGCTTATTTCATATCCTCTGTGAATTCTAACATCTAGTGAAAATTTTGATGTCTTTTCATTTAATATGAAGTAATCTAATATTGATTTCCATCCTCTTGCTGCCCAAGTATATTTATGTATGTCTTTATGTTTATAGAAGGAATTCATTATTTTTAGGTTATTATAAACTACAAAGTCAATCAATTTTTTACCATTTCTGTTTAGAGTGTGTTCTCCATGTATTCCTATATTATTATTAATTTTCGTGTTTCCAATTCTTGCATTTAAGTCTCCTGCTAAAATTATGTAATCATTTTTATTTATTTTATCATATATGTTTTGTAGCTGATTATAAAAATCAATATTATCCTGTTCTCTTCCTTCTAATAATAAATTTAGTTTAATCCTTTATCCAAGTGTGAGCAAACAAAGTTTGCGCCTGAAAGTATCTTCAGGACTGGGTTAAGGTGGTACACACCAGGGCAACTCGTTGCAAAGGTGGAGCAAGCGACCAACACTCCTATCCTAGTATCTCCTATAATGCAAAACACATCTCCTTGCGGATATGTCTATTGTTATGCATTAAGGGAAGGGCCACTACCCAGACCGGTTTCGACCTTTATTGAGGTCTCTTCAGTGGGAGCCAGGCCCAAGTCGAGATATCAGGCAGAAGCATTTGCAGGTCATCTCCACCTATAGGAATTGCCAATTGGTGTGCCACCCTTTTTTAATAAATTACTCTGGATTTAGAGAAAGATGTTGAAAGTTTATTTTCCACTTGGTTAGAGTATAATAAATTTAGTTTAATCCTTTATCCAAGTGTGAGCAAACAAAGTTTGCGCCTGAAAGTATCTTCAGGACTGGGTTAAGGTGGTACACACCAGGGCAACTCGTTGCAAAGGTGGAGCAAGCTACCAACACTCCTATCCTAGTATCTCCTATAATGCAAAACACATCTCCTTGCGGATATGTCTATTGTTATGCATTAAGGGAAGGGCCACTACCCAGACCGGTTTCGACCTTTATTGAGGTCTCTTCAGTGGGAGCCAGGCCCAAGTCGAGATATCAGGCAGAAGCATTTGCAGGTCATCTCCACCTATAGGAATTGCCAATTGGTGTGCCACCCTTTTTTAATAAATTACTCTGGATTTAGAGAAAGATGTTGAAAGTTTATTTTCCACTTGGTTAGAGTATAATAAATTTAGTTTAATCCTTTATCCAAGTGTGAGCAAACAAAGTTTGCGCCTGAAAGTATCTTCAGGACTGGGTTAAGGTGGTACCTTCTTCTGGGACATATAGACCAATTATTGTTAAATAGCCTCTGTCTATTTTTATTCTAGCTTCTATTATTCTTTCATTCCATAATTTATAATGTTTTAACTGTTTTGAAAGGGAGTTATGAATCCAAATCATGACTCCTGCTTGTGCTCTTTGGTCTCTGTAGAGTCCACTGTATATCACATTAAAATTTTCAGTTCTCATAGTTCCTTTTAATTTCTTTTTTGTTTCAGTGATTACTGCTATTTTAAAATTTCTTTCATTTAATAACTGGTCTAATTCTATTTCTTTATATGCTATTCCTCTTACATTCCAGTTTGCTATGTGCATTATATTTTGTCGTTTCCATTTTGTTTTACCTTTTCCATTCCAGGGTTGTTTCCCATAGATTCAGTCCGATTATCTTTTTCTGTCAGCTTACAAGTAGGATTATGTTCTCCATGTCAGGGGACTAGCCTGACGATGGAATAGTTCAGTGGTAGGGCTGCTATCTTAAGGCTTCTGAACTAGCCTTCTTCCGAATTTAAACCCATAGGAGGAATAGGGTATATTGAAGGGGAAAGAGTAGATTATAGAAGAATTATAGTAAGGTTTATAGAGAGGGCATAGTTGTAAGGCCAGAAATGAAAAGACCCCATGGCCCTCGAGTACTCTAAATAAGAAGAGTTGGTTGATAAGGCCTTATAGGAAAGATTAAAGTAAGTTATGATAGTACTACATGAAAAAGTTACACTATTAATAACTTCTGATCAGTAGTTTTCCCCCAAATTAATCTGTTATATGTCAAGGCTCCAATATTATCAGATCTTATATTTCTGTCTTTTTACTGTCTCAATCCAACTACACCTTGGTCTTCCTCTGGGTCTTTTTCCTGACCCAGAGGAAGACCAAGAAAAAACATCTCTTTTGCTAATCTTTCCTTTCCCATTCTGTTTAAGTGGCCATAGCATCTGAGAACTCTACTAACACATTCTTGAACTAACAATAGCGAGTTCTTTCCTAATATCTTCATTTTTAATGTGATACTGCCACTGATGCCATCTATTCACTCTACTGATCTTTCTCAGAACTCACATATCAGAGATCTCTAGTCTTTGATCAAGCTTTTTTTTTCTAACCCTGATCTTGGATCTATAAGTTAAAATTGCTTTGAACACTGTCTTGTATACACCTAATTTAGTGTTCTGACTAATTTCTCTCTTATTCCATATAAATTTATTCAGTTGACTTTCTACCATACCAGTTTTACTAATTCTTTTATCTATTTCCATATTTACTCTGTCATCTTCACTAACAATTGTGCCTAAATAGCTGAAATGTTTTACTTGTTTTGTAGGTTCAAATTCAGGATACAGTTGAGGTTTCCAGTGTTTCTGACTTTTCATTGTCTTTGTCTTTTTATTTCTGAGTTTCATACCAAACCTATTACATCAGTTATTCAATTTAGTTGGGAATCTTGCAGACTTATGCTGGATTTATTCAGAATTATAACATCACCGCATAAAGTTAAAGAGCTAAGATCAACAACATTAACTTTGAGAGTTGAGTTAAAAATGAAACACTTGATCAAAGATTAGAGACCACTGATATGAGACTTCTTATAAAAATTAGGGGCCTGAGCAGATGGCATCAGTTGCACTATCATATTAAAAATGAAGTTATTAGGAAGGAACATGACATTGCTTGCATGGAAGAATGTGTGAATAGTGCTAGTCTAAGTTAGTATGGTTGCTTAAATAAAATGGGAGAGGAGACATTAGTGAAACAGGTGTTTGATGCCAAGAGGGCAGGAAAAAGTCTCAGAGGAAGACCAGTGTTTAAGTGGATTGATTCAGTCAGAAGGACCTTAGATGAAATGTTAGATATGACAGTATTGGAGTGCTCACAAGTAATAGACTAATTTGGAGGAAAATTGTTGATAGGAGATTATTAATAATGTAAACTTAATCATGTGGTGCTGTCATAGTAGCCTTGAACATCCCCTTGAGGGTACATATCAGGAAATCAATGGTCATGATGATTATTTCAAGTTTAACTTTTACCTTCTTATATTTCTTAAAATTTTGTATATATTTGGTCTCTTCACTGTAAGATCTTGTTTCAATTTTGCTATGAAGGGATCTTATGTTTCTCCATTTTATTTATTTAATTATTATCGCTCATTTGTGTTTAGAATTAATTTTTGCTCTTGGTGACTTTCTATTTATCCATTGTTTATATGCATCTTTCTTACCTTTTGATTGCTGCTTCATTATTCTCATCCCAGTTTTTTTTTCTTCTTGAGGTGATCATATTCAAAATTCTGAGCTATATCAGGTATAAAAGAATGGAACAGGGAAACAATGCATGATTCAGAAGTTGAACTACTGATGATTGAAGTATAACTCAGATTTTCTGTCTCTAAAAAGAGAAATAAGACTGAATGTGAGAATTACAGAGCAATTCATCTGCTTCACATAAGATTTCTGCAAGCATTCTTGAGAAGAGGCTAAGAATGTGGAAGAGAAATTTAGAATAGAACATTTGGTTCATGCCAAGAAAATCTGTGATCTCTAAAAATGAAAATATTTAAAAATCCATATATAAAAAGGGAAATAAAACTGAATGTGAGAATTACAGAGAAATTTCTTTACTAGGTCTTCCATATAAGATTTCTGAAAGCCTTCTTGAGAAGAGACTAAGAGAAATGGTGGAAGAAAAATTTGGAAAAGAATAATTGGTTCTGGCTAAGTAAGAATGTAAGGATCAGATTTTCACTTTATGAGAAATAGTTCAGAAATTCTGGACATATAATAACATGGATCTGTACTTAAGTTTTGTATACAGGTATCTCTCACTTTACTCAGTTTCGAATAACACGCTGTTGGAATTAACATGATTGATTAACTGATATCACAATTTATTTAACATGTTTAAAATTCATAGAAATACAATTTTATTCATACAGACCAGTTTACAATAAAACTTATATTAAAACCTACCAGTTTCGCCAGCAAACTGTCTGGCTTTTTCAAGGCGTTTAAGGAAGTCACAATAGTGTCAATAACCGGCGGAAACCTCAACAGAATTCAGGGTGTAATTCTAAACAGTTCGTGGAAAAACCTGATCCTCTCTCTCTCTCAATCAATCTGAACTACAGCTAGCCAGTAATCACATTACACGTTTACAACAAACACTCATGCGTGATAATGAATAAGAACAATAAGTCCTCTCTGTCATGTGAATGTGTAACCTTAGCTACTAGTTGGTTTACAACGTTTTTTATGTTCCTTTCAATTTGCATTTACATTTAAAAAGCCAGACAGTTTGCTGGCGAAACTGGTAGGTTTTAATATAAGTTTTATTGTAAACTGGTCTGTATTAATAAAATTGTATTTCTATTATAAAACGACCAAATATGTATAATTTAAATATGTTTAAAATTCACCTAACATGTTCTGTTCATGCCAGATAAAACAACTCAGACTTTCCTTGAATTTGAGGCAATTCTGTATACTACATTTAATGACAGTGTAATTAGAGAAAGTGGGAATGAAAATGACCTTGCTTAACAAAAAATGCCATCCTCTCTTACGGATGCTAAACTACATACATGCAAGTAAAGCAAAGTTTTATTATAGTGCCAAACACAGTAGGTAATAACTAAATATTGTCCTGACATCCTCTTTCTTTCAGATGCAAAATGCGTGTTAGCCAGTGGTGGGATTCAGCCGGTTTGCACCGATTTGGCAGACCGATACTTAATTTTTTGTTGAGTTAGGTGAACTGGTTGTTTAAATGGCACTTGTAATCAGGGTTCTCTTTAAGGTGGGCATGCCTTGGTAGCTGCCCAATGTGGAAATCGCAAATTTACATTCCTTACTCTTTTTTAATTCATCTTCACAACAGCTTATTCTAAGTGCCCGTAGTAATGTTCATTCCATCCATAGGTGAAAAAAATTAGACGGAACTATGCTTGTAATATTTATTTATTCATTTCATAAAACTTGTTATACCTTTGATGAAATACTACATTTTTATTCCCTCGCGTTTGTTACTTCAGTAAACAAACATACAGGGTGTTCGGGATAAATTTGACAGTTTCGTAAGGAAAAAGAAAATCTTCTTTGTATCTATTAAATTTAATGAATTGACAAAAAAACATTACAGGCAGAGTTAATTACAATACTATCAACAAGATTTACTCAAAATAACCACCATTAGCATCGATCACAGCTTCAATTCTGCTTCGGAACCTCGAACAAGCTGATGCTACAGTCTCCCTGGGAAGGGCCGCAAAAACTGTTTTAATATTATCCATTAACTGGGCTTTTGTATTACTGGAAGTGCGATTGGTGTCTTTTTCAACTGCGCCCCATACAAAATAATCCATGGGGTTAAGGTCTGGGGAGTTTGGAGGCCAAACATTTGGACTGGTGAAGTCGTAGAAATTTTCAGACAACCATTTGTGACTTTTCCCAGAGGTGTGGCAAGGGGCCGAATCCTGCTGCCATACATACGGCCTACCATTGGCTACCCTTGTTATCCAGGGCTTGACTACAGTTAGCAACTCCACGAACAAAGCCCGAATTCCAATGCCAAGGTTCTTCAACACCTGTTCCTGCAGATTTGCGAGGAATTCTGCTGTACGAACGCAATCAGATCGTCTGCTAGGGATCTTTCTTCTTGCTACATCCTCGTAGTCACCATTGCAAGTCTCTAGTTCATGCCTGATTGTTTTTACTGTATTCAGGGAGCATTGGGCAGCAGTCGTAATATCCTTATTTTGATGGCGGGCACGAATCATCATGATACAAGTTATTCTCTTCCATGATTCAGGTGGGTTCCAGCTATCCATCCTTTCTGACATCTTGTATATGAATGAAGAAGGGTCCAAACTTTTAAATGAAGAGAAGTGTGTGTTAATACATGTAACTTACGGAAAAATATAATTAATTATAAATATGTCAAATTTATCCCGAACACCCTGTATAATGTAAAGAGAAAAAGTGCCAAACAACCAAGGGGGTGTTTGGTTCAAATAACAAATGACACGCTGTCATTTGTTTCAGCTTTGTGTTATGCCCAAAATTCCCACGAGATATTATGAGTGCGCTGGTGTTCCCTGATCGGTAAAACCAATAGGAAGCTAGGACATAATGAACCAATAGAAATATAGATTTCAAGGGTTATCATATCGCCCATTTCGGAAGCCGTGGATTCAATTTGGAAAGTTTAAATAATGTTGGGCTTACTAAGAACTACCTAGAAAAAAATTTAATAGGATTTTGCTCCGATGGTGCTAGTGTTATGCTTGGGAGAAAATCTGGAGTGAGCACCAGGATTGTAGAAGAGTTTCCAAACATAATAATATGCACTGTTTAAACCAGGGGTTCCCAACCCTATGCCTGCGGGCACCATGGCGCCCATCGACCAATTTGTGTGTGCCCGCCGCTGTTGAACCGTGTGCCGTATAGTTTGAAATAATCACGCAACAATTCATGGCATGCTATATGACGCATGCGTTAATGACACGTGACTAGTATTAAACGCATACAATGTAAAGCGGATGCACATTCGAAGTTGTTCATTACAGTTTATGAACTGGAATATCATCATATTCTCCTAATTATGAAGCACTGGCCAATGAAATGCAATGCCAAAGATCACACTAACTTACATATATAAATTTTTATATAATGTAAACTTTTAAGTAATAAAACATTTGATTATAATGTAAACTTTGTATGTATTCATTTAACAAACGAATTCAAAAAATTTGCTTGAAAAAATAGATGGTGCCCGTTGCCCTATCGGTATTTTAGCATGTGATCTAGGCAACAAAAAGGTTGGGAACCCCGGTTTAAACCATCACCTCCATCTTGTTTTAGATGATTCAATAAAGGAAATAAAGCAAGTAAATCATTTTAAAATATTTATTGATAAGATATATACTGTACTATTTTTCATCAATCCAATAAGAACTAAATTGAACTTTCCAAAATATATATTCTGAACGAGTTGGAATTGAAATTATAAAGATTGGTAGAGTTTTGGGACCAAGATGGGCTGCCTGTGTGGTGCACTTATCCACCTCTACATCACTATTTTTATTCAAATGAAAAGTACTTGGGTATGGCTGCCCATCTTGAAAATATATATTTTATAACTGATTTGGCATTGATGATTGATATTTTAAATGAAATTTCTCTTCTTTCAAATGCACTGCAAGCAAGAAATATAGACATAATAAAGGCTGAAAAACTCATGATAAGACTATTAAAGCATTTCGAATGCTTGGAAAGGTAAAAGGTCCATATGAAAAAAAAGTTAATGAATTAGTTACTTCAGAAACCTTCAAAAATATAAAATTTGTAGAAAATCATAGATTTCTCGGGCTTCCTTGGGAAAGACTTTTAGAAAACATTGTAATGAATTTGAAAAAAAGATTAATGGATTGTGAACATTTAAAAGCAAGTTGCAGCCAATTTCAAGATAGGAATAAATTACAATTTCTCAATTTTTTGGAGCCAGATTACTTGAATATTGAAGAAGTACTAGTTTCATACAAGGCAGCTAAAGAACAATTGCTAATATTTAATGACATTTTTAATTACCAAATGGATATTAATGATTATCGAGATTTCATGGAAAACTTTTTAAAAAATTCCCAGAATTATGCAATTCCTGAAAGTGTTCAAAGAGCTAAAAATATTGTCAGAACAATTGCTGTAAGTTCAGCAGAAGTGGAAAGGTATTTTTTAAAGATGAACATAATATGTTCAGAGAAGAGAAGTAGCCTAACTGTTTCTAATATATCAAACACAAGGACTATTAGTCTAATCGGCCTATCTCTAAAGCAGTGGTTCTTAACCATTTCGAAGTCATGGAACACTTTTGATTATAAGAAAAATTTGAGGAACACCAAAAGCATTAGGGTCATAAAACTAACAATAAAAATATGCATGGACTTGCCTTTTATAAAAATGGAACTTATTTTAATGTGATACTTGAGCTTGTCGGCTTTTGACATTTCAGCAATATCAGGTCTAATATGGGATATAGCTATCCACATCACTTTGTCTATATTAGTAAGTCTTTCATGCTTTTTAGTTTTTATATAGGTCAGTATTGAGAAAAATGAGCTCAGACAAATATGATATTGAAAACTGTAACAAAATTTTCAGTGCCCTTGTGGAGAGAGCTGGGTATTCAGCTTGGACAAAAATCCAAAATTCTTCAAGAGTTATTTCAGAGAATTTAATTTTTACAGTACGATCCGTTGACAAGGAAACTAATTCTTCTTCTTCTTGTAACGAAAATTCAACTCTATGTATTAACTGTGCCAAATGGATTTCGTATCAAGTCATAATTGTGTGTATTTAAGGAAAGGAAGTAACTTGAAATCTTTCCTTCCAATGTTGTTAAATGTTCTGTTATAACGAAAATAATTCCCTCGACATTTTATTATGGATAACTGGTAATTAGTTTACGGAATTAACAACGCAAATGAAGTATATTAATTAAAGGTAACTTTAATGAATCATTTCTATATTTCGGCAACATCACATTGCCATCTTCAGGAACATAAAGATATGGTATGTGCACTCAGGAACTAACACAAAGCAAATGAGGAAGAAAGCAAGAAACTAATATTGTTCCTAAAGTCCTAATGGTGCCCTCTTGCAGGCTAATTTGGTAGTCTTGGCAGTTGGGCTGAAGTTCTCATAATGAAAGTCTCCCAAATTTGGGGCAGTTTCATGCACCCAAATTTGTTGAGGTTAGGAATGTTTTTTAGAGCTGCTGAAGATTCTTTGAATAATCTTTCGTATTTAAACTTGCTGCAATGAATTATTTTTGTTTTCTTCCAACGAATTTTATGGTGGGTATCTAGGGCATGGTCTGCCAGCCCAGAGCGGCTGTACTGGTGAAACCGGATGTAGTCTTGGTGTTCTGAAATCCTGATATTTGTTGTTCTGCCTGTTTGGCCAAAGTAGGACAATTTGCAGCTGCAAGGGACCTGGTATACACCAGGTAGGTCTAGGGGAAGTGGTTGGTCTTTGGTAGAGCGGATAAGGGATGCCAACTTTTTATATGGTCTGTAACAGGAAGTAAGGTCATATTTATATAAGGTCATAGTTTTTGAGGATATTGGTTATTTTCTCAGAGGTGCCCTGGATGTAGGGGATGGTGATAGACTTGGTGTAATCTTTATTGTGGAGGGGGGGAGGGGGGTTGTGGTTTACAGGTTTTAGTATTTTTTTGGGGTTATAGCCATTGGCTAAGAAAGTGTTTAGGATGTGGTTTAGTTCAATAGTCAGGGCCTTGTCATCTGAGCAGATTAATTTTGCCCTGTTATATAGTGTTTTTATCACCCCATATTGTTGTGAGGGGGGTGGGTGGGATTGCTGGTGAATGTATCGGCCAGTATGGGTGGGTTTTCTGTAAACAGAGAAAACCAAAGATCCATTAAGCTGGCGGGTGATTAAAGTGTCTAGGAAGGGGAGGGTGTTGTTTTCCTCTTTTTCTAAGGTGAACTGGACTCTGGGGTGTTGGTTGTTTAAGTGTGTTAGGAAGGAGTGGAGTGTGTCTGAGCCTTGTGGCCAAATAGCAAACACATCATCCACATAACGAAGCCAAATAGTGGGTTTTTGTGGGGCGGAGTTTAAGGCTTTCTCTTCAAATGTCTCCATAAAGAAATTGGCCAAGGGTGGGGAAAGTGGTGAACCCATAGCTGTCCCCTCTATCTGTTTGTAGAACTTTCCTTGTCAAACGAAATAGCCTGAGTTCATTGTGAACTGAAATAGGGCTGAGATATCGGGTGGAAACTTGGCTTGGATGAGCTCAAGGGTTTCTTTGAGTGGGACATTAGTGAATAGGGAGGAGACGTCAAAACTGACCATTATGTCAGTGTGTTGGAGTGTGAGGTTTTCTATACTGGGTTTAAAGTGGGCTGAGTTTTTTGTGTGATGGTGTGTTGTCAGTGTAGTGTGTGAGCGTTTTGGCTAAATGTTTGGCTAATTTATATGTGGGGGAATCAATGCCATCCACTATGGGACGCAATAGCACATGATTCATTAAAGTTACCTTTAATTAATATACTTCATTTGCGTTGTTAATTCCGTAAACTAATTACCAGTTATGTCTAACCAACGTATAAGCCTTGCTACTAGAATCATGATCATCCACGGAGATGCAATCGCACGAAAGGCCCGTCAATACAGCAAATTGAGGTTGAAGATATCGAGACAAAAAATCGTCTGACGTTCCTAAAACGCTGCCGGGATAACAAAGTGATCCCTAATTGTGTCAAATTGAAGCACCGTTTTACTTCAGAGAAAGCTCTACGCATTTATAACCGCACTAGCTTTGCCCTGTTAAGAGAACAAATTACCGCGACGCGCGTTCTCCTTGCCGACAAAAACAAAACCTTACGGGCGCTAGAGGAAGAGCTTTCGGATACACTCGGCCTTGATCTATGGTCGATACTTCATGACATCTCATGCTCATCGGCAAGAAAAGAATTCGAAAAAATACGTAGTCGGCACGTAAAAAAAAATACGAAAACCTGACGAAGAATTCTACTTCCTTACCACAGCCACCACTCAACACTGTAGTCAACCTCTCGTCGGCAGTTTTAAAGACTGAAGCACTCACCGCACTTTCACGTGGTCACAATTTCGCCCTAGCTCCTAAAAGGATACCTGCTGAAGAAATCATGATCCAAATAGAGCGTGGGATTCGCAACCTGCCTAACCATATCGCCAACAACGTAAGACTGGATGTAGTCGGTGTTCTGACTAAAGCCAAACCTCCAAAAACGAATATGCAGCCCTACAAGAATTGAAAAACTACAAAAAAAATAGTAATCACCAAAGCTGATAAGGGAAGCGCCACTGTGGTACTCAATCAAAAAGACTACAAAGGTAAGCTAAATGCTTTAATACTAGACCGTACTACTTACCTCCCCATTGAATACAACCCGACCAGCTCTCAGATTAGAACTCTCCACAGACTCCTTAAGGAAGTCACTTCTTGGCCTGTGGAAGTCACCAACAAACTTAAACCTTATAACTCTAGACCCCCCCGATTATATGGACTCCCAAAAATACATAAACAAAATGTGCCATTGCGTCCCATAGTGGATGGCATTGATTCCCCCACATATAAATTAGCCAAACATTTAGCCAAAACGCTCGCACACTACACTGGCAACACACCATCACACATAAAAAAACTCAGCCCACTTTAAACCCAGTATAGAAAACCTCGCACTCCAACACACTGACATAATGGTCAGTTTTGACGTCTCCTCCCTATTCACTAATGTCCCACTCAAAGAAACCCTTGAGCTCATCCAAGCCAAGTTTCCACCCGATATCTCAGCCCTATTTCAGTTCACAATGAACTCAGGCTATTTCGTTTGGCAAGGAAAGTTCTACAAACAGATAGAGGGGACAGCTATGGGTTCACCATTTTCCCCACCCTTGGCCAATTTCTTTATGGAGACATTTGAAGAGAAAGCCTTAAACTCCGCCCCACAAAAACCCACTATTTGGCTTCGTTATGTGGATGATGTGTTTGCTATTTGGCCACATGGCTCAGACACACTCCACTCCTTCCTAACACACTTAAACAACCAACACCCCAGAGTCCAGTTCACCTTAGAAAAAGAGGAAAACAACACCCTCCCCTTCCTAGACACTTTAATCACCTGCCAGCTTAACACTATATAACAGGGCAAAATTAATCTGCTCAGATGACAAGGCCCTGACTATTGAACTAAACCACTTCCTCGACACTTTCTTAGCCAATGGCTATAACCCCAAAAAAATCCAAAAAATACTAAAACCTGTAAACCACAACCCCCCCTCCCCCCCTCCACAATAAAGATTACACCAAGTCTATCACCATCCCCTACATCCAGGGCACCTCTGAGAAAATAACCAATATCCTCAAAAAATATGACCTTACTTCCTGTTACAGACCATATAAAAAGTTGTCATCCCTTATCCGCTCTACCAAAGACCAACCACTTCCCCTAGACCTACCTGGTGTATACCAGGTCCCTTGCAGCTGCAAATTGTCCTACTTTGGCCAAACAGGCAGAACAACAAATATCAGGATTTCAGAACACCAAGACTACATCTGTTTTCACCAATACAGCCGCTCTGGGCTGGCAGACCATGCCTTAGATACCCACCATAAAATTCGAAATACGAAAGATTATTCAAAGAATCTTCAGCAGCTCTAAAAAACATTCCTAACCTCAACAAGTTTGGGTGCATGAAACTGCCCCAAATTTGGGAGACTTTCATTATGAGAACTTCAGCCCAACTGCCAAGACTACCAAATTAGCCCGCAAGAGGGCACCATTAGGACTTTAGGAACAATATTAGTTTCTTGCTTTCTTCCTCATTTGCTTTGTGTTAGTTCCTGAGTGCACATACCATATCTTTATGTTCCTGAAGATGGCAATGTGACGTTGCCGAAATATAGAAGTGATTCATTAAAGTTACCTTTAATTAATATACTTCATTTGCGTTGTTAATTCCGTAAACTAATTACCAGTTATGTCTAACCAACGTGTAAGCCTTGCTACTAGAATCATTTTATTATGGAGCGAAGGAAAGTTATCTGCTGTATTTTTTGCTGATGTGCGATTTTTTCAAGAAGATACCTTTTTCTGAAAAGCTGACAATTTGTCAGTGGATGTCAAAATATTTTCATTTTTCCCTTGGATACTTGTATTAACTCTATTTAAGTAATTAAAAATATCGGAATAACATTCCATTTTATCACACCAAATATCATTTTGAAGACATTTTACAAAAGCACTGTACCTTCATTTTGAAAAAAGGCCAATAATTCATTCTTAAGTTCTAAAATTCGGAATAGCACTTTACCCCTGGATAATCATCTTATTTCAGTGTGCAAAAGCAAAGATTTGTACTTGGCTTCGATAGATATGCAAAGTTTTTTTAAAAAGGCATGCTTTTAAAGGTTTTGACTTGATGTAATTTACCATATTTACAACTTGGTCTAGTACAAGTTTTAATATTGCCGGTAATGTTTTTGAAACTAGCGATTCTCTGAGCAATAAACAGTGCGTAGATATAATGGTTTATTTTCTTTGCAAGGGTTACAAATCCTTTAATAGAGACTACGATTGATGGAGCAGCACCATCCGTACAAATTCCTACGCACAGCTTCTATGAAATTTTAAAATTTTCTAAATATGACATAATAGTCAAAAATATCTTGTCCTGTTGTACATTTGGTAAGTTCTCTGCAGCATAGAAATTGATTCACTATTTCATTTTCATTAATGAAACAAACAAATCCTAGTATGAGCTTTACAGCTGATGTCAGTGAACTCTTCAATTTGTAAAGTAAGATGTTGTTTGGAAAGTTTATTGGTAACTGTTTTTTCAGTATCTTCTGACATATCTTTAATTTTATTTTTCACTGTATTTCTGAATGAGGAATTTTCATAATTTCCTTTTTTGCTTTGTTGCCAAACATAATGTTTACTATTTCACAACATGCTGGTAAAATAAGAGACTCTGCTATAGTATGTAGTTTTAATTTTACAGCAATTAATTCAACTTCTTTATATGATGCAAGTTGTGTCTTATCAGAAATTTTAACAATCTTTTCAAAATATTTTACTTGTTTAACTTGCATGTCCAGCAATCTCTTGAAATAATCTTTAGTTTTTGAAGCAAGATTGGTGTGCTTCTTAGTAAAGTGGCGTTTCAACTTAGCAGGAACCATTGTGCTATTGGATAGTTTTTCCCCACACTGGGATCCTAACAACTGAAGACATAGCAGTTTTCAGTTGTTAGGATCAGAGTAGCCAATTATACTCAGAACTGTGTCACGTGACATCTTTCATTGGCCGAACACCTGTGACCAGTTCGTGGAACACAAATGCTCCGGAGAACACCGGTTAAGAACCACTGCCCTAAAGGAATGGGATCCTACTCCTACAGTGAAAAGATTGTTAAGGATAAATCACAGCCAATGATGCTCGGATAAAAGCGAAGAAAATTGCAAGTGAGGATGTCCATCACGAAGCAATATGGAAATATCTTAAATAACAGTTTTATTGTTTTTTGTCAGGTATTATTTAATATTTTTTCATTAATATTTTAAAATTTTTTCTTATAACATAATGTAGTTTTGTTTATTTCTTTTATTGTTTATATTTTTGTATTAACTGTATGAAATAATAAACTACCTTTTGGTATAACTGGTAATTAACTTAAGGAATTTATAAAGCATAAAAAAGGTTGGTCGATTGGTAGAACCTCTGCTACTAATAGCTCGCAAAAAGTTAAGCTAGTTTGAGCGCGGTTAGTAGTTGGAAGGGTACAATCGTTCTATGCTGTTGGCACACTCTATCTTGATGAGTCTTTGGACTCCCTGGAGGTGTCACATAATAATAATAATAATAATATTAATTAAAGAAAACTTTAATGAATACCTTCAATATTTCGGCAACGTCACGTTACCATCTTCAGGAACATACAAATATGGTATGTGCACGCAGGCACTAACAAAAGCAAATGAGGAAGAAGGCAAGAAACTAATATTGTTCCTAAAGTCCTAATGGTGCCCTAGCGGGCTAATTGGGTTGTCTTGGCCGTTGGGCTGAAGTTCTCATGATGTAAGTCTTCCAAATTTGGGGCAGTCTCATGCATCCAATTTGTTGAGGTTTGGAACGATTTTTAGAGCTGCTGATGATTCCATGAATAATCTTTCGTACTTGAACTTGCTGCGGTGTATTATTTAGTTTTCTTCCAACAAAATCTATGGCGGCTATCTATGGCATGGTCTGCAAGCCCAGAGTGGCTGTACTGGTGAAACCGGATGTAGTCTTTGTGTTCTGAAATCCTGATATTCGCTGTCCTGCCTGTTTGGCCAAAGTAGGACAATTTACAGCTGCAAGGGACCTGGTATACACCAGGTAGGTCGAGGGGAAGTCGTTGGTCTTTGGTAGAGCGGATAAGGGATCCCAACTTTTTATATGGTCTATAACAAGAAGTTAGGTCATATTTTTTGAGGATATTGGTTATTTTCTCAGACGTGCCTCGGATGTAGGGGATGGTGATAGATTTAGTGCAATCTTTATTGTGAAGGGAGGGAGGGGGGTTGTGGTTTACTGGTTTTAGTATTTTTTGGGGGTTGTAGCCATTGGCTAAGAAAGTGTTGAGGGTGTGGTTTAGTTCAGTGGTTAGGGCATCGTCATCTGAGCAGATTAATTTTGGTCTGTTATATAGTGTTTTAATAACCCCATATTGTTGTGAGGGGTGATGGTGGGATTGCTGGTGAATGTATCTGTCTGTATGGGTGTGTTTTCTATAAACAGAGAAAACCAAAGATCCATCAGGCTGGCGAGTGATTAGAGTGTCTAGGAAGGGGAGGGTGTTGTGTTCCTCTTTTTCCAAGGTGAACTAGGAACTGGATCCTGGGGTGTTGGTTGTTTAAGTGTGCAAGGAAGGAGTGGAGTGTATCTGAGCCATGTGGCCAAATAGCAAACACATCATTCACGTACCGAAGCCAAATAGTGGGTTTTTTGTGGGACAGAGTTTAAGGCTTTCTCTTCAAAGGTCTCCATAAAGAAGTTGGCCAAGGGTGGGGAAAGTGGTGAACCCATGGATGTCCCCTCTATCTGTTTGTAGAATTTTCCTTGTCAAAAGAAATAGCCTGAGTTCATTGTGAACTGAAATAGGGCTGAGATATCGGGCGGAAATTTGGCTTGGATGAGCTCTAAGGTTTCCTTGAGTGGGACATTTGTGAATAGGGAGGAGACGTCAAAACTGACCATTATGTCAGTGTGTTGGAGTGAGGGGTTTTCTATACTGGGTTTGAAGTGGGCTGAGTTTTTTATGTGTGATGGTGTGTTGCCAGTATAGTGTGCGAGCACTTTGGCCAAATGTTTGGTTAATTTATATGTGGGGGAATCACTATGGGATGTAATGGCACATTTTGTTTATGTATTTTTGGAAGTCCATATAATCGGGGGGGGGGGGATGTAGAGTTAAAAGGTTTTAATTTGTTAGTAACTTCTACAGGCTAAGAAGTGACCTTCTTAAGGAGTCTGTGGAGAGTTCTAATCTGAGAGCTGGTATGATTATATTCAATAGGGAGGTAGATAGTACGGTCTAATAATAAAGCCTTAAGCTTACCTGTGTAGTCCTTTTGGTTGAGAACCACAGTGGCATTTCCCTTATCTGCTTTGGTGATTACTATTTTTTTGTTTTTCTTCATTTCTAGTAGAGCTGCATATTCATCTTTGGATAAGTTGGTTTTTGGAGGTCTTGCTTTGGTGAGAACACCGGCTACATCCAGTCTGACGTTGTTGGCGATATGGTTAGGAAGGTTGCAAATCCTACATTCTCTTTTGATCATTATTTCCTCTTCAGGTATTCTTTTAGGAGCTAGGGTGAATTTGTGGCCACGTGAAAGTGCAGTGAGTGCTTCAGACTTCCAAACTATGGAAGAGAGGTTGACTACCATGTTGAGTGGTTGTTGTGGTATGGAAGCAGAAATCTTCATCAAGTTATATTTTTTCGTGTGCCGACTACGTATTTTTTCAAATTCCCTTGTTGCCAAAGCGCATGAGACGTCATAAAGAATCGTCCAAAGGTCATGGCTGAGCGTATCTGAAAGCTCTTCCTCTAGTGCCTGTAAGGTTTTGTTTTCGTTGGCAAGGAGAACATGCGTTGCGGTAATTTGTTCTCATAGTAGGGTAAGGCTGGTGCAGTTATAAATATGGAGAGCTTTCTGTGAAGTAAAACGGTGCTTAAATTTAACACAATTTGGGATTACCTTGTTATCCCAGCAGCGTTTTAGGAAGGTCAGACGATTTAGTTGTCTTGTTATCTTCCAAAAACGATATACCTTTTGGTATATTGTTTTTTTATACTTAAAACGGTCATTAGGGCAGCAAACCAGTTGTTAAATTATTTGAATCCCACCACGTAACCTTGTTTCTAATGTGGTCATACATACACACTGTGAACATAACAAACATTGTGTTTCAATCACCATTAAATAAGTGTGTGCTGACTGTCAGCTGCTTTATATAACAATTTTTATATTAAAAACAATTATTCTTCAGTAGTGATTATGGATAAAAGGAAGAGTGAAAATATGCATTGTTACTTTATTCAGTAAATCATGTGTGATTTTTGCTTTCTTATTACCATGCTCATATCTCTTCAGGTTTCTGTTCTAAGGTGATAACTTGTCATTTTTTATAATTTCTTTATATATATATATATTTTTTTTTTTTCATTTCTTGAATGATAAATTCAAGTTTCTACTCTGAGATAACTTTCATTTCTTTTTATCATTGGTTCTTTCAATAGGGTACTAATGATAAAAAAGAAATGAAAATTATCACCTTAGAGCAGAAACTTGAATTAAGAGATATGAGTGTACCGATAAGAAAGAAAAGTTGCACATTTACTGAATCGAAGCAGTGGTCTACTGTTTTGAAACAAGCTGATGAAGCTTGTTAATTATGATGATTTCTGCTCTGAGATAGCTTTAATTTCTTTTTATCATTGATATTTTCAATTAGAATGTCAAACGGATGATCCTAGATTTGGCATTCGCTAGCACAGAATATTAGACTGTACAAATGCATGGATGTCACACTTGCAACTGAAGACATCATACAGAGTATAGATAGTTTAGACACAAAAATATAACCACAATTTGAAGTCAAAAATATATTGTATCGCTGGAGATCAGTGATGCCGTCATTTATTTTCATTCATGGTTGGATGAAGAGTTTGTTGGAGGAGACTACAGAGATGCAGTTGGAACAGACAGAATTTTCTTATTCATGTCACCAACAGTAGAAGGTATCCATTCTCCTTTGTAATATGATTTTAAATGCCTGCTATGTGCTGTGCTTCCTGTACACTCCTTCCACATACCATCTGGCAGAATTGGTGGCTGCAGATTGTGCCACCTGATGTATTATCTACTTTTGCATATATTATATGCAAAAGTAGAGAAGAGAATGGGACAGACTGAGAACTCCACCTCTGGAAGCAAATATACAATGACATAATCTGAAAAAAACATCATGTTTTTTTCAGATTATGTCATTGTATCATCTGTTATAGTTGTGTAAACCAGCTGGTGATGTTTTATTATATCATGAAGTCATCTTTTGTAAAATGCACCCTTTACAGCAGAAAGACTTCATAATTTTTCTAGATTTCTTTAGGTGGAAATGAATCATACCCCAAGAAGGCATGATTCATTTCCAATTTTGTTTGACATTGGGTTTTGGGAAACTATATACTCTGCTCACTTCCATTAATAGCACAATATTTGTGCTACTAATAGAGGTGAAATAAAGCATTTCTAAATCTATATAAAGATTTTTTTAATCTTTAATTCTCTGACCCAAAATAGTATATTGCCTTCCATCTAGCATACATAAAAACAACACACACAAAATGCCGTTCCCTCCATCTTTAAGCAAAACTTTTTTTTTTTAGTTCAGGCAGAGAAAAGGTCTATTTCAACCCAAATATTCTTTAAAGCATTTGAACTGAAAGATCAAGCAGTCTTTTTGATTCCATCTAGGAGAGGCTTCATTCCATCCCACATTTTGTGTATTAAAAGTATTTAGCAGGTTTTATAGGAATGATACCAATGACTTTTTTAAGACCAGTGCAGGAAGGGAGAGAACGAGGAGCTATCCCTGGAGATTGTGGTTAACAAGGATGTTAGGACTAGATTTTTTGTTTGGAGGGTTGTGAATGGGTGGAATATGTTGCCAGAGGTGGTTGTGAATGCTTCATCTGTGAATGAATTTAAGGAGAAGTATGACAGGTACTGTGTGAATAATGGTTAGTGTGTCAATGTAGAGTCTCTAACGATCTTTTGACTCCATGGAGACACCGTTATAATTATAATAATATTAATAAACAAATTAAAATTAAAAAAAATATGTGCTGATGATCATCTCCAGATATGAACATTTATGCAAAACGGGTACCTCTGAGGCTGAGATATGTGCACCGAAAAAGGTGAAAGTTGAATTGAGCTGTCTGAATTTGCCTTGAATGTCTCTCAAGAGTTAATCATTCCCCCCCCCCCCCCCAAACCTCTTGTCCGAGCATTCAAATTATTCTGGGATTAGATTTCTTAGAGGTGCAAGTTCTCTCTCCTGCTATTTCCAGGTGGGGAGAATTTCCCTAATGGGAGTTGAGTGTGCACCTAATACAGGCAGTGTTCAGAAATCTCTGGCCCTAGAAATTGACAAGAGAACTGAGTGAGCAGATAGAAGCGAAGTTAAGACTAGTGAGCAAAGAGAAGAGAATAGAGACATATCAACAAAACACATCAAACTCTTCCCAAAATCCTTCAATAGGTGAAAGTGTACACAAGGAAATAATGACTAGCACTTACATAATTCTGAGTATTTCACCAGCAGTTAATCAAAGGAAAGAGAACAAGAGCATTGACATTATTTTGAGTGTTACACCAGAAATTAACCAACGGAAAGAGAACAAGATCGACTGGACGATTGATTTGTGTCAAAGAATAGAATTTTGTTTAATAATCAATTGCACTAGACACAAAACATATAAAACGAGGATTGTGGTGAACAAAAGTCTAAGCAAAAAAAAAAAAAAGTTAGGCGAAACAAGAGCTAGAAAATCTGATCAACTTCTGAAAAGGGAGACTACTGGAACAGTAAGTGCAGAAAAAGAACGGAACCTTCAATCTAGAGACTATCTGAATTCAAGAGAAAGAAACTAAAGAAAATCATGATCCTCTCCAGAGAGCAAAGGAAAGAAAAAAAAATGCACCCACGATAGAGACACAAGCGGAGGAAGCCGAAGTGATGACTTCATCATGCAGGCAGGTAATCCTGGAAACTAACATAGTAACAAAGGATTAGAGAAGATATAAAAGAGGAGTGAGATGGGCCAGCAAGGTTCTCGATTTTTTACGTTCTCAGTTTTTCTTCTTTCCCAGAGAACGGTGTTCCAGGTGTATGGAGGCGAGGCCATTTTCAATGGAGCTTCTGTTAGAATACAAGGACGTGCTAGGAGAATGCTACTACCCTTGGTTATAACGGAGACTTCGGCAGTTCCTTCCAGTTACCGATGGGAAATTGCAGCGGCAGTGCTGACGGAAAAATCACTCAGACCTTGTCCGGCATTTCCCAGAACCATCACATTATCCAAGCAACGATCGTAACCTATGATGAAGACATTACTGAGGTTTGGTGCAATTCGCTGAATGGTGTATGTAAAAGGCTACGGTAAGTAAGTACATTTTGTTAATGTTTTGGAAAAGTACAATTGGAATTAGTATGTGTAATGAGGGTGCTTACAGGTATTTGTTAGTGAAATGTTAAATAATGAGTTATGGTTATCCTATCCTCTTCTTCTCGCCTGTCCTAGGATGGGTTGAGTCCCCTCCTAATGAGGGGTTACTGGTGTATTAATGCAGCCGGTTCGCCACTCCTCTGCTGCATCCACTAAGGGCGATATTCATGACTGTAATCTGTGTGTGTTCATGGGACCGCTTTTCCTGCTTGTGGGATGAAAAACCCCAGATAAACTGGGGAGGAAAACCCTGCTCTCCATGCCCAAGACCTGCTAACTTGGCTATGGCTAAGGAAGATCCTTGAGTTCCTCACGTCATCAATGGGAATCGAACCTAAGACACTCCTTCCTCAGGCATATGGTTACGAAGCGCATAGCCACTAGGCTAACCATGCTGACAAGTTATGGTTACAAAAGGGTAAATTGATTGATTGTAAATTTGTACATATAATGGGAGGAATCAAGTTAAGATGTAACTTAGGGAATAACTACATGCTTATTATAGATAGGTTAGCATTGTGATGGGAATAAGTAATAGTTATGTGCAAAGTTCTAAATTGTAGGTTGTAGCTACTGTGTGCTTGAATAGGCTGAGAGAGACTTCCTTTCCCCTTAGATGTGTGTGCATTGTACTTTGTTACTAGCTTAAAATAAAATGTGGGAACAGGGAATAAGACTAAGTAGGATTAACATTGAGATGTATGTTAATCAGATTAAAGTTAAATTAAGAGTAAAGCTGCATAGAGTTAGTTATGACATAAAGTGCTGGGAGCACAGCACGTATAAGGTTAACTAAAGCACAGTTGAATTTAAGATACAAGACAATATCAGAAGTGAAATATTACAATGGCACAGTCGACGACCAAGAAAAATATTACAGCATATCTTTTCTCTACAATTCTGGCATCAAATACTTGTTTTCCTGAACTTTTTATACCATTTCATGTATATTAGCCTCACTCATATTTCTCCTCACACAGTTGCGTAGCTAGAGCAGTTTGCCACCCCTCTCAATACACACCAAAAATACCTACTACAAAAAGTCAAAACGACATATAGGGAAATAAATTACACTATGTTTATTTTTGAAGTAAAACTTTAATTTCAGCATTCTAAAATGTTATTTTTCTTGCTTTTCTGTTAGCAAAATCGTCGATGACATTGACGAAGTCTATTTCATAGTAATGTAGGTAATTACAATAAAGAGCCAAGAGGGTTCTCTACTAATAAAATAATGTAGGTAATTCTTAATCAAATTTTATTTAAAAAAACTCCTCTCACAACTAGCAACACTTACAGCAATTGTGAGGAAAATTCACAGTAGTATTACAATATTTGGAAGTGAATTCTCGAGACTGTATTTTAGAATTAACTGCAAAAGTTCAAAAAGGTTAAAAGTGCCGCCACTTTGAACCCCCCCCCCCCCCCAGCTACGTCACTGTCCTCACATGTTGATGTCAATTTCTTTTCTCTTACCTTAACATGATCTGCCATTGATGTCATCTGTTCACAGCCATAATTTTTCTCAAATTATGGCTGTGAACAGAATTTTCACATCAGCTGTTTTTTTATTTTCTGACTTGTAGATTCATAACTTAAAATCAGTTTGGCTTTTCTGGTACTGCTAGTTTAATGTTGTATTAATTTTAGTGTTATTCCATATAAATTTATTCACTTAGCTCAATATGATTTTGTTTAATTTGTTAATTAGCACAAAGTTTTTGTTTTGTTGACTCTTATTGCAGTAAATTTATAAGGACCAACGTTATTGTTTGGCAAATAGTTACTTCTTTTAAAATAACATCACTTTTCTGATACTAGAGCTAAAACTTTTGGAAATTTGTTGTAATAAAGTTTGAGTGCACAAAGTAAGCAGTCTTGTTTGTCTTTGATTGTAATGTTAACTTGATGTATTAGTAATGTTCTGTATTTTGCAGATGAAGAAAGTGTAAAATCTGATATCAGTAGCCTGATCCAAGGTTATCTAAAGGAAATAGAAGAGCTGAGGTGTGTCATTATTTTCATATATATTAAATTATCTGCTTTTAATTGTTATATAATAATCTTTATATTATTTAATTTGATAATTTTAATGTGATGATATTTAATGATATATATATCATATTAAAGAGATAAATAAAGATTTGAATAACAGTTTGTGTGTGTTATTCGTGTCTCTGTAATAGCTGAGTAAATAAGAGAACCCGCTATTAGAGCTCAAAGGAAACAGTGGTTAATTTATTGTATGGGATATAGTTACATAAATCAATTAAAAAAAATATATATATATATATATATATATATATATATATATATATATATATATATATATATGATCATGGTTACTTCCAAAACTAATATGCATAAAATCAGAATGAATGAGGTAAGGATAGTGTTAGTGAGTTTAATAAATGTATTTTTTCTCTTGGTTTTAGTTATACTGTTCAGCTTTATTATGGATAATGAACTACACCTAAGCCTTTCTTTGCATATTGAGTAAGAGTCAATAAAAGTTGAGGACTAGATTTCATCACTTGAAGAGTGGCGAATGAGTGGAATGCATTAGTCCTTTGTGAGTGCTTTGTCTGAACATCAAGAAAATGTGTAATAAATGTTGTTTGGTCTCCCAGAACAAGTCTTCAGACTCCATGGAGGTTCCCATCTAATCATAATAAAGTGTTATTAATTAAAGTTAATGTAATGTTCAAAATTTACACTTTAATTTTGAATTATCACATTTTATAATGTCATACTCTTTAAATTCTCTTCTTTCTTGTCCCTCGCATTGATTTTCAAATTTGTATGGAAATTTATTTTACATAAAAATTTATGTATGGTTTCTG
Organism: Typopeltis vanoorti; assembly: GCF_054136105.1. NCBI lineage: Eukaryota > Metazoa > Arthropoda > Arachnida > Uropygi > Thelyphonidae > Typopeltis > Typopeltis vanoorti. Next base: position 63,112,660 of record NC_143566.1, read on the forward strand.
CCAGTCATTTGCATTCTGTCATCAATGTGCACATTTGATGACATAATGCAAATGACAGACCATTTTATGAATTAATTATAGATTTTTGTATTTTTATTTATTTTTATTTATTTATTTTTTTTACATAATCCAGAAATTCTTCTCTGGAGATAAAACATGAAACTTTTGAAAACTATTTCATGCCCTCAATAAGCAGGGCAATGGTCTTACACCAGGCAGTGAAATTTTTCTCCCACAAAGACAACCATAGACATCCATGCCTGTGGTAAGATTCGAATCCACAGCCTGTTGGTCAGAGAGAGCAGATTATGAGGTGTGACAATTTAATTCCTAGAATGGTTGCGTAGTGTTGCCTGTGTGGTGATTTGGTTGGAGTCGCATGAGTAATCGTGCTTGTACATCTTTTAACTAATATATGCGTAAGCCTCAAGCCAATAGAGCCATTTGCTAGTTAGCTATTGCATAAACAATAGAGATCTGCATGTGAACTTTGGCATAAAAATGTGTGATCAAAATTTAGTCCAGCGTGTTAACATCAAATTTTGTGTGAAAATCTGCAAAACTGATACTGAAATGTTGGAGCTGTTGAAAGTGGCATATGGTGTGGATACTCTGAAAAAGTCAAGTGTCTTTGAGTGGCATAAGAGATTCAAAGGTGAGAAGATGTGAACAATGACCCCAGAAGCGGGTATCCAAAAACAAAAATCTCACTCTCTACTCAAATGTGAATAGAGAGTGAGATTTGGTACGGTCTAACAGACGATTAAGCCTACGATTAATGGCTGATGAATTGCAAATGAATTGAGAAACAGTCAGGGCAATTTTAACTGAAGAATTGGATATGCAAAAGATTTCTGCAAAGTTTATGCCTCAGTTCTTGATGGATGAACAGAAGCAGCAGCAGGTTCAAGCTGTGACTGATCTTTCGACAAATAAGCACATCTCCGAAAGTAATTAGGGGTGACAAAACCTTGTGCTTCCAGTATGATCCTGATACAAAATGCCATAGCATGCAGTGGAAAATCCAGAGTTCTCCACATCTGAAAAAAGGCACGTCACATGTGCAGTTCAAGACTATGCTGGTGTGTTTCTTTGATCACAAGGGGATAGTCCACTATGAATTCATTGAACAGGGACAAGCAGTCAACCAACAATGCTGTTTAGAGGTGCTGAAAAGATTATGCGATTCTGTTCACAGAAAAAGACCTGAATTGTGGCCTGACAAGTGGATCATCCATCACAACAATGGGGGGCAAGCCATAGTTTGCTCACTGAGAGAGTTTCTGGCCAACAAATCAATTGCCCAATTAGGTCATCCTGCTTATTCACCTGACTTGCTCCCTATGATTTCGGGCTGTTTTCAAAATTAAAGATTGTGCTAAAAGGACAGATTTTCTGACATTTCTGATATCTAGCATAATATGATAAAGGAACTCAAGAGTATTCTGAATAAAGAGCCCAGGCTTGTTTCCAAAAATGGGAACACTGTCTAAACTAGTGTATAAATGCACAAGGGGACTACTTTGAAGGTAACAGTAGCCACTAATGTATAGTTCTGAACATAGGTTTTTTACAGGTGCATTCTGTTAATTAAATTGTCACACCTCTTATGCTAACTACTCAGGTAACCAGGCTGGTAATTTTCTTTACTGTCATTTTTTTTTTATTATTTATTTTATTCCATTTACCATCATTTCCTTTCTTCTGTTTCATGCTATTTCCTTTATATTGTGCTTTCTGCCATTTTCTTTATTCTGCCTGTCATATCTTTTGTTTAATGCGAATGGACTGGGATGGGTTAGCCTTCACCCCCCCCCCCCCCATCAATATAATATAGCAAACTTTGCACTATAATAGACAACTTTTTTCTCTTGTCCCTAAGGCAAGAAAAATAGTTGTCTATTATAGTGCAAAGCCACTACTGTTATCACCATGTCACAAAGCTTGGTGGGTGATAACAGGATGGGCTGATGTGTAGATGTCAGATTAGTATATTTTGGTTTTGAATCAAACAGAGTGCAAATAGTCAGTGATTTACCACAAGTCATTGTACTTGGGTTGTTCCTGTTTAATTTGTATATTAAATGACATGGGGTGTAAATTAAATTTTCTGAGAGGAAATAGCATGTTTCACTCATGAAAGGTTGCAAGACCTGTAGCATATCAGTGTTATGTGTGTACAAGAGTAATAATGCATGTGTAAGGTAATAAGAAAGGAGGAATCTGTTCACATTTGAAGAACAGAAGTAAATAGAATGAAAATGGAGGCAGAGAAGTTGGTTTAGCATTTCAAGCTGGACTATAAATGGTTGGTTAACAGCAGCAACTCTTGTTCTTATGATTTTGGAGGAAAATAGAGGAATGATAGTGGTCAGTTCAACAGTACACTCTTAATGTATCTATAGAACAGGCATAAGATGGAACCTGAATGTCTATGAGTGAGATTGAAGTGAATCTGTGATGGATTGCCATCATAGTATTGAGTAATCTTAGAAAGGATTTTAGTGCAAAACATTAACCATGTGAGCAATATTTCAAGGTTTGGTGGATTTGGGATTTTTATAGTTCGTAGCTATAAAGATGTGAAGTAGTTAGTGTCTAGAGTGGAAAAGTACATTGAGTTTTTTGGTGCCTGCAGAAGCTATAGCTGGGATCTGTTTGTGTAAGAAAGTTTGGAGGTGTTGATCAGTCCAAGAAAGAAAATAGGATCATGTTTAGATATCTGGTTATTATTAAAAGTTAGGGAAATGATGTAAAGATTTTCTTATCAGAGACAGGACTGAGTTTTGGTGGCAATGGAGTCTACAAGATTATCCTTACTCCATGGAAATATAGCTAGAAGATCAGAGTTCAAGATGTTGGTCGTGGTGGATCTTGAGAGTTCTCACAATTAAGTACTATAAGGTTTGTCAAATGAAAAGGAGAAATGGAGTGTGCTCTCATCTGTGAAGCTATGAATAGAATTTGGAGTCTGTGAGAACAGGTCATTATACAGCAGGAAGACAATGGACAAAATTACGGAATTCCTGGGGAACTCCTGCATCAATGAGAAAATCTGAGGAGAAGAAACCATCCACCATGACTCAGTGATCAGTGAGAAAGTTGGTGATTCGGTTGCAGAGTGCGGAAAGCAGACCATAGAATGGCTGTTTGGTGAGCAGGCCCCTGTGCCAACATGATCAAATGCCTTTGAAATGTTGACTCTGACTATGTGAGTTTCTCAAAATTTTCCCATGGCTTCAGTCCATGGGTGAGTGGTGAGGACTAGAAAATTGGATTGAGAGTGGAGGAATCTATGTTGCTAGTTACTGATTGTTTGGTGGGTCTCCAGGTGGTGCAACAGTTGATTCCTTTCTTTTAAGCTTACATGGTGATCCGAATGCATTTTTGAAAATTATGGAGACAACTACCGTGTTTGAATAAAAACTTTAGTTTAATATAACTAAAATCTACATTCGACGTTTCGACCTTTGTCAAGATCATCTTCTGGAGCATACAACTATACACAGTAAACAAGCTACACTACATTCAAACTGGTTTGTTAACGATACTGACCAACTGCTACAACAATTGTTGGCCTGACCTCTGGTGAGAATTGATTATTGGTTGAATTTTATCACCTTTAAACTAGCCAAGAAATTATACTTGTTTAATCCTTTATCCAAGTGTAAGCAAACAAAGTTTGCACATTTTCATGATTAGGCTACTTGTATATAGAGGCTGATGACTTGACATCAATTGCCCTAGCATCCCATAATGCAAAACACACTTCTCTTTGGACATGCATAAATGGGAGAAGAACTATGCAGACCAGTTTTGGCCTTCATTGAAATTTCATTAGTAGGAGCCAGACCTCAAAGAGATACCAAGGTTTAATTAATGCAGAAGCCATATATTTCCCATATACAAGTAGTAAAAATGGGTATAACTTATTATTAAAATACTCTGAAATAAAGATAGATGAAGTACTAAGGCAATTGATGTATATTCATCAGCCTCTAGATTTAAGTAGTCTAGTTGTGAAGGTACTTTACATACAAGGTTTGTTTGTGTTTACACTTGGATAAAGAACTGAACATGTATATAATTTCTTGGCAAGTTTAAGTTGCAAAGAAACCAAAAAAATTTCTACAATTTTATTAACTTTCTTTGGAATGAGCTGGATGTGAGTCTGTTTCCATGTTGTAGGTAGATGCCAGTTGAATATGATAGAGTGGTGGAAACATGGGTGGACAAAAGTTGTGCCCAGTGGTTTTGGCAAGGGACCAAAAGGCTTGACTGTCATTTGGTCAGGAGGCGAGTTTGTAGCATTTGACCCTTTCAAAATCTGATTTGGATTTGTTGATAGTTTTTGTACTGCTGTTGTGAGCTGCAATGTAGGCTGAGTGAGTAGCTGGAATATTGCTCTTGATCACTCTTGGTATGGTATGCAAAGTTTTTTTTTTTGTGCATTGGCACACTTTTTTACACTCAAGGCTTGGATGGTGGCCAGGAATTTCCATGTACCATGGAAAGGAGTAGAAGTCACCAAGGTCATCCTGTTTAGCATCCTTGTAGTGCCAAACATGAGCCTGAGACCTATTGGATGAAGGTTGTTCTTTGGCAAAGGAGACTTATGAGGTTGTAGTCTGAGTTACTAAAAGAAGTGACATCCACAGTATATTTGGAAGGGGAACTAATTAAGAGGAGGTTGTCAGGTATTCTGAGAGGGATATTGATGATCTATGTTAGGTCATTGCTAATGGCAAATACCTCAACATCCTTACCTGCTTGATCAGTGGAACAGGGAAGCCAGTTAGAGTTGTGGATGTTGAAATCCCCAAGAATGATGACCTCACTATTAGGGTAGTTTGACTGAAGAAAATCTAGCTTGAGAAAGAGAGTTAGAGATAAGATGGTTATTGGAGTTTGCAAAGCAATAGAGATAGCAAATGAAAGTGATAGGTTCGTTTGGTAAAGAAATTTGATCCAAAGTAGATTGTGTGTGTGTGGTGGTGGTGGTGGTGGGGGGATTTGATTCTCACCAGTCTGCAACATGAAATGTCAGTTCGGATGGGTTGCCCTTGTGGTGGAAGGAATTGTATAATGCATAGCTTGGGCAGTTGATGTTGTCAGCGGGGGTCTGTTAGGAATAGTAATTCTGGTTTAGGTGGTATGGTATGGTGGTGGTGGTAGTGCACATGGTTTATATTGCTGTTTAGGCTGTGGAAACTTTTTTTGGTAAGAATTAATGTTACTGTTTTTGTTTGATTTTTGTTTGTTTTTTAGTTATTTTTTTAAAATAGTTTTTGTGGGAGAATTTTTGATCTGCAGTAAAATCACATTTTGTTGAGTTGTAAGCCATTATATGTGGGAAGAAAGAGATAATAAGGAATAAAAGCATGTAGTGAGTGGTGACACTTGTAACATACCACCCACAGAGAGGGAATTCAGTCTCTTGTTCCTATGTTATTTTGACAGTTTCCCCTGCAATGACCATACTTAATCTCCCTCTCCTCACAAACTGACAAAGTAACTGACAGCAAAATTTCATACTAACTGATTGGAAGGCCTCCAGATTTGTTACTGTCTGGTTCAGTTCTATGCACTATCTGGTGGCTTGCTTGTGGAACCATTTAATTGCTGTATCCTTGTATGGGGAGAGTTTGGGCCTCTTACAGTATGATTGTAATGTCATTGAAGGTATCATTCACCCTGCATGTGGGAGGGGCAGAAACTGGAACCCTTGCTCTAGCTACCAAACATGGCTGCAAGCCACTTCAAGCCTTCAATAAGCAGGGTGTCGCTATTTCATCAGGAATGAAAGGCATCTACCACCTATATTTGTTTGCTAGTTGTGCTACACTGAGGTCAGCAACAGTTAAATACACACTGTTCTCAACTTGTGTAAATTCAGACTTATGCAAGTTATTCTGAAAGGGCTCTGAAAAAATTTTGAGTTATAAAAATTTTACTTACTGTTTATACGTTGCTCACATACCACCTAACACTGGTCATCTGAGGTGGACAGCTTATGCAGTGTATGCATATGGCTTACTTAATATAGAACACAGGCATGCTGTCTATTTGAATTCATACATTCTCATAATGTTTAGTGTTTGTGTGTGCTAGGGTGCAGTATCGTCATGTCTGGAAAAAGTAACAGCAATAAAAAAAGTGAACCCATCTGTAAATGCACCATAAGTGATCTAGAGATGAAAAAAAAAAAAATAGTCTTCCACTTATCTGATATCTTTTAAAAAATTCTGTACCAGGTACATAATGTCCTGCTGCATATTTAGAAGTTTTCAATGTTGATTTGTGTGTGTGTGTGTGTGTGTGTGTGTGTGTGTGTGTGTCATGGCAGACATTAAAAACAGCTTGCATTTAAGTTCCACTTGCTATGGGCATACACAACACTCTTGATTGTGATACTTCCATCATAGCTTAATGCTCTTTCTTGACAAATTTCTGGATAATGCCAATAAATACTTTTTTAAATATTAGTATGAAGGTGGAAAGCATCTGAAGCTCCTAGTGCCTCATAATCTTAAAAGTACAAAGAAAAATTGATGATGTTTAGTCTGTTACCAAGAGCTTTATGAGGAGAAGAAAGTTTCTGTTCAATCATCTTTTGATAATTTCATACAGAAGGTTGGACAGCCAAATTAAATCTTTAGTCCCCTCCTCTCCCTTTTTTTCTCATGCTATTTATAATACTTCATTATGTTACTTGCAATAACAATTACATACTGAAATCTAATTTGTATATGTACCTGTGAATGAAACAAACAGAAAGTCTTTAATACGTGTTAATGCACTACCTCATACACATACTGCAAACATGTAAGCAGCAGAGTGCAATTAATGGGTTCAGTGGTTAAATCCAACTGGAGAAGTTTGCAGAACAATAACTCGTACATAAGATGGGGACACTTTGTATAGGTGATGCAAAGATCCTGCAGGATGATCTAAATAGGCTGACAGTTTAGGTACAAGATAACAATTGCCAGAGAAATGTGTTGTACTTTGGGGAAAAAAAAAATCAACTTCAAGCTATATAATACATACACGGAACTTGATGATGGCAGGAAACTGATACTATGGATTTGGGGGAATATAGTGATAGCTGAGAACCTCCATAGCTCGGTCAGTTTAGAAAAAGTCCCCTGGCTGGAAAGATTTGGGTTCATATTCTGTGTAGGATGCAAAGAACCCTTGTTTGGGTTTTTCAAAATGAAGGTGAGTTAGCTTGTCTCATATGGATATCCAACAATCTGGCAAACCAGCCAGGACACACATAATTTATATACAAAGAATACTTATAATCATAGCCTCACCACCTTATCCTAGAATTATGGTTACAAAATCCAAAGATAGTTGGAAGGTGTTGGTTGTTAGAACCACTGATGATTGATAGAGTTCAGAGGGCTATTGCAAAAACTAGAAAAATATCTCATGGGATCACTTGGATATTAAGCAACATACTGATGAACAGGAATAAGAAAGTTGTCCCTTCTTATAAGATCACATATGGTCATATCTGGATGTTGTGCATGGATTTGGAGATGTGGAGACAATCCAGAGGTGAATAACCAAAATAGTGATTGGTCTGTGTAGTGCTCATTAAATATAATAATATGAAAGTTATATATTTCTTTGATAGATCATAAAGAGGAAATATAATAGAAATGTGTCAGTTTCTAAAAGGATTTTCAGAGAGAGAGAGAGAGAGAGAGAGAGAGCGAGCCAGGCTTGACATAATTTCCATGGAAATTATGTCAAGTTTTTTTGAATGAGCTTAAGGAGAGGTAGGCATCCTATGAATAATGGTTAGCATAGGCCTTCCATGATTAATCTTTGGACATATTGGAGATATCAGCAAATAGACAATAATAAGGATTTGTCTGTTTTCTGCGAACTAGGATGTCCACTTATAATGTCATGTTTCATAGGAAATAAATGAATTGAAATACACGTGAAACAAATTTATAATAAAATTAAAGGGATTTTAGAATTTAAAAGGAAAAAAAAAACTACTAGCAATACAATACACTTGCATATACGATGATTGGAAAATAAGAATACAATACAAAGAATACAACACTAACAACACTTGGATAAAGGATTAAACAAGAATAACATTTTTTAGCAAGTTTAATTTAATTTGTAACCAAGTAACTATAAATTAAGGATGCCAAGAAATTATATTCTCTGTTTCATCCTTTATCCAAGTGTAAACAAACATGCATGTGAAGTCACCTCATGACTGGGTTACTTGTATATAGAGGTTAATGACTTCACGTCTAGTTTGCCTTAGTATCCCATAATGCAACAACGCGCATATCCTTATGGACATATATAATTATTATTATTATTACGTGACACCTCCAGGGAGTCCAGAGACTCATCGAGGGAGAGTGTGCGCCAACAGCATTGAGCGATTATCCCCTTCCAACTACCAACCATGCTTAACTTTTTGTGTGAGCCATTAGTAGCAGAGGCTCTACCAATCAACCAACCTTTGCTATTCAACAATAATCAGGTATTATACTTAATTATAAAGAGCTAATAAGCTTCATTTCGGCAATATAAACATTATTTAAATTAAGGGGATATTAAATCCCACATTGTTTCAAAACCGAATAAGAAACTCAAAGATTGGAATCAGAGTTACTAGGGTCACTTGCATTAGCTCACGCTAGTGGTCGCCAATACTTTATAGTTCACTATATTCGGCATGAAACTCTCTAATTCCAATCTTTGAGCCTCTCATTCGGCATCAAAACAATGTGGGATTTAATATCCCCTTAATTTAAATAAATCAAGTATTATGGTTCAAAATGCACAGAAGCTGGCAGGAGACCCTAAATTGTGCAGGAAAAATCCACCTCCATATTTCTTTGAAAAATGCTTGAGAAATTTTACACAGAAAGGCAAACTACTTGCTATCATTACAGTTTAATTAGGCTGGATTTCTTCAGATAGATACTGCATTTCACCTAATCACTTGAATGAATAGGATGAATGGATTTTTCTGGATGTTGAGCCAAACAATAACATTCCAAATTTTATAAAATTAGTTAAATTATGCAACTGCAAAAGAGGTGATCCCCTCTCCTCATTTAAATTGTAATTTCTCACAGTATCTCATAGGAACAGTGTTGGAAAATCAGAAAAGAAATTCAGAAGAAGAAGACATAGCACTAAAATTGGGAAATGCACTTTACTGGAAATGACCAGATGATGTCAAGCAGAGAGGAGTAGTTTTTTCATACACAAAAGTATAGCAAACAACGTAACTTAAAAATGTGCTGGAATATTAGATCAAGTAGCATATATCATAGCGCAAACATCAGAACAGAAAACCATTAAAACAATACAAATATATGCACCAACCAGTATTTATGAAGATGAAGTAGAAGAATTCTATGGCAGTGTCCAATATAATACAGCAGGATCCCACAGAATGGTGTTGGGACACTTTAATGTGTGACCAGGAAAAAATAAAAATCAACTTAAAGAGCAGTATTCACATTCACAGGGTGGATGACAGCATTATAATGTGGAGACGGATGGTGCTTAATTTTGTGGTGTGCTTCCTAAAGAAGCCTAAGGATATTATTACTAGCTTCTGATCAATAATTGTTGTCCGCATTAACCTGTACTCACTAGGACTCCAAACATTGTCATATTTTTGCTGAAACTCCATCAATCTACTAGAATTTCAGATAACCCTTCCTACTCTCCTAATATCCTTGATTTTTTATAAACAGTTCTTCCAGATACACTACAGAGGTGACCTCTCTAATCAGTAACTCAGATGACTTGAGTTACTAACTTTCCTCTCATAGAATGCTCACCCTCCAGCATCCTTTGGCACCAAAAAACAGAGTAGGATGATCTGTGGAACATCCAGGTGCCTTGCAAGAACCTAGCTTTGCTTCATATTCAGCTTAGGTTGAAACATGCAATAAATGCAAACCAAAATCTGACTTCATAAAGGCCAAAAGCAAACACCCGCCTTCTATCCAAATGAAAGCTGTGCCTTTTAGTTGCTTTTGGCATCCTCTCTTGAGAATGATTTGCCACCAATGCAAGAGTGCCCCTCAGGGCTGTTCTATTAACAAACCTGTTTATGCATCAACAACCTACTCTTGATCACCATTAATCATACCCACGGCATTCCTAATGACAGCATATTTCATTTATCCTACTCATTCAATAAACCATGTAATGGTCAGTCATTCCAAACTTCACATTCACCTACACTAGTAATTATTTGAAAATAATGAATAGCATGGAACATGCTATCTATGATCTTTCACCCCAAATGACTAATAATGTTCTTCTGTATGTGGTTGGTATAGCCAAGAATAACATTCTGCGTAAAGAAATTTGGAAATAAACAAAAGCTGGTAAAGAAAATGCAACTGTTATTATGGATCAAACAGATTACAAGAGAAAAATAAGTCATCTGCTTAAGGACCCATTTTATTATCGGATTACAGATTGGGATCCTACAAAATCCCAAAATAAAAGTGTATACATTTATAAGTAATATCTTGGCCAAAAGATTTACAAAAACATAAACCTTATGTCAAATGACCTCAGATATGGGGTTTTCAAAATTCACAAACCTAATACATCGAATAGTAGACAGCCCTACCTACATATTGGCCAAATATTTATTCAGATCATTTCCTCCCCACATAGCAACTCTCCCTCATCTGTTAAAAATTCTCTGCATTTTAAAACAATTAATAAAAATTGTAACCTTCAGTTTCTGACATCACTATCAATTTTGATATTACTTCACTGTTCATTAATATATGTTTGACAGAGCCCCTTGACCATAAGCATTAGCTGAGCTAATCTCAGGTGATATGGTCACTTAAACAGAACGGGTGAGGAAAGATTACCAAAACAAGTGTTCTCTGCCAGGTTGGCAGGAAAATGACCCAGAGGAAGACCAAGATATAGGTGGATTGATACGGTACAAAGTGCCTTAGACGATAGAAATATAAGATCTGCTAACGTTGGAGTCTTGACAAGTAACAGACTGATTTGGAGGAAAATTGTAGATAGGAAGTTAGCAATGATGTAAATTTTTCATGCAGTACTATCATATCCTGTACATCCCTTCAGGGTACATGGCAGGAATTTGATGATGATGACCTGCACCTTTCCATATGTGATATTTAATAGAATGGTGCAAGCTGCTAATTGACCAGTTTTGCTTCAGGTTATTGGTATGTTCCTACTCATTAATACTGTTCACCTCTGCTGAGTTCATCTAGGTCAGCAATTTTCAACCAGTGTGTGCCGTGGGGTCTTCAGGTGTACTGCGAGATTTATGAAAACAAATTAACTGAAAGAAATAATGTCGTAATTTGCACATTTATTTATTAGTGTCTGGTCACCCAACTTCTTGTGTGTGTAAATCAATCAAAATAATTTAGCACACCTAGACTAATTTTAATAATTAGTCTAGGTGTGCTGTATTATGGAAAAGGTTGAAAATCACTGATGTAGGTCATTTAAATATCTCCTCACATTGGTGTCAGAAACAAAATTTGCATTGAAAAATTGCTGTGTGCATCACTATATTTTTCACTAATATTGGTAACTTGACAAGTTAATTAAAAAAAAATTGCCGATAAGAAGCTTGTGATAACGAAAACAATTTTGTCTTGAGCCATATATATTCCTTCATATTCTTGAGAATGGAAGAAAACAACAAACTGATTAGTCTAAAATGTATTTCATTTAGTAAAATTTGCTCTGTATTTTGATATAAGTGTGGATTATGAATATTTTTTATCTAGACTATCATCCTAGAGTGTGTAGTATATTATCAAATAGGTTTTGAAAATTTTTTTATATTTTTTAAAAAGAAATGCACTTCACTGTTTTCCTTAAAACTGAGAGTTAATTTGTTTTGCTATTAGCAACACTCCAATTAATAAAAATTACAACTGTGATAAAAGGATAAAAAGTCACAACCGGATGTTCTTGTTATACTGAGTTAGGCATTACCAGGAACTCTTGCAAATGCATGTATGGGGGCAGTCTTTTTTTTTTTTTTTTTTTTTTTTTTTTTTTTTTTTTTTTTGACATTTCTGTACAGCAATATTTTAAAAGTAAATGCCCTGCCTCGTGAATATTTAAATTAAAAATATGGCAATAAGATGCAACTCAATATTAATGCTATGCATTATGGGAAGGGCCGCTATCTAGACTGTTTTCAACCTTTATTGAGGTTTATAGATGTTGAAAAACTTTCAAGATCGCTAATCCAGAGTATTTTAGTAATAAGGTGTGACACTTTTTGACTGCTTTTGTATGGAAATATGACTTCTGCATTATTTCAATCTTGGCATCACTTCTAGGTCTGGCTCCCACTGATGAGACCTCAATAAAGGTCAAAAGTCTGGATAGTGGCCCTTCCCATAATGCTGTCCATTATAGGAAAGATATATCCATATGGATATGTGCATTGCATTATGGGATGCTAAGGCAACTGATGTGAAATCATTAGCATCTCGTGAAGTGACTTCATGTGCTAAGTTTGTTTGCTTAAACTTGGATAAAGGATGAAACTGAAAATATAATTTCTTGGCATCTTTAATTTATTTTTACTACTTGTATATATCAGAAATATGAGTGATGACTACACATCAATTTCCTTATCATTCTCTAATGCAAATTGCCTTTCCTTTTGGATGTGTGCTATTGATTTTGATTTTCAGAGGGCAACTATCCAGTGAAGTATTGACCTTTATTGGGTCATGTTAAAGTACGTGTGTGTGTGTGTGAGGGGATGATTGCCCTTAAAAAATTGAGATATCTACACTATCACTCTAAATCTAATTCAAGATTTTACATTCTCTTGCATGAAAACATGAAAATGCCACTGTTGTGGCAGAAGAATCAAATTGCATCAGATCAGTTTGGACAGATGAGATGGGTAGTGGTTGCTGCTTCAATTTATGTTATGAATAGGAGATCAAGTGTAAATAACTAAGTAATAATGAATGTTATTCATATTTATGCTTTGATGCTACATCCATTTTACGAATGTATGTAACGTCAATCAGATATGAGAGGAGGTGGAGATTGCCGTGAACAAGTATAGACTCAGGTTTATTGCCCATCCAGAGTAGCCTTAGTTGCTTTGGCTATAATTTTAGACAACTACTCATTCAGAGATTACGCTCTTGTGGGGTCTCAAGATCCCCCCCCCACCTCACTACTTAGATTATCTTTAAGCATAACCTTGCACAGTGAATAAGCGGTAGCTGATCACCAGATATGTTACTATGGTTTTGACCTATATACTCACTAGTACTGGCCTGCTGAGCCACTTTGCTTCTCTACTCTTTTGTAGAAGTAAGAACCATTCATAGAAGAATGATATACGACAGTTACTGCCACAACAAGCCAGCAAAGGTTGGTCAATTGGTAGAGCCTCTGCTACTAATGGCTCGCAAAAGAGTTAAGCAAGTTTGGGCATGGTTAGTAGTTGGAAGGATTCAATCGTTCGATGCTGTTGGCACACTCTCCCTCGATGAGTCTTTGGACTCCCTGGAGGTGTCACATAATAATAAATTTGATCCACTGTTTCTGTGTCATTGTATTTCTTTGAATTAAATTTGTGCTTTTTTATAGCTGTCTCCTTATTGTTCAGACTGTTTGGACTTTACTGCAGGAGCTCCAATGTTCATTTTCAGATACATATAGAGCTCCCCCCCCCCCCCCCCCAACCATTGTGGAGGATGCAGGATTAAATGCTGTTTGAAGCGATGTGTTGATAATAGAATTCCATCTTGGTTAGGCATTAGTTGTATATTCGTCTCATCATTTTCAAAAGTATGCAGTTGTACTTTGGTAGCTAGTGGTGGTTAGTTAGTTAAAGCGGTCTCTTATTTGCAATAGATGATTGACCGCATAGCTGTATTTTGGTAGTTTTTTTGTAACCATTCACCTAACTAGTGGAATTCATGCTGTTATCAAAAAGGAGTATCCCCCCCCCCCTTTGCTCCCATAGAAATAATTTCATATTTAGTCGGTTTCTTTTTAGGAACCAGATGCAAACTAATTTCAGAAAGGGAAATACTTATCTTATTGATTCCATACAGATTATGCTCTCTCTTACCCATGATGTGACTGCAACAGTGTCTCCATGCACATTACTGATGATACTATTGTCCAGGCCATTTTCTGACAGATTAAGTGTCAGTAGTGGACTAATCAAGAAGTTTTTTGATGCATTCCTATCAGGTTTGGTTCTTGACTAACTATTAGTTGGTCTTAGAAATGCATTACTGCTGCTTTTAACTTGCAGAGATTCTAGATATCTATAGGATAACACTTGCACTACACATGGAAAGAAGATAAATGTATAAAACTAATCCCCTACCTGGAAACCAAATGTAGCATCAATTTCAGGCCTTTGCAAGGAAGCAGTAAATGATATGGTTAAAAAAAATCACACAAATTTTTGGAAAATATTAATAATTTGACAAAAATTATGTGAAAGCTATTGTAGATAGCACTTACCTGTTGATGTACTTAGAATACAAGGGATACTCAAGTTAGTAAGCAGCAAAATGAAGTAGTATGAGTTTAGTAAGATAATGAAATGCGATGGGGAGAAAAGGATACTCCACTTACTTGAACTTATTTTCAGAGTATAAATTAAGTTAAAATGCAACAAAACAATCTTTTGAATATGCATGTCATTCAGAATAGATCTGAGTGAATGCATAGCCCAAAAAATGGTTTCAGAAATGTGCATTAGGTAATGAGTCCCTTGATGGTACATTCCCTAAGAGATAATTGACCACCTTTTGATGACAGTGTGAGGGTCACCATCAGGATAGATTCGAGCCAGGCATGTCAGTTTTACAGAAAAGATCCATTGATTGTGTGAATGATGAACTATTCATTTGCAGCAACCAGAAAACTTATAAGATGGTTTACACAAATTAACAGCTGACAGAACTTCAGAGACTGCAATTTTCTTGTTGCTGCTGTTAAACCTTGATAAGTTTAGAATACTAAGATTCCACTTATTGTCGTTTAACAAGGCAAGGCCCCTACAAGAAAATTAAATTTATGCTTGTTTCTAGGGTAAGTGTTGTTGTGTACTTTGTATAATATTGAATACATTAGTTAATTAGAAAGAATATAGTTCATTAGAAAGAATATATAAGGAAAATATGCCAATGATAAGTGTACGTTAAAAATATTGGTTTAGAGTTGATATTGCCTTTGATGTAAAACAACTTGCAAGAGAAAAGACAAAGATAATCTGTATGAATTAACAAAAGTTCAAAGGTTGGGGGCAAGTAGACGGTCGCCTCCGGCAGTCATGTGCTCATGGGACGTGAAGAAAACTAGCGGAGAAAGAAAAACGGATGTTGAGGTAAGACCCATGTGACGAAAATTTCTGCGTGCCAGGTGAACAACTTAAGTTACAGTGATGGCCAGTAGAGAGGAGATATAAAAGGGTTAGGACCCCCCCCCCCCCCCAACTCTCTTCTCTTTTTGTTTCCCCTCGTGGTTGACTGGCTCCTGGCTCTCTCTGGGTGCCAGGTATTTCGTTGGCTGGACGGTTGCGGGAGCAACTCCATTCCTGAGCGCTCAGACGATGTTTCTGCAGGAAAATCTAGTCACAGACTCCTGGGAAGCAGCAGCAGGCCGTGCCGCTTAGAGTTGGAAGAAATACGCGTCCAGAAGACTGAGAGGTCATGAAAAGATCGCTTGAGCATATCGATGATCGGAGAATTCTAGGCCCTGAAACTGAAGGAAAGTCCAATTGAACAAAAGGCAAACTGATGATGATGCAGCAAGAGTAAGGAACTATCATGTCTGGATAAGTAGAAAATTTGTTCTTTGTTTGTGTATAACCTGAACACTTAATGTTATGTGAAACTTTGATAGTGAAGGACTCAGATAGAATTATGAGACAGGACTAGCATAATTTTGGTTATATAGGAGATTAGGAAAGAATAATCATTTAATGAAATTGAATTATTGTTCCTGTTAATGGATGTTAAGAAGGGGCTACGGAATTAATGTTGATATGGATTGTTAGCTTTAGGATTGTAATGTGAGATTTATAAATTGTGTGAGTTGCATAAGGTTAATTGTGTCTTGATGATCATATCTGTCGAGGATTTTATGTAGATTGA
Source organism: Typopeltis vanoorti (assembly GCF_054136105.1). Lineage (NCBI taxonomy): Eukaryota > Metazoa > Arthropoda > Arachnida > Uropygi > Thelyphonidae > Typopeltis > Typopeltis vanoorti. The sequence goes on from NC_143566.1 coordinate 63,128,838, forward strand.
TTTGATTTGGATTTTAACTTACATTGAATGGAATCTTTTCTTGTATTACTAGCTGTATATATCATCATCATCAAATTCCTGCCATGTACCCTCAAGGGGTGTACAGGATATGACAGTACTACATGAAAAAATTACATCATTACTAACTTCCTATCTACAATTTTCCTCTAAATCAGTCTGTTACTTGTCAAGACTCCAACATTATCAGATCTTATATTTCTATTGTCTAAGGCACTTTGTACCGTATCAATCCACCTATATCTTGGTCTTCCTCTGGGTCGTTTTCCTGCCAACCTGGCAGAGAACACTTGTTTTGCTAATCTTTCCTCTCCCATTCTATTTAAGTGACCATACCATCTGAGATTAGCTCTGATAACGCATTCCTGGATGCTGACAATGTCAAGTTCTTTCCTAATATCCTCATTTTTAATATGATATTGCCATTGATGCCATCTGTTCACGCCTCTAATCTTTCTCAAGAACTCTCATATCTGCGGTATCTAGTCTTTGGTCAAGTGTTTTACTTCTGACCCAGCTCTCAGATCCATAAGTTAAAACTAGTTTGAACACAGTCTTGTATGCAGCTAATTTAGTGTTCCGACTAATTTCTTTCTTATTCCATATGAATTTATTCAATTGACTTCCCACGATACCAGCTTTGCTGATTCTGTTGTCTATTTCTATATTTAGTTTACCATCTTCAGTAAAAATTGTGCCTAAGTAGCTGAAATGTTTTACTTGTTCCACAGGTTCTCCATTCACAACACAGTTGACATTTTCAATGATTCTGCCTATTTTCATCGTCTTTGTCTTTTTATTGCTGACCTTCATACCATATCTATTACAACAGCTATTCAATTTAGTCAGAGAATCTTGCAGACTTGTAGTGGATTTATTTAGAAGTATAACATCATCCGCATAAAGCAAAGAGCTGACATTAACATCTCCAATTTTGATATCAGGTTTAATACCACATTCCTTCATAATATGATCCATATAGATAATGAATAACAGAGGGGATAACGTACATCCTTGTCTCACACCAGATTTAACATTAAACCATCTTCCTGTACTTCCTTCAATTCTAACTGCTGACTCACAACTCAAATAAAGACTAAGTATTGCTTGATATAATGCCCCATTGACACCATATAACTGCAGCGTATTGAATAGCTTCTCTCTTGGCACCTTGTCATATGCCTTTTCCAAATCGACAAAACTTAAATACAGATCTTTGTTATATTCCCATGCTTTCTCGACTATTTGTCGTAAAGTGAAGATCTGATCCTGACAGCCTCTATTTGGCCTGAATCCAGCTTGTTCTTCACCAAGCTTTTCTTCCACAATTTTTCTCAACCGTTTCTCAAGTATACTTGCATAGATCTTGCCAGGAACACTCAGTAGGGAAATACCTCTGTAATTCTCACATTCAGTTTTATTTCCCTTTTTATATATGGGTACTATGAGAGCTCTACTCCAATCATCGGGAATTCGTCCCTCTGTCCAGGCTTTCTGAACTATGCAGTGCAGCCACTGTAAGACTCTTATACCACCATACTTCAGCATTTCTGGTCGAATATCATCTCTCCTGCTGCGTTTCCACATTTCAAGCCTTTGATGGCTTTTTCTACTTCAAGTATGGATATGTATTCCTGACTGCATGCCTGGTCAGTGTTTTTTATCACTGTGCTGTCATCACTGCTTGTTTCATTTAGCAGTTTTTCAAAGTAATTACTCCATACTTCAAGGATATCTTTTTCTCCTGTTTTCATTTCACCTTTATCATCTCTAATTCCTTTTACAGCACTCTTTCCTCCATTCCTAAGCTTCTTCAACAACCTCCAGAATATTTTGCCACCTTCTTGATATTTATTTTCTATATTCTTGCCAAAGTCCTCCCATGACTTTTGTTTAGCTAGTTTTACACACTGTTTAGCTTTCTTACATTTGTCTCTGTATTCTGTAAGAGTAAAAGCTGACTTATTTGCCAGGAACTTTTGATATGCTTTCTTCTTTTCCTTCACTGCCTCTTTAACTTCCTGTGTCCACCAGGGAGTTCTGATTTTTTTTATCTTTGCACACAACTTCACCACATGCCTCTCTGGCAGAATCAATCAATGTTTCCTTCAGAGTTTGCCACTGAATCTCCAAGGTTTGATTCCTGTTCTCAAACTCTTTCATTTTCTTTTCAATAATATTTCTGTATTTTAGTCTACAGTTTACATCTGAGAGCTGCTCAACTTTTATTCGCTTTAAAACTTTCTTACATGTTATTCTTTTCAATATGAAATTCAATTTTATCCTGCTCAAGACTAAATAGTGATCGCTTCCAATTTCAAATCCACTGTACACTCTGGTGTCCTGCACCAGGGAGAAAACATCACTATCAACAATAACATAGTCAATGAGACTTTTCTTATTCCTAGCCTCTTCTCTCCATGTGAATTTGTGCACATTTTTATGTTGGAACATGGTGTTAGTAATAACCAGTCCATGTCCTGAGCAGAAATCCAACAGATATTTGCCATTATTATTAGCTTTGCTCTTTTCTCCAAATTTTCCCAAAATATTTTTGTATGTCTCGCAGTCATTTCCTACTCTACTATTTAGATCCCCAACAAGGACCAACTTTTCCTTTTTCATTGTGTCAGTTGCTTTTTCTAAAGCCTCAAAAAATTCCTCCACTTCTACCTTAGTAGAACCTTCTGTGGGACCATAGGCACAAATAAGTCTCATTGTCCAGTTCCCCATTCTCATATTTGCCACATTACTCTACTTGAGACTGACTGCCATTCAAGAAGATTAGCCTCGTATTTTGTGTTGAATACTATGGCTACTCCTTCTTTTCCTTGATTGTTATTGCCTGAATATAACATTTTATATTTATTGCTCAGAAAGATCTCACCAGTTTTGGTCTTTTTTGTTTCAGTCACCCCTATTATGTCGATCTGGTACTTATCTAATTCCTCAGCTAGCTCCATTTCTTTGCCATTCAGGCTTCTTACGTTGATAGTACCGATCTTTAACTCTGGTGATGTTGAGTTGGGGTTTGATTTCAGAGCTGTATATATAATGTTTAATAAACCTTGCTATTCTTTAACCAAGACTGTCTGTGTATGGAATCCGATGCACTACTTGTAAAATTGCTACGAATCTGAGTGGGAAAATTCTAGAGTACGATTAAGGTCACGATTGCAAATCTAGTGTTATTTCAGTACATCTTCTTACTCACTTCTTGATTAACATAAATTATTTTAATCTAAGAGTTCTAGGTTTGTGCAGCATAAAAAAATAAATTTCTTAGAACTTTAAGAGAGGTAGATTACGAAGGCTCTGCCACATTGGTTTTGGCTCGACCCTGGGGCTATCCCTTTGTGATCCAGAGGAACCACGTGACACACATAGGAAAGACTTTACATGTAACATTAAGAAGCTATGAAATTTAAAGAAATAGGACACAACACTGCTTTCTTATCTCAGTAATGAGCAATTTTTTTGGAATAGTTGTTGTGTAATAAAGAATTGATAAGCAATGATGAGGTATTACAAGGTATTATGCTATAGATAAGCAGCAACAAGAAAATTGCAGTCTCTGAAGTTCTGTGAGTTGTGTAACCCATCTTATAAGTTTCCTGGTTGCTGCAAATGAATAGTTTCATCATTCACACATTCAATTAATCTTTTCTGTAAAACTGGCATGTCTGGCTTGAATCTATCTATCTATATCTATATGCATACGGTACAGGAATATTGCCTGTATCACTTATCCATTATAAGTTTCCATCCTCTCAGCAAACAAGTACAAAGATCTCTACTTGGCACATCTGTGTTACTTGCAGAGACTGCAGTGTTTTCCTTTGGGACAATATGAAGCCCAGACTGACTCACTTTCCATTTCCTCTGATATCATAATCATAATCATCATGAACTGCCCATTGGTGTCCGATGCCTCCTTCACCATCTTCTTCCACCTTTCTTTGTCCAGTGCACACTCGCAGTTTCTGTAAACTAATTCACACCAGTCCTTTGTCGTCTATCCATTCTCTGTATGGTCTTCCTCTTCTGTTTACACCATCCATAATACCAAAAAACTTTATCTTCTGGTCCTCGCTCATTCTGTAGATGTGTCCAAATTGCAGCTTTCATTGTATAATCTTCTGCATTGAATTCTCTTCTGATAGAGCTCTTCATTTGTGATTTTCTGTATCCATCCTATTTTTAGAATCTTCCTGTAACAAGTTCTTTCAGATGCCAAAATTCTTTTTCTTGATTCCTTATTTATTACCCATGTTTCAGATCCATACAGTACACTGCTAAAGATCCATGTTTCCTGTACTCTTAGTTTTGTTTGCAGGCTGATCACTTTACTTTTCCAGATGTTATTCGTGGCCTTCAGATTTGTTCTTTTCTTTGCAATCCTGATCTTTATTTCTTTTTTATAGTCCAAATCATATGTCATTTTACTTCCCAAATACTTCCCAAATATGTGAATTGTTCTACATTTTCTTTATCAATTCCATCCGGTTCTATCTTTTGTTTCATGTTCTTCTCACCAAATATCATTGTCTTTTTTCCAAGTTCATAACAAGTCCAAATATCTTCCCTTCCTCATTTAACAGTTTCAATGTGTTTTTTTAGTTCTCTTTCGTCTTCTTCATTAATAACAATGTCATCTGCAAATCTCAGATTGTTAATTCTCATTCCATTTACTAATATTCCTTTTACATCTTCCTTCATTTTTATCCATTGCTCTTTCTAAAAGAGCCTCCGTAGCTCAGTCAGTATGATGAAGAGATTTGGTCGGAAAGACCTTGGTTAGATTCCCATCAGTGACGTGCTGAACCTTTATCTGATCTCTTTCGACTAAAGGTGAGTTAGCTAGTCTCATACAGAGGTAGGTGTTTTTTCACCCAGAAACTCGGGTTTTTCGTCCCCCCAGAACAGGCAAACCAGCCCTGTGAACACACACACACACACACATGGACGACAGGACCGGAATATGGCTGGGACATATTCCGGGGGGGGGGGGGGAAGCAATGCCAATTTATGTAAAAATCTCACCAGGAATACTTTGTGGGCAAAAAGCCTACAAAGTCACCTATGGTTGGAAACAACTAAAAGGGAAAATCAGAATCAGCTGTTTCTAAATGTGCGATGAAAATGCTTGGTGATATTGGGTCCCCCTGTCTAGTACCTCTGCTTATTCTAAACCATTTCCCCAAATCATCACCTATTCTAACTGCTGCAACTGCATTCTTATAAATATCTTTTAATATATCTTCTATTAGTTTTCTGTCAATTCCATAGTGTTCTAGCACTGCTAATGTCACTTTCTGGTCGATGCTGTCCAATCTGAAAATCAACGAAGCAAGTATATATATGTTTTTGTTTTTTCTCCAGCTGTCTTTGCTACCACATTGTCAAAATCTGTTGAATTGTAGATCTATCTTTTCTAAATCCTGCTTGCTCATCTGCAAGGTATATTTCAAATTGTGTTCTCAATCTTTCTGTCAGTATCATCATCACCTTACTAAGGTGACTTGTCAAAGCAATTGTTCTATAATTTTTACATTCTAGCTTATTTCCTTTCTTGTATAATGTCACTAATATCGATTTCACTTGCTCACTCTGGCATTTTCCTTTCTTTCCATACCATACCATATTACATAGTTGGTGCATGTTTGTAACCATACTTTTGCCACCTTATTTAATCATTTCTCCAGTGATTTATCATTACCAGGACTCTTGTTGTGTTTTAGCCATCCTATTGATTTTTCTACATCTCCTCTTAAAATGCCCATATCATATTCATTACCTGGCGGTGGTGATATCTGCTTCAATTTTTCAATCAGTTTCCCAACGCTATCTAAATCTAGTTTTTCTTCATATAACTCACTACAGTATTTTATCCACTACTGTGCAATTTTATCTTTATTCACCAGTACTTTGCCTTTTTCATCTTTAATTGTGGTCTGTTTTGGTTGCCACCTTCTATTAATGGTTTTAATCACTGTGTACACCTCCCTAGTTTTATGCTCTTCATAGTGCTGTTCTGTATTATTGCATTAGGCTTGTAACCATTTTATCTTATCCATTCTGACTGCTTTTTTCACCTCATTACACTTTCTTCTATATTGCTCCTCTATTTGTTCTGATATATCCCTTCTTATCTTCAACATTATTTTCTCCAGTACTAACTTCAGTGTTTCTTGTCTAATCCACTTCTTGATCTTCTCTTCTTCTGGTACCGTTTCTTGAACTGTGTCTTCTATTGCCTTCATTACTCCTTTCACTCTTAGATTCGAATTTTTTTCTTTGTCCACACTTTTAAGTTTCTGCTTCACTTATTCTTGCTGTATCTCTTCGTTTCTGATGATGGGGTTTATATTTTCTTTTTAATTTCAACTTGATGTTTGCAATCACTAAACTATGATCCGAATCTATATCTGCTCCTTGAAAAGTTTGACACTGCTGTACTAATGTTATCCATCTTCTTTTAATCATAATCATATCAATCATGTTCTTGGTTTTCCCATCATTTGATCACCACATCCATTTTTCTATACTCCTTTTGCTGGAATCTTGTGTTACAGGTCATCATCTCGTGGTCCACAGCAAATTCTAACATTTTTTTCACCTCGTTCATTTCTTCCTCCAAAACCATATTTTCTGATGACACTTACCCAACCATCATTATCTATTCTGACTTTGGCATTCCAATCTCCTTCAATAATTAGTACATCTTGCTTTGATATTGTTTCTATCTCTGTTAGATCTTTATAAAATAAGTTAATATCCTCATCTGTGCTGTCAGATGTGGATGCATATATCTGGACTATTGATATATTAAATGTAATAAGTTTAGTTTAATCCTTTATCCAAGTGTGAGCAAACAAAGTTTGCACCTGAAGGTATCTTCAGGACTGGGGTAAGGTAGTGCAACACCAGGCAACTCGTTGCAAAGGTGGAGAAAGCTCTCATTGCTCCTATCTCAGTATCTCCCATAATGCAAAACACATCTCCTTGCGGATATGTGTAATGCTATGCATTAAGGCAAGGGCCACTACCCATACCGGTTTCGACCTTTATTGAGGTCTTGTCAGTGGGAGCCAGGCGCAGTAGTGGAGATACAAAGGCAGAAGCAATGAGAGGTCATCCAAACCTATAGGAGTTGCCAAAGGGTGTGCAACCTTATTATTAAATTACTCCGGATTCAGAGAAAGATGTTGAGAGTTTATTTTTCACTTGGTTAGACTATAATAAGCTTAGTTTAATCCTTTATCCAAGTGTGAGCAAACAAAGTTTGCACCTGAAAGTATCTTCAGGACTGGGGTAAGGTAGTGCAACACCAGGAAACTCGTTGCAAAGGTGGAGAAAGCTCTCTCATTGCTCCTATCTCAGTATCTCCCATAATGCAAAGCACATCTCCTTGCGGATATGAGTGAACTCCTTTTATTACCTTCGTAGTGCCCTCTTGTCGTATCGGAGGATCTCTCATTACACTCTCCTATTTGCCCTTACATGGTTGCGTCACACTTCTGCTCCTTGAAGAACGCTCTTTTCGCAGAACACTAGTTCAGCTCGCCTTCCACGAATGCTTTCACTTTGGGCGTTACGTCATTGTAGACAGCTAGCTAGCAACCTTTGCACCTTTGTTGGCACTTAGACATACATTCTTACACAGAGCATATTTAAAATACCAACATTTTCTTAACAGTTACAATTTTACTTACATATAAATTTCACTTCTACTTTACTTCTTTCTAGGGTAATTTTAACATGTTTTCTTTTTGTTTTCCTGACTAAAGTACAAGTATTTCCAGTTGAGAATTTTGTTTCTTGTTAAATCCTGACTGAATGATGCTTTTGATAAAAAGGTCCTCATTCAGGATCTAACACCCTGATCATATGATTTTGCACCCATTTCTCTCCTGATGGTGTCCATTGCATCTCCACCAGTCCTAGTACATCACACCGATATCTCTTCATTTCCTCGCAAAGTCTAGTTTTCTTGACATCCAAAGTGTCCGTACATTCCATGTTCCTACTGATAATAGTTCTGTTAGTTTCAGTTTCTGTTTCCTTTCAGTATTCCATTTTTCGATCCAACCCCGATCGCTTGATTGGTATTAAGAACCTTGTTCATCGTATAGGCAATTCTGTTTTTTTGTTACGGTCAGAGCATTGACACTTATCTGATCCTCTGATATCTTGCCATTTAATTGTCACTTTTTGCTTATTGCTTTACAATCATCTGTACAGCTGGCAGTGTTGAAACTAAAGGACGTTCATTGAAAATAAAGTTATGATTTTTATTTTATTTTATGTTTTTTTTTTTTTTTAATCTCCAATTTTATAGGAGCGATATTTATAAACTTACATCTTGTTGTGGAAAAAATTGATTGTGAATTTCCTTATATTTTCATTTAATGAGCATTTTAATTTTTTTTAACTTAATTTTTTATTTGAATTTTTAACTTAAAAATTTAACTTTTTTTCAATCAGCTAATTATTTATTGAATTATTTATTTAGTAAGAAATTTCAAATACTTTTGTACAGTTAATAATTTGCTAATTTTATTTTTTGTTATGTTTTATTTAATGATTTTTAATTTACCTTCTTTTATTTTTAGAGCAAAATTGATGGAGTCTGAGGAAATGTGTGCACAACTTCGAAAGCATACACAGCGTCCATATTCTCGCCTCTCCAGTAGCCCAACATCAACAGCAGTAGCTGTCTCAGGCCATTATGATATAAGAATGGATTCTTCACCTTCTGTCTATGAACTGCTTGAAGAGGCTAAGCAAGACATTAAAAAATTAAAAAGGAAAAAGAAAAAAGTATTAAAAGTAGCAGTGTGAGTGTTTAGAAGTATTTACTCATACTTTTGGCATTACAAAAATATTGCTTATGTTTAATTCATATGCAGTATTTAAAATGAAGTAGAACATTTTTATATAAAGATAATTTTAAAGCATCACATCAAAGAAGCAGCTAAGACTTCCAGTTATGCTTAATCACCATTATAAACTTTCAATACCATACAGGAAAAATAAACTACAACAACAAAAAAAAAACTAGTTTTATTATGCTGCTTAATAGAAACAACTGGAGACTTACCACAAGATACTACAATCAAGTAATTGAAACAATTAAAATTTGAAAAAGAACACAAGTCCTAGCATTCACTTTTTAAGATTAGATACGTATATAGATAACCTTTGGCGACTAGATAAGGTGGTCTTAAAATAACGATCTCAATTTTGATCATAATAACACATCCTTACTAAGTATTACATCTCTTAGGAGCTGTGTTTTATATTTTACATTATGAGAAAATATCAAGGATAGTGAGGGAGCTTGCTCCACCTTCACTTTGAGTTTCCTTGGTGTTGTACTAGCAGGTGTTCACTTATGCTTGGATTCGCCGATAGTTCTTCGGCATGAAACTCTTAGATCGTAGTTTTAGATCTCAGAGTTTCGCATACTGGCTGTAAAATAATAAGGGATTTTTATCCCCTTAATTTAATTTACTTATTGACAGTCTTAACTCTTCCACTTTAAAGACTCACAGTTCTATGATTCCTTTTTGGAATTTTCTATTAATATTCCACCCACTGTCACATACAACTAAATAAACTTCATAAGAACAAAATTCCTCCGTCTGCGTTCTTAAACTTCCATTAGCTCTCCCTTGTTTTTCCTCCGTTACTTCAATACCGAATGCTCTCTTGTTGTTTCCATTACCTCAATACTGAACATTCTCTTTCTGTCAGCTGTCAATCACCTATCAAGCTTCTTGGCAAGCATGCACACTCCATGAAAGTGGCAAGCAAGAAGTTAGGTATAATATGGCTGACATGTCGTCTTCCTTAGCGTTATGAGAATGTCTTTACAAAACACAGCACTTAATAATTTTAAACCACAATAAAATTTCTGAAAGTAACACAACTCTCTAAATCCTGTAAGTACATAAATTTCATGACAGCTTTGCATTTCATTTTGACAAAATAACATCAATAATGAGCACATTGCAAGTGCAGACAATATGTATTATGAAACCAAAACTAATAATGTACTAACATAAACAATTTGTAAAAATATTCAGAATTTTAAATTGACTATTTTTACAACATGAATGCAATTATTGTCTCCACATTTCTAGGCAATTCATTTCAACAAACAACCACAATGCATAAAGCCTACTTCTCATTCCTTTGCTCACACCCTCCTTATACAGCTTCCACCCATTCTATGAAAAATCTGATCCACATTGATAATTCAGTAATTACTCTTTACCAACTATAATGTCTTGATTATTTCCCCCCACTCCCATCCTTCTATCCACTAGACTCCACAGTTTGCATTCTCTCAATCTGCCTTCATACTCTACATTTCAGAGACCAGAAATCACCTCAGTCAATCATCTGTGAATCTATTCCAACATCTCTTCATCCTTTTGTAAACCTGGTGACCAAATCTCTGCACAGTAATCCATTTGCAGTCTGAGCAAAGCAACAACAAAGGTTGTTGTGATACAATGGAATCACAACAACCTTACAACTACGTGTCATTGTTCTCCACATTATTCTCCATAATTTCAGGTCCTTATCCACCAACATCCTCAGATCTCTCATCTCCTCTAAGATTCCCCACCAGTCTTATACTCTGCATTCAATCTGGTTTTCCCAAACTTTAAAATCATACACTTTGCCACATTGAACTAGTGGCTTTATTCATTTGCCTATTTCAAAAGTCTGGTAAAGTCCACTTGCAAGGTTACAATATCCATTGTACCCCTCATAGTTCTTTCCAACATTTCATAATTTGCAAATAACTGTATATTACCATTCAAGCCTTTCCTAATATCATTGACATACAAATTAAACAGCAATATACCCAAAACAGACCCTTGGGCCACACCACTAATACATATCAGACAGCCAATCTCTAATACATTGTACTAATCTGCTATCAAAACCCATCTATTCCAGTTTATGAGGGTGGTCTGTAAAGTTCTCGACCTTGACCATAGATGGCAACACTATCAGCAAGATTTTTTTCTTTTCCTAAGTTGGTACATCTGTCATAAGCATCCATGTGAAATTGCAAGTCATTCTATCAAGTAGTTTGTTTTATTCAGCTGTCTGAAGCAAAAGTGTTCCCTTGAAATGGATAAAATTGAGTATAGTGAGGTTATAAAATTCTTTGTAAAAGAAGGTTGAACGGCAAAAGAAATTCATTTGAAGTTCATAAAAGTTTATGGGCACTCTTATATTTCATTTTCGACAATTAAAAAATGGGCTGATGAGTTTAAACTGGCCGTACCAGCCTTGAAGATGATCCACGTGAAGGATGTTCAAAAAGTTTAACAACACTAGAAATCATTGATCAAGTGCACAATATGGTATTGGATGACCGGCGAGTCAGAGTGCATGAAATTGCTGAGACTATAGGCCTTTCAAAAGAACATGTAGGATATATTTTCCATGAAGAATTGCAAATGAAAAAGCTTTACGCAAGATGGGTGCCACTCTTGCTCACAGCAGATCAAAAATGCACTTGCATGAAAATCTCTGAACAGTGCTTGGAGCATTTTTAACAAGAATAAAACTGATTTTGTGTGTCGATTTATTACTATGGATGAGACTTGTATTCACCATTACACACCAGAATCCAAACAGCAGTCAAAACATGGACAGAAGCCACTTATTCAGTGCCAAAGAAGACAAAGTCTGTTCCATCAGCAAGAAAGATCATGGCATCAGTGTTTTGGGATGCTAAAGGCATTTTGTTTATCAGTTATCTTGAAAAGGGTAAAGCAATAACCGGGGAATATTATTCCGATCTCTTAAGCAGACTAGATGAAAAAATTTGTGAGAAAAGACCCGGTTTGCAGAAGAAAAAAAATCATCTTTCATCAGGACAATGCACCTGCCCACAAAAATGTTTAGTCAATGGGAAAATTAAGGGATCTGCACTATGAATTGTTGGAACCTATTTCCCATATTTGCCTCTCTCCCACTTCTATCTCTTCCCAAAACTAAAACTCTTCCTCGCTGGTCAACATTTTTCTTCGAATCAAGAGGTGATTGCGGCTGTAGAGGTGTATTTTGCAGATCTTACTGAGAATCACTACAGGGACGGGATCAGTGGTGCACCTAGGGGGGGGGGGGGAAGGGGCCCTGGCCCCCTCCAAAAGAAAAGGACAAAATATACTCGAAAATTTTCAAAAAATCTTTTCCTAATTAAAATTTATTTTTTTAATTTACGTTGTGCCGTGTCTTCTATTTCAATACTACTTATGAATTAGTGGTCACATAAGGTGGGAATACCCTGTAGCTCTCAGATTCACGGCCGCTGTCAATGCAAGGCCAATGAAGTAGCGCTCGGGCAGACCAAGTGCTACTTCGTTTGTCTGAGCCGGGCCAGAAGACATCACGTTATCATGTATTTCATAGGTCGTATTCAATGTGTAGTGTGTATTCTCAAATAGTCTACTCACCCCCCCCCCTTTTTTTTTTTTTTTTACTTGTTGCATTAATGATGAGAAATGCTGGCACATTTATGTGTGTCAGATATCTGTTGTTTTTTATTTCTATCAAATGATGTATCTACATACTTAGTTGGGAGCCTTGGGAGGGCCCTAGAAAATTTGACAATGAAGAATTCATGCTCAAGCTATTTTTTTTTTTTTTTGTTTGGACCAGAGATACCCTGCCTACCACAGAATCATATATGAACTCCCACTGTATGGAAAGCTATGCTATGAATGCACTCAGAAGTGAAATGTCTAGGTTTATGCAGGATGCTATACCAGCACTGCAGTAAGTCTTGGGCCCTGTCTCAGACCATGGCCTAGGAAACTTACTATTACACCGTTGACTGTTACAGACAAGCCCACTAGCCGAATAATGCTGGCTTGGCTATCCAGGACTATCTATCTTGCCAAAGCAGGGGACCAAAGTAATGCATAACCACCAGAATTATCCTTCTGAATGTCCATGGGTCACACTGCATGGCAGTGGGCTGTTGGATCCCAGTGATGGCAGTTGGGAAGACTAGATAGTAAAAAGAAAATTACTCAGAAGAAGTAGATCGAAGAGCATGTGGAAGAAAGCAATGACAAAGAGGAAGAATGAAAAGAACAAGTACCATGACTGGGAGGTCCCCTCCTCCCAGTCATGGTACTTGTCCCTCTTATTCTAAGGTCAGGCATTTTGGACTGAGGACGTCGAAACCAGAGTATTATACACCTAGTCAACAGAGCTAGAGACTTTGGGTTATAATGGAAAGAGAATAAAAGTTTGGAAGCCATTATAAAGATCTCGCATAATTGTAATTTACAGTTTTTTTTCCAGTATTATGTATACATGTAATAAGATTTAATTTCATAAATTTCAAGATTTAAGTTTTGCTACATGCTAATTTTTTAAAAATTATTTGTTTATATTTATTAGCGTAATTGCATGCCTTGGGCTTACTAGAACCATTATATGGCTGTGGTGCCAGAGCAAATGAAACCGAATTGTGTTTAAACAGCAGTTTTCTTACTGAATATTTCAGTCTTTAAGAAGTTGCATAGAAATAATATTGTGTGTGAGAGAGAACATATATATTATCTGTTTCTAATAGTTTTCCTATGCAGTACTACACTGTATAAGCTTATGTTAAAGGCAGTCTTATTGTCAAGGGGACAGGAGAGGAGAGTTTTCTGTGAATCTTAGTAATAGTGTGAATTTTGGAACAGCTGTCCATGGGAAACTAGATAACTAGAGAGAGAGAGAGAGAGAGAGAGCAATAAAGGAAGGAAAAAATGTGGAGTTTTTTTGTGGATTTTTATCCACTCTCCAAATAAAAAAAAAAAAAAACCTAGATTGATATTAAAGGGTAGTAGAAGGTATCAAACCTTCATATATCGGTGCAAATGCTGTGGGCCCAAATAGGAAGCAAAATGCATATACTCCATAAAATGAGATATCCATTGTCATTATCTTGGTGGGATTATGACAGAAGAAACCGAACAAGCTAGGGATCTTGGAGTTTTAGTAGACAGGAAGTTGAATTTCAAGAGCAGTATATCAAAGATTTCAAATACAACCCCAAGGATAATTGCAATGCTGAAATGAACCTTGACATGTAATGATAAGGAAATCATTTTGCTTCTTTACAAGGCTTTTGAAAAGATCACTTTTGAAAAGACTGCATGCAGGTCTGATCTTTCTATGGTGATTCTGATTCAGAAAGAGTAACAAGAAGTGTGTTGAAAATTATATCAGGATTGTGGAATACTGATGAAGTTAAATTGAGCATTTGTGAACCATAGACACTAGCAAACAGGAGAAGAGTGATATGATTGAGACTTACACACTTCTGAAAGGATCATACAGAATTTCAGTAAATGAATTTTTCATTTTATGGAGGATGGAGAAAGGATAGAGGCCTTTGAAGTTGAGAATGAATGCTGGCAAGAAGGAAGTGAGCTAGATTTTTCTCTCATAGAGTGGTATGTGATTGAAATGGATTGTCATTAAATATTGTGTGTGAAAGTAGTGTGAATGCATTCAAGAACAGGTATAACACCTGGTGTAGGTAGTATGTGGCCTCCTTCAATGAGTCCCTTACTCCCTGGAGGTCTCTCTTAATAATAAAAAGGTATGACATGCAGACTTCTTTCAAGCCACACTAAAATTTCTTTACCCTTATCCTTTCACAAAAGAATCTCGATCATTTAGATCCCATCCTAGGGTCTACATCACCTCTTGCTCCTGCAACTATTGTACTTTCGACAAATAGGAAGCTGATATCTCAGTGAACACAGAAATGATGTCTATTTGCATTATAATAAATTTAGTTTAATTCTTTATCCAAGTGTGAGCAAACAAAGTTTGCACCTGAAAATATCTTCAGGACTGGGGTCAGGTAGTACAACACCGGGAAACTCATAGCAAAGGTGGACCAAGCTAACATCACTCCTATCTCAGTATCTCCCATAATTCAAACACATCTCCTTGCGAATATGTATAATGTTATGCATTAAGGGAAGGGCCACTACCCAGACTAGACAAAATGAATTGCCGATTGTGTTGTACTACCTGACCCCAGTCCTGAAGATATTTTCAGGCGCAAACTTTGTTTGCTCACACTTGGATAAAGGATTAAACTAAATTTATTATAGTCTAACCAAGTGAAAAATAAACTTTCAATGTCTATTTGCAATACAGCTATTCAGGTATAGCAGACCATACTATTTTTGTGATGAGATTCCATCAATGCATCCATAGAGGGCACTAGTTAGGACTGTAAAATCCCACTATTCACATTCACTCTTTGTTTGTCTTCACGTTAGTGTGTTTGCATACACATGAATAGTATATTTCTTTGTTCTTGTGAAGATGCCTTGGTGACCAAGCTGAAATATCGTCATCAAATTCCTGACATGTACCCTCAAGGGGTGTATAGGATATTATGATAGTACTACATGAAGAACTTACATCATTACTCACTTCCTGAATTTTCAACAATTTTCTTCCAAATCAGTCTGTTATATGTCCCAACATTATCAGATCCTATATTTCTGTCTTCTAAGGCACTTTTTACTGTGTCAATCCACCTATTTCTTGGTCTTCCTCTGAATCTTTTTCATGGCAACCTGGTAGACAACATTTGTTTTGCTAATCTTTCCTCTTCAGTTCTGTTTAAGTGACCATACCACCTGAGATTAACTCTGCTAACTCATTCCTAGATGCTAACAATATCAAGTTCTTTTCTAATATCCTCTTTTTTGATATGATATTGTCATCATATTAATATGATATTGGCATGAACAGATGACATCATTGATGTCATCTATTCATGCCTCTAATCTTTCTCAGTACTCTCATATCTGTGGTCTCTAATCTTTGGTCAAGTGTTTTATTCTTAACCCAACTCTCAGATCCATAAGTTAAAATTGGTTTGAACACTGTCTTGTAAACAGCTAATTTAGTGTTTGACTAGTTTCTCTTATTCCATATAAATTTATTCAATTGAATTCCTGCCATACTGGCTTTGTTGATTCTGTTGCCTATTTCCATATTTAATTTACCGTCTTCACTAAAAATTGTGCCTAGTTAGCTGAAATGTTTTACTTGTTCTATAGTTTCTCCATTCACATGCAGTGGATATTTTCAATGCTTCTGCCTATTTTCATTGTCTTTGCCTTGTTATTGCTGACCTTCATACCATATCTATAATAACAGTTATTCAATTTAGTCATGGAATCTAGCAGACTTGTAATGGAATTCTTTAGAAGTATAACATCATCTGCATAAAGCAAAGAGCTGAGATTAACATCTCCAATTTTGATATCAGGTTTAATAACACTTTCCTTCATAATGTGATCCATATAGATAATGAATAACAGAGGAGATAATGTTCATCCTTGTCTGACACTAGATTTAACATTAAACCATCTTCCTGTACTCCTTTCAATTCTAACTGCTGATTCACAACTCAAACAAAGACTAAGTTGCTTGATATAATGTCCCATTTGACACCATATGACTATAGTATCTTGAATAGCTTTTCTCTTGTGATTTGCATTTTCCAGATCTATAAAACTTAAATACAGATCTTTGTTATATTCCCACGATTTCTTAACTATTTGTGGTAAAGTGAAAATCTGATCCTGACAGTCTCTATTTGTCCTAAATCCAGCTTGTTCTTCACCAAGCTTCCCTTCCACAATCCTTCTCAGCTGTTTCTCAAGTATACTTGCATGAATCTTACCAGGAACACTCGGTAGGGAAATACCTCTGTAATTCTCATATTCACTTTTATTTCCCTTTTTGTATATGGGTACCATGAGAGCTCTACTCCAATCATCTGGAATTTTTTCATCTGTCTGGGCCTTCTGAACTATGCAGTGCAGCCACTGTAAGACTTTTATACCTCTATACTTGAGTTTCTGGTCGAATAGCATCTACTCCAGCTGCCTTTCCACATTTCAGGCTTTTGATTTGTTTTTTCTACTTCAAATATGGATATGTATTTCAGATTGCATGCCTGTTCAGTGTTTTTTTAACACTCTGATGTTCCTGCTGCAGTTTTCGAAGTAATTACTGCATACATCAAGGATATCTTTTTCTCCAGTTTTCATGTCATCTTTATCATCTCTAATTCCTTTTACTACACTCTTTCCTCCATTTCTGAGCTTTTTCGACAGCCTCTGGAGTATTTTGCCACCTTCTTGATATTTATTTTCTATGTTCTTGCCAAAGTCCTCCCATGACTTTTGTTTAGCTAGTTTTACACAGTGTTTAGCTTTCTTACTTTTGTCTCTGTATTCTCTCTAAGGGGACAAGATAGTTTATTTGCCAGGAACTTTTGGCATGCTTTCTTCTTTTGCTTCACTGCCTCTTTAACTTCCTGTGTCGACCAAGGAGTTGTGATTTTTCTATCATTGCAGACGATCTCCCCACATGCCTTTTTGGTTGAATCAATCATTGTTTTCTTCAGTGCTTGCCACTGAATCTCCAAAGTGAATTATTGGCATAATAATTTGAGATAAATAAAATAAATAAATTTCATAGCAGTTATTATCTCTAGATGTGTATATTCTCCACTATACATCAGCATTGAATGTATTCCTATTGTTACAGTGATTATCTTCATTCCCATTTCATGAAATGAAGAAAGATGCATTTCATCAAAAACTTTCACATATATAATATGGAAATAAGGGTAAAAACACTTAAGTCCCACTATGTTTCCAATGGTAATAGCTAAATATTAATTTTTTTCATTATTGGCAATCATTGTCAGTATTTTCTGTGAAAAGATTTATATCTATCCCCTCGGCTAGCTGAGTGTCTATGCGCTTCACAACCATATGCCTGGGGAAAGGAGTGTCCTGGGTTTGATTCCCATCGCTGGCGTGAGGAGTTTAAGGATCTTTCTCAGACATAGCCAAGTTAACTGGTCTTGGGTGTCAATAGCAGGGTTTTTCTCCCTAATTTATCTGGGGTTTTTCCTGCTGCAAGCAGGCAAACTGGCCCTGTGAACACTCGCATCTACAGACATAGGACATACCGGGAGGCATAGGGCTAGCCACCTTATCCTTGGGACTGGTATGGCTTAGAAGGGCTAAGGATAGCCCTGTAACAGGCCACTAGGCCTAATATGTGAAGGGAAGTAGAGATTTATATCTTATTGGCAGTGTTATGTAAAAATAACTACATGTTCCAGAAAATTCTAGATTATTAGAAACAAAGAAAACCAGCATGTTTCTTTCCCATTTGATAAATAATAAATTATTGAGCTATTTGCTAAAAATGATAGAACACGGGTTTTAATACTGGTTTAATAATGTTTATAATAAATTTCTTTTCACATTTTAAAATACTGAAAAGAATAGAAAAACATTCATCAGTTTTGTCAGATTATAATAGTTGTTTAATTCATGTCTGTTTATCATGCCGACAGTATTAATCCATTGGTAACCAATAATAAAATATAATATCTTCTTTAGGTCTGTAATATTTTAACAACGAAATGTACCATTATGCATTTCTTGTTATTTTATTTTAGAGTCTTCTGAAATCTATAAATATAGTAAAGCAATAATTACGAAATTTTCTTTAAGATTACATCCGAGAATTCTCAATATTGATTTTACTAGCAACAGATTATATATATATTTGTATTTGAGATGCTTACACAGTGAAGCAATTGCTTTGTATCTATGTAGAGTTTAATGAGATGCCTCATTTAGTGTAGACAAAGGCCTTTGATTGGAAAGATTTGTTTGAATCCTGTCTAGACAATAAAGAACTTTTATCAGTACTTTTCATTTGAAGGTGAGTTAGCTGATCTCATGTGGAGATGGAGGTTTTTCATCCTGCAAACTAGATAGAAGAACACAATTTGTAGCCATAGTATGCAGTGCAGATAGGATTAACTATGCTGTCATGAGCAATATCAGATTTCTTAAAAAATGCCAAGTTACTTGGTTGTGACAGGCCATTAAGGCTAATGTATAAGGAAGATGAGACCTTTTATTTACAGTCGAATATCACTATATCATATTCATTTTTTTAACAGGAATAGTTTATTATAGTAGATAGTTTTCTAGAATGAATTCTTTATGTGGGAATTCTTTGGTAGTTATACTATAATGAGAGAATAGTTATAATGATATTTACTGTCAGTTATTCAGATATCTGCTGTTAAGTGCTCGTGAAAAATGTTGAAACTGGACTTTTCTTCTGAAGTGGATCGATAACTCAAACTATTCAGAATGCTTGGAGAGTTAAATATTTTAAATTTATCTTAAGCTGTTTAAAAATGTTTCTTCACTGAGTACATCTTATACCAATTGGATTTTTTTTACTTGGCCAATTTTGTAGAAATCAGATTTGTAGATATTTATATATCTTCAAATCTCACATTACATATAGCTTGTAAATTGTGCAGTGCTATTTAAAGTGGTCTGAAATTCTTTGTTTCCTCTAGAGACAAAGAAACAGGAGGAAGTGAGGATGAAAAACAAGAAAATCAAAAGATGGAACCAGATGAGGAAGATGTGTTAGAAGTAAGAATATTGACTATTAGTTAATCTATTAGTTAACATAAAGTTATTTGATAAATTAATAAAATTTATAGTATATTGGTTAATGCAAAGTTAATGGTGTATCAGTTGTTTGGTTCAAAGCTATTTTTTCTTTTTCTCAAAAGTCAGTATTTCCCTTTTTATTTTTCTCTTACATGTTTAATGTGTTATGCAACATGTGATCTCTTGACAACTGAGCTTCTGTTAAGGACTTAGTTCTGCCTTTAATCTTGAGCATCACTGATGTTTTTATTTTTCCCTTCAAAAAATAACAGATCTCTCTCTCACTCATGCGCACGCACGCACACGTATGTTGTCATAATCAAATTGCAATATGTATACCTTCAAGGATGTATAGAATGTTATACACCCTTGAAGGGTGTATAGATACTATGATAGTTTTAAATGAAAGGTTTACATTATTATTCTTTCCATCAATAGTAGTTTCCCTCCAGATTAGCCTGTTCTTTGTCAGTAGTCCTAGCATTGTCAGATCTTATGTTTTGATCTTCTAACTGCAGTTATCCATCTAGATTTTGGTTTTCCTCTGGGTCTTTTTTTTACTATTGTGTCATCACATATACTTTCTAATCTTTCTTGTCCTATTATGTTTAACATGTTCACTGCCACTCATTTGACAGAATGTTCCCAGGCCATTCAGAATGACCTTGCTGCAGTACCTATATATCCACAATTCAACCACCCAGGGCAGATTGATTTTATGTAGCATAGAAACACGAGTCTTACAATGCTTGCAAGTGGCTGTGGCACATATGAAATTACTAGTTTGATGCTTCAAAGCATCAGTGGCACCGAATATGTTAAGCACCCACACCACCAGATAAAAGTTATGCTCATACGCTCTTCAATGCCAGCAATATCACATTCCTAATATCTTCATTTTATTTGTTTCTGTCCCAGTGTTTCAAATACTACTTAATGTTCATTATAAATTTTTCCTAATGAAAGTCTGTATCTTCCTCATTACTGATAACATTTTCTTGAAATTGCTCTTTTAGTCTGTTTTGATAAAGTATTCTTATACTGCCTTGTAATAATTCCACCCTAAATTTATTTCCTTGTATACACACACGGACAAAGAAATTAGTGCATCTGGAAGAAAACATGGTACAATAGCGAAACTAAGCAAATAGCTAGAGTGCATGGTGGTATGCAAATGATCTGAGTTTGGTGCGATTGCGCATGCCTACATACACCCTGTGGTGGCACTGCAAGCACGAACCGGCAGCCTTATAAAGCCGGCGTGTAGTCGATAGCCGATTAAAGCGAAAAGCACCGGCCGATGCAAGCTAGAGTACAGAGTGACAATAATGCCTGGTAGATGCCAGAGACGTCGATTTAATCAACTTACAGACTTTGACAGAGGCATAATCATCGGCCTGAAAACTGGAGGGTGGTCAGTGCGCCTTATATGTGTGCACATGAACTGTTCTGACCATACCGTCCGAAAGTGTTGGGAGCTGTGGACACGTTCCGGCACTGCCACATGGCAGAGCAGCACTGGTCGGATCAGGAGGGCCAATGCTAGAGAGGATCGACAGATCGTGCGGCAAGCACAGAGGGATCCACGGTGACCCGGTCCACTATACAGGTAGATGTAGGGGCTCCTGTGTGCCCACGAACCATTTCCCAATGCCTCGCGGAGGTGAATCCACGATCCAGCGCCCCTTATGTGTGCTCCCATTAACACCGCAACATCGCCGCCTCCGTTTGCAATGGTGCCAGGCGAGAACGATGTGGAACGCCACAGACTGACGACATGTGGTCTTCAGCGATGAGTGCCACTTCGTCTTGGGGACAGATGATCATCATGTCCAGGTGTGGAGGATCCCTGGTCAAGGACACAATCCCAACCTCGCTATCGAGCGCCACACCTCACGCACTGCAGGCATTATGGTCTGGGGAGCCATAGTTTACGATAGCCGATCACCCCCTCGTAGTGGTACGTGGCGCATTGACAGGGCAGCGGTATGTGGATGACATTCTATGGCCCCACATTCTCCCATTCCTGGCTGGGATACCAGGAGCTCTATGCCAGCAGGATAATGCCCATGTGCACATGGCTCGGGTTGCCCAGGCCTGGCTATCGTATACAGACACTTCCATGGCCTGCCCACTCCCCAGAATTTTCCCCTATTGAGCATGTTTGGGAACAGCTGAAATGCCAGCTCCCACTGTGCCACAGTATCCGGGATTTGGAGCACAGCGTCCAACATGTGTGGGCCAGCTTGCCGCAGGACAACATCAGGTGTCTGTTTGCCACCATGCCAGACTGTATTGCAGCATGTAACGTCGCACGAGGCGGTGCAACATGCTATTGATGATGACCGGATTGCGTACCACAGATCCCTTTGTAATTGTCCTTCAGCTCTGTTTTTGCCATCATGTACATCACTCACCTGTATCATTACACCAATAAAATTTCAGATGAATCCTATGCTTCCTTGGTGTGCTAATTTCTTTGTCCATGTGTGTATTTCTTTATTTTGTTTTTTTCCCTTTTTTTAAATTATTTTGTTGGAGTTGAAATTTTGGAAGTTTCGAGGTTGAAAGTTAGGAAGACTTTGGAAGTGATTATGATATCCAATATTTCATCTGGTTTTGCTGTTCTGTTTGTTATTATATAATTTATGGTAGATATTTGTCCTGTGTTAATACTACACATTAATTTGTGTTGACTCATGTGATTTAAAGAAATTATTTATCTAGAAAGAAACGATGGGAATCGTTTCTTTCTGGGAATAGGAAATGGGAATAAGATGGGAACGCTGACCCCGTTTAACATGGGATAAGGCATAGCGAAAGAAGAAGATTTATCTAGAAAGAAAGAAAGTATTATTTATGTAAAATCATGATCTGTACAAAACTTGAAGTAATCTTATTCCATATGAGTTCTCAGTTATGTTATTGAATCTTTGACATGTTCCTGGTATTACACTGTTTCCAGTCCTTGCATTTAGATCTTCTGCAATATTATGCTGGTGTCCAAAAGCTAAGGACAAACTACATTTTTACCAGTATATGAAAAATGTTTTATGACTACAGACAAATGTGGACATACATTTATTTCTGGCATTCTAATAAATTACATTACACAAAAAATGTGTTGCAAATTTCATACAAAGTAAATTGCAATTTGCTTTTGGCAAAAGTTGCAAATTTCATAAGGATGTAGTTAAGGAATTAATGTACATTGCTCACAGAAAACTATGTGGAGAGTCAATTCAGTATGGAATATGTCCACTCTGAACTATGGTGCAGCTCTCACAATGTTGTACCATGCTTAGCACCAATTTATTCAGGAGTTCTTGGCAAACTGACCCACTGCTCCTTCAGAACAAAGATAAGGCATCATTTGTTTTCTAGAGTGGAATTAAAGCAGCAAGGTGTCTATCTATTGCATCCCAAACGTATTCTGTGGGGGTTGAGATCCGGGGAGCATGCTGGGCACTTGATTTGATTAATATCCCCAGTCTCTAGGAGTATTTTTACTGCTCATGTACGATGTGGTGTGGTATGACATTGTCATCCATAAAAATGAATAATTTATTTTCAGCACCACAGAACAATTGAACATGACATTGAAGAACTTTGTTACAATATCGTTCACCAGTCATAGTCCCTTTTTCCAGCACTTGTAGCTCGGTGTGTCCATTAAGCATAATGCCTTCCCACATCATGATCCCAGCACTGCCATATCTATTCCTTTCAAGAACGTTCTCACAGTGGTAAGCATTACCACTTTCACTCCAGATCAAGTGTCGTCTACAATCGGAGGAACGATTCACCTATAAAGAGTACATAAGCCTATTGTTGTCTCATCCAATTTTTATGGATACATCACCACTGAAAGTGTGCTCTATGATACGCTGTGGATAAAGAGAAGCAAACTTACAGGCCTTCGGGCATATAGACATACTTGTTGCAGATGTCTTGCCACAGTTTGTCGATCTGCGTACTATGCTTGAATGGTACGCTTGAATAACAGCAAAATGTATCAATTACATTTTGCTGTTATAACCAAAAATCTGTCTTCATGCTCCATGGTTGAGCGAGGGCAATCTCTTAGCAAATTTCTGGAACACATTCCATTGGTTTGAACCCCCCCCCCCCTTCCCCCCTAGAGCCTGGATATAACACTGTGTGAGATTCCAAACTATCTGGCAATTTTCCCTATGTGAAATCATCTCAATGATGTCTGGGGCATTACAAGACATCCAAATTTGCAACCTTTATGAAAAGAGCTTCCTTCAAACACAGTTTGCTTAGTGCAGCCATTTGCCTTTTATTCTGTTGTTTGCTAGCACATGATCCCTTTGTGCTTGATTCGAATTTGAATGTGTATCTGCTTTCTGCTTGAAATCATTAGTTATACAAATTACCACAAGCTGATTCATCTGAATTTGCAGTTGTAATCTTAAGAAACAGTGTTCATCCTTAGGTTTTGGACACTAGGGTATTAATGTGTGTGTGTGTGTGTGTGTGTGTGTATATATATATATTTGTATTTGTATCACACAGTGTTATATCCAGGCTCTAGGGGGGAAGGGGGGGTTCAAACCAATGGAATGTGTTCCAGAAATTTGCTAAGAGATTGCCCTCGCTCAACCATGGAGCATGAAGACAGATTTTTGGTTATAACAGCAAAATGTAATTGATACATTTTGCTGTTATTCAAGCGTACCATTCAAGCATAGTACGCAGATCGACAAACTGTGGCAAGACATCTGCAACAAGTATGTCTATATGCCCGAAGGCCTGCAAGTTTGCTTCTCTTTATCCACAGCGTATCATAGAGCACACTTTCAGTGGTGATGTATCCATAAATATATATATATATATATATATATATATATATATATATATATATATATATATATATTGCTTACTTGGGAAATGGAGTAAAACCAGGTTTAAAATTGCTTGGTATCCTTAACATATTTATACCCAAGGTAAAAATACTTTCTACATTTATATCTCCTCCAGAGATTTTTATTTAATAAGGTTAAAACACCTTATGGTAACTTGTTTTGGTGAAATACTTACAAGCTCTGTATTACTAAATCTTAGTATTTCTATTTCTAGCCTAGCTCCCACTGATGAGGCCTCAATAAAGGTCGAAACCGGTCTGGGTAGTGGCCCCTTGCCTTTAATACAAAACATCATACATCCCCTTCTTGGAGATGTGTTTTGGCATTAAGGGTAAATATTGAGATTAGTGATCGGAGCTTGTTCCACCTTTGCCACGAGTTGCCCTGGTCTTGCACTACCTGTGGGATCAGTTAGACTTGCATCAATTGCAGGCACAAACTTGACTTTTGGTCTGTTTGCTTACTTGGGAAATGGAGTAAAACCAGGTTTAAAATTGCTTGGTATCCTTAACATATTTATACCCAAGGTAAAAATACTTTCTACATATATATATGTATATACACACACACAAGTATACAAGATTATGTGTAATTGTGGAAAATCTTACTACGGACAGACTGATAAATCTATCCTTCTCTGTGTTGAAGAGCACAAAAGAGATATATCCTATAACAGAATCCGAGCCAGCACTCTCACCAGCCATATCTTGTTTCTCTATAAACTCTGATGAAGGCTGCCAACATCAAATAGACTGGTCTCAAACTTCTAATATTCACAAATGTTATGATGAACTTGAAAGACATATTCTTGAGTCTAAAGAAATTATCCTCGATTCAACCCACATGAATAGCAGCCTTAGCTACAGTTTACCTGATTCGCACAGCTCTGCTGTCCAGTGCTGGCGTTCTCGTGATATCACACGCACGCATAAACATACAGCTGGAACTGTAGCGTGGACTCCAATTTAAACTGTACTACAGTTTCTAGTAGATATGTTGTTGTTATTATGTAATGTTTCTGTTGGATTATTGTGTATAATTCTTTGTACTTTGACTCCTGAAGAAGTTGGTTTACCTACGAAACTAGTCCCCCATTAAACCTTATTCTTAATTATTCTCGGTGTTTCCGTCATTTAAATTAAATCAAATAACATTCGTTTAACCTAGTAAATCCAAATCCAAATATGCATATATATATATATATATGTATATATATATTTTTTTTTTTTTTTTTTTTTTCCCCTTTTTTCCCAGTTTTCTGTAAGGACTTAATTCTTTGATTTCAGCTTTCTGTTTTCCATCTTCAATAGGCACTGATCATATATAGAATTTTATTTTGCAATTTTATTTTAATTCTCGTTATTCTTTCAGATAGGTATTATTATTAACATCTGACCTCCATGGAGTCTGAGACTCATCATGAGAGGTACACATTATTGCACACAATGCTCATCTAGCTGTGCTTTAAACTGATTCAGTGTGTTCAGTTTCACAACACACACACTCAGGGAATGCATTTCACTCACCAACTACTCTCCATGCAAAGAACCTACTCCTCTGCTCTCACCCTCCTTATACAGTTTCCAGCGATGGCCTCTTGTTCTACTCCCCCCCCCCCCTTCTTCCTATTCATGAGGCTCTGCAACTTGCATTCTCTCAATCTATCCTAGTACTCCACATTCTAAAGACCACTGACCACCTTTGTGAATCTTCTCTGAATCCTTTCCAACATATCCTTGTCACCATGAAAACCCGGCAACCAGATCTGTGCACAATAACCCATATGAGGCCTGATCAAAGCCTTATACAATTGCATCACAACCTCTTTATTTCTACATGTTATGGCATCATAACCTCTTTATTTCTGCATGTTAGGGTACTCTGCATCATTACCATTATCCAATGTGTCTTCATAATTACTGAAATGTGGTCCGTGAATTTCATGTCCTTGTCCACCACTGCTCTCAGATCTCTCATTTCCTCTACCTCCTTTAAAGTTTCCCCACCAAGTGTATACTCTGTATCCCATCATTGCTTACCAAATTACAAAACCTTACGCTTTGCAACATTGAACTGACAGTTCCACCATCTAACAATCCATTCATGCAATCTATTCAAGTCCTCCTGCAAGGTCATAACATCTGCTTGACTCTGCATTGCTCTCCCAAATTTTGCATTGTCTGCAAACAGCTGCATATCACTAGTTAAACCCATCCCAATATCATTAACATACAAATTGAACAACAATGGTCCCGAAACTGACCCCTGCGGTACACCACTAGTGACCTTTCTCTTTTGGGATACCGCATCCTCATATACAACTTTCGGATGCCTAACTGACAGCCAATCACTGATCCAATTCAGAAATCTGTTATCTGATCCCATCTGTTTCAATTTAGTTATCAGCTTGTCATGTGGCAGTCTATCAAAAGCTTTTGCAAAATCCAAGTACACCACTGTATATGCATCTCCCTTGTCCAAGGTATTTGTCACCTTGTTATAGTACATAAGTTAGTGAAAAATGATTTCCCCTTAGCAAACCCATCTGATAACAACAGAGTATACTGCTGTTAGCATCCCATTTCTGTAACCTATTTCTCACCAATCTCTAGTTCCTTCACCACAACTCCAGATATACAAATTGGCCTATAGTTTGAAGCTACAGCCTTATCTCACTTTTATGTAGTTGAACAATTTTATCCTCCTTTCACTGACTAGGAACTTGTGCTGTTGTAAGATTCTTATTAAACAAGCATGCCAGTGCTACTGCCAGTTCCCTGGAACATTCCTTTAAGACGTTGGTGATATGTCATAAAATCCTATCACCTTATTGACATCAGGTTTATTTCCCCAAATACCTCCTGTTCACTCGCAATTAAGCCATCCTCTCCTATGTCCTCTACCCTTAAATTTCTCATGATTCCACCCTGATGAGAATGAAACACCCTTACATCCTACCACATCCATTAACATCTTACCACGATCATTCTTCCTTCTACTTGCCACATATCTAAATAGCACTCCCCCATCCTTCTTGCCCTTTCTATCCTCATCACATCTGTCAAAGCAAGATATTTCAAAAAATACTGTATCCTTCCATTTCTATTCCTGTTATGATATCATCTTCATTCAACCATGTTTCACTTATTCCAATGATTTTGGGGAGAATAAACTCAATCACTGAAACCATTTTGTCACCTGTATTTCTGATAATAATAATGGAATTCTGGCATTTGTAAACAAACACAGCAGTTCATTTTTAGATCTATAACCAGTCTTATCCAAGAGTTATTCCCATTCTTTTAATTTTGAAAATCATTTATTATTATTCTTACACCCACTGTAGCTTTCTTATTTGTCCAATTTTTATGGATGCCACACCACTAAAAAATATGTTGTATTTATTAATTTATAAATTCCTTGCATTTTTTTTTCCTGATATTCATGCTATTTTTATTATTTGTTTATTTTATTATTTTGATTTTGATTATCCAATTCTTCAATTATTGTTTTTGATTGAAGGAATGGATGTTCATACTTCCAATCCTCAATGTGTTCTGTTTCTACACAGTATGCCTGTTAAGTAATAAGAAAATAATTATTATATCAAAACAAAGAACTGTATTTGGAATTGTCAGTTACACAAATTAAAAGTAATCTCCCTCCAGTTCAACAAAACATCTATCGTACAAGTATTTGAAGGCATGGTGGAAATCCTGAACGTGAGCCTGCTTCAGTGTGTGGGTCACACCACGTTGGATGTCCTCAATTTTGCTGAAGTGTTCTTCTTTCAATGCCACTTCATCTTTGGAAGAGGAAAAAGTCTGTGTGAGCCAAATTTGGTGAATAGGGGAGGGGAATGTTCAATCACACATATCGACTTCGAAGCCAGAAACTGCTTCACAAACCTCGAACAGATATTCCTCTTGTGCAGATCTCTTTCTATGATTAATCTGGCTGTTTCCTTACTGACACTGTGCTGTATAGCGAGTAGTCTAGTGGGTATTTGTCTGTAATGGGCAAGTTTTTCTAGCTTTCAGCACATTTTCATTTGTCCATGAAGAAATTGGCCATCCACAGCATGGTTCATCCTCCATGGACTCCCTCCCTTCTTTAATCTTTAAATGTTGGAAACCAATGGAATATCTGTACATCATGGCTCAGTCATCAGCATAAAATTTTTTTTAGGTCCTGATTTACTTTCGTAGTAGTTTTTCCTTATTCACAGTTCTTTGCTTCATGACACAACTTCTGATATTCTCCACTCACACACTTACTTCAACAGTTGCCACACGAAAACTACTGCATCACACGACGTCAAAATTGTAAACACGTTTGTTACTTTATTCAAAGGGCCGTCCTGTAAAAAAAAAAAAAAAAAAAAAAAAAAAAAAAAAAAAAAAAAAAATCAATCTCATTACTTAACCAGCACACTATGTATGCCCTTTCCTGGTCAAATCCGTCTGGACAGTCTGGCTACATTTTTTACATCATACAAACTCGTTACTTACCTTGCTTGCTAATACCCCCCCCCCCCCCCCCCACTGCCAGGCACAGAATAACCAAGATCCATATTTCTATTTGCCCCATCATGGACTGCATAGATTCTCCCCAACTAATCATATATCCACATTTTTAACTATTCCACGTATTGGAAATTCTTCGTTTATCAAAAATTCATCAGATTTTCTAGCAAAAATTATAGCATTCTTCAAGTTACTGATATTATGATCAGGATTTGAAATCATTATTTGCCAGTGTTTCCCTGGATGTTTCTCTTCAGCTGATCATTCTTTCTTCCTGATATATTGAAACTGCGACTTTGTAATTCATTTCATCTACTTAAGTTACAAAAATCAACTCTCCACACAAACAGAAGATACTTACATGGGCAGTCTACTGTTTCCTGTCTTAGCTCATTTTTACCCAGAACAGTTTTAGGGTATCTTATTCTCTTCAGTACATCAATGTGAGCATGATATTGTATTCCCTCACTTCAGAGAATCAAGCTTGGCAATGTGCCAAGAATAGTCAATTCATGCTGAAGGGGAGAAAGAAATAAAGGATGTACGAATTGGTTACCGACACGTGAAATCACGTGCTTTATACTTAAATTTTCCAACTGTTGTACAAGCAAAATAATTACCGCTTTAAGAACTAGAATTTTCATAAAAGAAAAGCTAATTTTCCAACGTATAATAATAAACATTCATCCCACGAAATGCATTGCTTACCCTAATATCGGAATCGATTCTCCTTCTTCTGACATGCACAGAAGTGTCGAACGGTCTCACATCTGTGGGCGTACAGTACATTGATGATATATTTGTAATCTCGCCTGATTCCACAGATACGTGCCCTGTGTTCATAGAAAAGTTAAATAGTGTACATCTTTGCATAAATTTAAGTTAAAAATAGAAGTTGAAAAAGAGGGTAAACTGGCCCTTTGCATTCTTTCTCTTTTCTCTGCTTTTCTTCACATATTCTTTGCTCTAATTCTCCTGAGTCTTTTTTTAGTATCTTATCTTTCTGACTACCATCACTTGGATCCTATGCCTTTGCACCATGTTTGGAGTGCAATGCAGTCCGTGAACATCTGGAAAGGGGGGATCCTGGTAGTCTTGCACTACTTTGGCATCTACTTCAGCAGGATGGATGATCCTGGATGGCCCGGCCAGCATTACTTGGCTGTGAGCTTGCCTGCGAGGGTCAAGGTTGTTAACGTTTGACCCTAGACACCATATAAGCACCACAGAAAGACTTGGACAGGGTCTAATGCTTGCTGTGGTGCTTATATGGTGTCTGGGGGGGTAACCCCAGGCCTTTCACTCTCGAGTGCAGTCATTGTTTGCCAGAGAGTGGGCATCCACGTACGGCTCCATAGAACGTAGGGAGCTCTGGCACTGAACCAAAAACCACTAGAGCATGAATCATTCATCTTCAGTTGTTTTAGGGACCTTAACAAAGTCCCAATCAAGTATTGATACGATTGATACACCTTTTGACAACAGAAGCAAGAAACAAAAGATGTGATACCAGTATAAATGCACCAGTTTTTCTAATCATCTAGGCTCCTGATGAAAAGTCAGTAGGGAAATTGTTACCTTCTTTATTCAGAAGGGTATAAAAGAGCTGGCAAGTTCTCCCAAAACAGTAAAGAAACTACATTATGGCAATGTCCTCATGGAAACATCATGTCAGCAACATTCAGAAAAACTACTCAGAGCAGCACCAGTGAGTGATATAGGAATACCTATAACACTTAAACTCCATTAAACACTTAATTACTGTAGAGGAATGATCTCAGAATGGGACCTCCTAGATGTTCCTTAGGAGATATGTTGCGAGTTTGATAGATCAGGGTGTAACAGGTATTGAGATGCATCATGAGTCGTAGGATGGTCACCTGGTTTCCAACCAGAAACATCATCCTTATATATTTGATACTGCAAGTCTCCAGCATCTGTTAAAGCAGGGTATTTCAATTTTCCTGTTCGACTGTACATCTCTAATCCACCGAGATGCTTCAAATGCCAGAAATACAGACATCCCCAAACTGCCTGTCGTGGTTCTGTCATATGTGTCCAATATGATGTTAAAGTGCATGATAACCATTCTTGCTCTGCCAAGAAAGCTAAATGTGTAAACTCAGGGAGATCACCCAGCATACTCCCATGCATGTCAGAAGTGGAAAGATGAGAAATAAATACAAAAAATGAAAATAGAACATATCATATCAGGATGGCAGAAGAAAGTTAGCCACCATCACCACCACACTTGCTCTGAGATACTCTTATGCCGAGAAGGTAACAGTGAAGAAAATGTCAACAGCAACTCAAACTCGCATGTCTATTCCACCATTTGATAATTTCACCATATCTGAACTTTACAATTGTGACTGTTTCTCTGTTGAGCACATCAGTTGCATATGCACAGCCCTCTCACAACATGGTTCCATTCGATGATAACCCACTCAAAAAAAATAATAAAGAAATAAAAATTGTCAAACCATCAGACCCTTCCACAGAAAAATAAATGGATACCTCAGTATTTTATTATTATTATTATGTGACACCTCCAGGGAGTCCAAAGACTCATCGAAGGAGGGCACTTACTCTACAACTCTCAGTCTCCACCACTCAATCCACCAATTACAGCAAACCACATCATCGACACCAACACTATCTACTGTGACTACCACCACTAGTATTTTCACAGAAATCGCAAACATCCATGTCCATGGTGGGATTCGAACCTGCAGCCTTTTGCCTGGAGAGTGGATACACTCACCACTCGGCCAACTAGGCTGGCTATTCACTGAATCAACTTGAACTGTTGCCCTGTGATGTTGACACATCCGATGATGTATTGGATATTTTTACAGACAAGGAGATGGATACTGGTCGTCATACTTCCCAAAATCTAATGAGAAATATTAACCCAATAAAGGCAAGTTCTCGATCTCCAAGAAACCATACAAATCTATGAAAAAACCTAAACAATAGGAAAATTTTTACAATGGAACTGCCATGGGTTTTGCCAGCATGTTGATGATATCAAGCTCCTGCTGGAATATCACTCTTATATACAAGGACAGAACTGATGATGGGGCCCTGCTCATGGTTGAGTAGCTATTCTCGTGAGTAGTCTACTCCACCATACTCAGATTAATACAGCTCTGGAAGAGGTAGCGATTTGCCTATCTGTGGGGTATCTAATCACAATGTGCTGTGAATATTGCCACTAGGTTCTGAACTAAATGAAACAGAATTCGATAATCTCATAATGCAACTGCCTTAACCCATACTCCTAATGTGTTTAATGGACATAACACTCTGTGGGTTAGTGCAAACATGAATAGATGAGGTCATATCATTGAGCGAATGCTTGATAACAATGACCTCTCCCTTGTTAATAATGAAGCAAATACCTTCTTCCACATGCTTACCTACTCTTAATTGGCAATCGATCTTACAATATGCACTCTGCTATTTTTCACATGGAATGTTGATGAAAACATAAATGAAAGCGATTATTTTCCTCATATCAGTACTGTGTCTTCACAGGAACCATGACTGGAATACATGTTCTCATTGTGCAAAATTTAATACTGAAGCTGGCAGGCCAAATTAGTAAAGCATGTCACAGATTGTATTGTCCATGCAGCAACTGCAGCAATTCCAAAAACATCATCCTGATTTCCACTCTCTCCAAAGCCTAGGTAGAACCAAGATGCAAAGCAGCTGCAAAATATCGATATCTCTGGGATATATTTTGTAGATATCCTGCCACAACAAACTTAATAGCATTTAAATGTGCTCATGCCAAAGCATGTCACATGAGACATCAGAATCAAAAACAATTCTGGATTTAACTTATATCATCGATTAATCAAACAACCAGCACAAAAACTGTGGGATAAATTCTGGAAGATGAAAGGTAGATACTGAACACACAAGTTGTCTACCTTGGAAAATAACGGATAAATTATTGCTGATCTCAAGGCTATTGGAGACACTTTGGGTGAAAACTTTTCCAGAATCTCAGTAACAATCTCATATCCTCCAGAATTTTTAATATTGAAAGAGCAACAAGAGAAAAAGTGATTGAACTTCTGTACAATAACTGTGCAGACCATGGAACCATGCTGTCAGTCATTTGTTAAAGAGGAACTCTAAAGAGCCCTTTTGCTATCTCACTGTAATGCAGTCAGCCCTGATGACATCCATTATGAGATGATAAAATACCTCCTATCATCTTCTGTGGATCTCTTACTATACAACAGAATATTTATAGAGGAGTTTCCAGACTCTTGGCATGAGTTGATTGTCATTGCTATCCCAAAACCATGCAGGGATCCAACCCAGGACAAGTATTGTCCCATTGCTCTGACTAGCTGTCTTTGTAAGGTTTTTGGGAAAAAATTATAAATGCAAGGCTTCTGTGGTACTTAGAAAGCAACAAACTTCTTTCCAACACACAGTGTGTCTTTTGTAGACACTGGTGTTATGTCTTTGCTTTCTCTGTATTTTACTTTATTCTGTCTCTAATTAGCCCGCTATCTAATCTACTGTTGTGCTTCTTAAATATTAATTCAGTACTATTTCCTTTTCTGATACTGGCAAAATTTATTTTTTATGCTGTGCCAGCCAATATCCTATAACAGAAAAGACTCTTGTTCAGGGAACCAATTCTAAATTCAAAAGTGATACACACAATAATTAATCTTACGCTAGCGCTGAGCAGATTCAGTTAGCAGTAGTGACCTGAATCTCACTTAAACTACAATATCTAAATTCCTTCCTGCCAAAAAGATTCTATTTCATAAGTGGTGGTTTGAATTCATAATCAGGCATAAACTCAGGTATAAGGTACAAAAACATATTTATTGGAAAAGCACAAAACATTTTACAGTTAAGAAAATTGAAATATTCAATAGAACAACTCACACTAAGTCAAGGTTCATACTAAATCACATCAATGAAGTTGAGTAAGCTAAATCCTTCAATTACAAAAAGATAAGATTAAGTGTAAGTATAATACTACTAGGTTATAATTCCTTTTACAAGTTATTAGCTATCTTAATTCTAAATTTCATTAGTCAAGCATAGTCATTCTCAATCAAAATACTGCCTACCAACAATTCTTTTTTGTTCCACAGGGTTAAACTAATTCAATCAAATTCTCACTTAAAAGTTCTCTAGAAAAATGTCCTTAGCTTACAGTATACACAAAATTCTCTTTCTTCGAAGCGATCTTAACATAGAATGAATTTCTCTACGGATCCTTTCTGATTGTCATGACGCTATCACATGTAGATCTGGGTTACCTTCCTGTATAGTTGACGGCTGTCTCTGTGCCTGGCAATTCACTACGCTGTCCCTGAATCACTTCCGAACTTTGGCGTGTTTTCTACCGCTTCTCAGGAAACTTCCTCCGTTCTCTTCGATGGGACTTTTTTTCGAAGGCTTGATTCTGCATAGGCCGTCTTATCTTGATCAGCTTTGCTTGGAAATCCTCAAGCATTCTCAGGAATAGGCCTCGTCTTTCGACATCGTTTTAATCAACCCATCGCTCTCTCACGAATCACTGGAAAAACCTCCCAAGACTGGAATCCAGGAACCCAAGAATGAAAAAAGCCCCTGTAATATCGCGAGCATCATCCTTTATTCACCCTTTTGTGTGCCCTCTATTCGATGTGTCTTTTACCACACGAACCTCACAGTTCATGCCCTTTGGGTGATCCCACACTCTCCCTAATCTGTTAGGTTACCATATTCCAGGTAGTCATTCTGATGTCACTTTCCGCGTATTTACAGCCTCCGGCTACGCTTGACTCATACAGATAAATAACTTAACAATTTCCTTACACAATTCTCACTATTCTAACACAAAATTTTCTACTTCAGAGTTCAGTTATACAGGAATAAACTTCAGTATATAGCACATATAGAATACATATTATCACATGACACAAGGAAATTTTCATAATTATGTGCTGATGTGCAGGTATCTCCTTAATTAGTTATATTTAGTATGTTAAATCCTGAATGAAGAATTTGCTTGTAAAGGATCTAACACTGGTCAACCTTGGACCATTTAGAAACATGTATAAGAGATACGTTTTCCTGAAACAAGAAAATGTGGTTTCACTGTTGTTCAACATAGAAGCCCATGACAAAGGTTGGAGATATGTCATATTAAAGGACTTGTTTAATCTTGGTCTGAGAGGGGGGGTGGGTTATACCTTCCTGTTTTTATTAAGAACTTTCTCTCCAGCTGTGTGTTCCAAGTCTGGGTGGGTAGCATGTTATCTTGACCATATCATCAGCAAGAGGGGATTCCTCAAGGCTCTGTCTTAAGTGTGACCCTCTTTGCTATTAAAGTGAATTCAATTACTGAACATCTTCCCACAATATGCAGTTTTCTTTATGTTGGTGATTTCACAATATACAGCAATCCCTCGATTAATGTACCTAATGCGTTCTTTAAAATGGGCATATTAATCAAAAAAACACTAATAAAATATAATAACCTACGGGAAAAAGTATAATTCGTTCCCCAAATTTCTTTTTCAACCTTTACTTTTATTTATAAAGAAATTAGGGTATATCTCAGGGCCTAGTTAAAGGAAAACCATGAAGCTGAAAGATAATAAAGCATATTCAGAATATAAATTTCTTCTTCTTTCTTCTTAACAAAGAATTGAGCTAATGTAATTTGGCAGGTAGTCTGTTTCTTTTTATTCATACAACTGACAGTATGGCCTATTGCCCTACCGTCTTTCCTACTCATCTGCAAATTTTACTAATTCTCTCTTCATCAGGGTCAGTATATGCTTAAAAACTTGGATTGTACAAAAAATATTTTCAATTTGTTTCTGTGAAATCTCTTTGGGCTGACTGTCAATGGTTAAATTTTCTTCATATCCTTTAGGATCTTCTCGCTGTGCATCTAAATTTAGCAGGTTGGAATCACTCAATTTCCTCAAAATGAGATTTAATTAACTTTTCGATTTATCAATCGAATTGTCAATTGATTGATTTTTGAAAATTGATTTATCAATCAATTGTCATTCTCAATGCAATTTGGCAATTTCCTCAACATTATCCATTTCATTTGAAAAGGTTCTAAAATCATTTGCACAATGTGGAAAAACATGTTTCCAAATGCATATTTGCTAGCAGTAACTTCATTCCAAGATTGAATATTTATAATAGCAGATTTAACATTTATTCCAGAATTCTACTAATGTCATAGAATTCTCTCCAGATGTTGCTTCTAATGCCTGTTTAAGTTTTCTTCTCAGGTAGTATGCCTTAAAGGTTGCAATAATCCCCTGGTCCATAAGTTGTATGAGAGAAGTTGTATTTAGCAGTAAAAATATCGCTTGAATGTTGTTTTCACACAGTGAATCAAGAGAAGCAGAGTGATCAGGTGCATTGTCTAAAATAAGCAGAGCTTTAAAATCAAAATTATTTCGTTTACAAAAATTCTCAACTGTTGAATGAAAATAACTTGTGCATCATCGTTCGAATAAAGCTTTAGTAATCCATGCTTTCTTGTTGGACTTCCAAATAACAGGGAGGAAAACTTGATTAATGCCTTTGAGGGCCCTAGGATTTTGTGCCCTATAAACTACCATGGGTTTTAACTTTAGATCACCTTCAGCATTGCCACCTAATAGAAGAGTCATTCTATCCTTTGTGAATTGTAACCAGGCTGAGATTTCTGATTTGGCCAGAAAAGTCTTGGAAGGCATTCGCTTCCAAAAAAGGCCGGTTTCATCGACATTAAATATTTGTTGGTTACAATAGTCCTCTTCTTCTACAATTTTCTTCAAAACACTGGATAATTTGCTGTCCCTTCCTTATCTGCACTTGCAGCTTCGCCTATGATTTGAACATTATGTAGACTCTTTCTCTTTTTGAAACCACTCCAACCACTCAGCACTAACATGGAGTTCTTCTTTTCTGTCATTGATAGCCTTTTCTCTCAAGGTTGCAAAGAGACTTAATGCTTTTGATTTAATAAAGTCAGTGCTTACCGAGATCTGTTTTTGGTTACAATCTTTGATTCATGTAGAAAGAAGTCTTTCTAATTCGATGATTATAATACTTTGATTTTGAGTGATCTGCATGCATGACGAACTGGAAGCAGCCTTACTTATCTCTTTGTATTCAGCAGCTTTTGCTTAAAATTGCTCTTATAGTTGATTCATGCATTTTGTGTTCTTGTTCTCTCTCGCTTTCTCTCTCTCTCTCTCTCTCTCTCTCTCTCTCTCTCTCTCTCTCACACACACACACCAGATTGCCATCTATCCTTTTAATACACATGTTAAAGAGGCTATGGGAGCTATTGGTATGAGTGCTGACAACATTACCAGCATCAAACAAAACAGCATTTCTCAATGGTAGACTTGCATCCCATCCTGCAACCTCTCACTTTTTCAACTAAAGAAGTCTCATACACCCTCATCTGTTTGCCTTCAATTGTTCAGTGCACACAGAGCAGCCCACTCTGATTTGTTGTACATAATTATTATTACAGGCTACTCCATGGAGTCCTTAGACTCATTGAGGGAATCTCTAAACATCATGCCAACATGTGCACAGTATCTATCATACTTTGCTTTGAACTCATTAAGTCATGGCACCCACAACAAATTCTGGCAACCCATTCCACTCATTCACCACTCTCCAAGCAAACACTCTAGTTCTAACACCTTTGCTAACTACACTCTTGCTCAGTTTCCAAGGATGGCCACTAGTTCTCCCACCACCAGAGCTGTTCTGTAAAGAGAATAATAACCTGCTTGTCTCTTCTGGTCAAAGTAATCTTCAGTAACCAAGTAATCTGATGAGCTGCTTCAACAACTTTTGCTATGTTCTCTCTAAACTTTAATTACCTATCCATGAACACTCCCAAATCTCAGGCTTCATCAATTTCCTGGAGTACAGTTCCATCAATGTGGTATGCAGCTGGTAATCTTTTCACTCCAAAATGTGTAACCTCTACCTAATTTTTCATCATCAGCAAACAACTGAAATTCCTCTTAGATCCTTTCCTGTATCATTAATGTGCAAATTAAACAGTAGTGGCCAAAAAACAGAACTATGGCACTCCACTAGTCACAGGCTTTCTTCTGGACTCTACTACTGAATAAACTAGTTTATGATATCTGTCCATCAACCATCCTCTTATCTACCTTACCCTATATCCATCCCCATGTGCTGCAGTTTATTGATTAAAATTCTATGTGGTATCCTGTCAAAGGCTTTTGCAAAATCAATCATTATCACTGTAAACCCATTACCTTCATCCAACTCAGCTGTTATTGTATTATAAAATGGAGCAAGTTGATGAGGTATGATGTACCCTTCACAAAACCATGTTGCCCCCCCCCCCCCTTCTAATACAGTGTCCCATTTCCATCTATTCATTCCTGTATTTTACTCTTTACCCACTTCTCCAGTACCTTGACAACAACTCCTGATATGCTGATCAGTCAGTAATGTGCAATTGCTAAGTCAGTCCTGGAGCCTCCTTTATGCAATAGAACTATTTCCCCCTCATTCTACTCCCTTGTGACTAACCCAGAGCTGAGACTTAGATTAAACAATGGGTCAAGGGGCACTGACAATTCCTCTTGCACTGTCATGTAGAACTACAGCTGGTACCATCTAATCCCATAGCTATATTCACATTAAGGTTCTTTAATGTGCTATGCACTTCCATTTCATTTACCTCAGTTCCCATAAAAGCCTTTGCCTCTGTCATTACTGCAATATCTCCACCTGGATGATATACTCTTGCAAAGTGTTCACTTAGTAATTCTACTATTTTGACTGATTCATTTACCTCCCTACCATCAGCATTCACTAAAATTATTCTGCCATCAACATTCTTCCTTTTACTTGCAACATACCAAAAGAACTCTTTGAGATTATCTTTGGCCTGCACTGCTAATTTCCTTTCATACTTTGCTTTTGCCTTTCTTAATACACCAGTTACCCTTCTGACCTGTGCTTTATACTGCTCTTGTGTCTACTGGTGTCACCTTTCTCCTTGAATTCCCTCCACAATTTTTTCTTTTTTTTGCAGCTCCAGCTTAATGATGATATTCATCCATTTATCTCTCACTTGATTTACTCTCTTGATCTCTAGGTATGCAGTCTGCCATTACTTTCCTCAAACACTCCTTTACCACATCCCATGCACTATAAACACCATGGCACTGATCCAATCTCCTAAGCTTATCATGCTTAAGAGCCCTGTAATTCCACATATATTCCCTCTTAACTGAAAATTCCACACATTAAACAGTAGTGCCCACCTCCCAGGTCAATACCATATGATTGCTCTCACCAATTGTCCTCAATATGATCATATTGGTTATAAACAAATTCTTAGATGCTATCCTGATGCTTTATATTGACTATCCCATTCTGGTTTGTTACCAGTAGTACTGATCTGATCCTGTGGCTTCCTCTCTTTGAGAGGGTTGCAGTTGATTACTAGGGAGATAATGACGCAAGGTGGATTTCCCGTTTGCCTTCCTTGCCGTATTTCTATGACTGTAGCCTGTGTGTTCACGGGTCCGCTTTGCCTGCTTGCGGGATGAAAAACCTCAGATAAACTGGTGGAAAAAACCCTACTCTCCACACCCAAGACTGACTAACTTAGCTATGGCTGAGGAGGATCCTTAAGTTCCTCACATCGTCAACAGGAATCGAACTAGGACACTCCTTCCCCAGGCATATGGTTGCGAAGCGCAATTTTATCTGCATTTTTATACTCAGGTGTATCACTGATAATCTGCATATTCATTCAACAGCTTTCTCCCTAAAAACTTTAGTTTCCCTGCTTTTGCACATCCACATTCACTTCATTCAGCAATAATTTTTCCAGACTCTGAACACCAAATCCATTCAGATGCAAACCATCTTTCTTGTATAAGTCCTTTCACCCATCAAACTCACCCTACATATCCACAAACTTCTCATTATTTCTCCTGCATAGCTGACGCAGCATCGAGTCATTTGCTATTATGGCTTTACTTCTCAGCTCTACTCTGTCATACCTTGGCAACAGACTCACTAACTTAACTTTCTCGCTCTTTTCTTTTGCGCTACCTCCAGTAATTCTTTCATGTCTTCCCTTATACCATAATTTTTTTTTTCAAATCATTTGTTGCAGCTAAAACTATCAAATCTTTCACTTTACCCTTTTGCACTCAAATAGCCTCACTAACATCATTAATTTTTGCATGTAGGAAGCATGATTTTGTCAATCTCTCACTGATCAAACATATTATGATAGAATCACCATGCAAGATTCACTCTTTGATTTTTTCCTTCTCTCTTAGTGAAGCATTCATTTCTCTTTTCTTGCACTTTTTCTTTCTGATATCAGCTGACTGACTCACCAGATGTTTCTGCATTCATTGCCACTCGCTCTTCATCCTGTGTATCACTTCATGTAACTGAGCTATCTCCCTCTACATCCATCAAACTACTATTCTTTCAATCAGCAATTTTGCTCTCTCTCTTTCTCTCTCTCTCTCACTCAATCATATCACTTTTAACTACTGCTTCAATCCTATCTGCTGTTACACTGCCATAGACATTTTCATGCATATTCTTTGTTCCACCCACCACTTCATCTTGCGACCTGACCTGCACTTTTGATCCTTGCTTTCATAGCATTTTCAGCACACATTCCCACCACTATCACTTTCAAACCAAATTCCATTTGCTTTTAGTAATGTATTCATCTCATAGACATTGCACTTTATGAAGTCCCTTCAGTTGAATTCTTTAAACAATGATGCCTTGGGTGGCA
Source organism: Typopeltis vanoorti (assembly GCF_054136105.1). NCBI lineage: Eukaryota > Metazoa > Arthropoda > Arachnida > Uropygi > Thelyphonidae > Typopeltis > Typopeltis vanoorti. The sequence continues at coordinate 63,169,666 of NC_143566.1, forward strand.
TTGTTCTGTGCTTTGCATTGGTGCCATGTTCCATGCTATGCAACTTATTGTGCAGAAAGACTATATTGAAAATAATACTTAACTTAAATCTAATTAACACCACAACATAATTTAATTCTAACACAATTTTTAACTAATATTTCTATTTTTTTAAAACTAAACAACTTAGCTTGAACCATCTATACTGATGGTTCAAGGATCAGAGATCTCTGTTGGCTGTGCTGCCGTGTTCCCTAATATTACAATCTCTAACCAGAGCCCACCCAGTTGCAGTAATTATAGCAGAATTGCATGCCATTCAGCTTACACTTGTGCATATTAAAGAAAACTCCTACTAGAAGTATATAATTTATACAGATTCTGAGTTCTTTATAGTGTCTGTCTTTTCTGGAGTATAATCCACATCCAGTGCTTGGTGAAGTGCTTCAACTCTTGTATAAAATAAAACCTCTTAATTTCAACATTTGCTTGTGTTGGATTCTCAGCCACATTTCAATTAAGGGAAATGACATTGCATATACAACTGCTAGGTCAGCTCATACTTTCTCAACCTATGACGGTTTCTTATACTGACTACAAACAGGGTATAAAATCAAAGTTAATTGTGCAATGGCAATACTCATGGCAGGAAGCACTGATGAACAGATTACATGGGAGTAAGCCTGACATTAAGCACTGGCAGTCTGGTCAATTTAGGTACAGAAGAGAGGAAGTTGTTCTTGCCAGGCTTTGCATAGGTCACAGTCATCTTACACATTCTTATGTACTGAGGGCTGATGACCTACCTAGTGTGGGAAATGCACATCTTACCATTAGTCATGTTCTGGTGGAATGCAAATGCTTCACATGAGAGAAATTACATTTTTACTTATCTGGCCGAACCCTATACATTCAGCCAGATGTTATCAGATTCAGACTGATTGCACAGTGCTTTTAGATATTTAGAAAAATGTTAATTTGTTTAAAGACATTTGATTGTGGATTTATATATATGTAGATGCTGCATTGTAAATACTAAACTTTGTACATACATTTTATTTAATAATTTATGTTTGAATGGTTTTGTACATATATTTTATGCTATTCAGTATTTTATCTTCTTGTAACTATTTATTTAACTTTTTTACCTACCAACACTGTGTACTGCTGTAGCCAGTGGCACAGTATGAGGGAAAGGTTTGCTGTCTTTGCTCCAAAAAACCCCAAACCAGTCATTTAATCAAACCTTCCCAGAAGCATATCACTATAAAGAAACTACTAAACTGTGATGTGCACATGTTGCTTGTTCCAACCCTCAAGACATCCAACTAAAACATGAAACACCCAGAATATACTCAGAAATGGTAATACATATGAAGGTGGTCTGAAAAGTTCTCGCCCTCCACCATAGATGGCAACACTATTGGCAAGATTTTTTTTTTCTAAGTTGGAACATCTGTCATAAGCATTCGTGTGAAATTGCAAGTCATTCTATCAAGTAGTTTGTTTTATATAGTTGTCTGAAGCGAAAGTGTTGTGTGTTTCCCTTGAAATGGATAAAATTGAATATCGTGCGATTATAAAAATTCTTTGTAAAAGAAGGTTTAATGCCAAAAAAAATTCATTTGAAGTTCATAAAAGTTTATGGGCACTCTTCTGCTTTGTTTTCGACAATTAAGAAATGGGCTGCTGAGTTTAAATGTGACCTTACCAGCCTTGAAGATGATCCATGCGAAGGATGTACAAAAAGTGTAACAACACCAGAAATTATTAATGAAGTGCATGATAAGATATTGGATGACCAGCGAGTCAAATTACATGAAATTGCTGAGACTATAGGCATTTCAAAAGAACATATAGGATATATTTTGCATGAAGAATTGCAAATGAAAAAGCTTTGCGCAAGATGGGTGCCACACTGGCTCACAGCAGATCAAAAATGCACTTGCATGAAAATCTCTGAACAGTGCTTGGAGCATTTTAACAAGAATAAAACTGATTTTGTGCATTGATTTATTACTATGGATGTGACTTGGATTCACCATTATGCACCAGAATCCAAACAGCAGTCAGAACTCAGAACAGTGGACAGAAGCAGTTGTTCAGCACCAACCAAAGAAGACAAAGTTGGTTACATCAGCAGGAAAGGTCATGGCATAGGTGTTTGGGATGCTAAAGGCTTGTTTATTAATCATCTTGAAAAGGGTACAGCAATAACTGGGGAATATTATTCTGATCTTTTAACCAGATTAGACAAAAAATTCAATTCATGAGAAAAGACCCGTTTGCAGAATAAAAAAATCATCCTTCATCAGAACAATGCACCTGCCCACCAAGGTGTTTTGACAATGGGAAAATTAAGGGATCTGCACTATGAATTGTTGGAACATCCACCCTATTCCCCAGATTTGACTCACTCTGACTTCTATCTCTTCCCAAAATTAAAACTCTTCCTCGCTGGTCAGCATTTTTCTTCGAATCAAGAGGTGATTGCAGCTGTAGAGGAGTATTTTGCAGATCTTACTGAGAACCACTACAGAGATGGGATAATGGCACTGGAGCATTGCTGAAATAAATGTATTAGTCTTAAGGGAGATTATGTTGAAAAATAATAATTTTGAAATTATAAATTCATTGTTTCATTGTTAGTCCGAGAACATTTCAGACCACCCTTGTAATATAGATCTTGATTCCTATATACTAACTCTCAAAGCCAAGAAATTGTTGCATGAGGAGTTCAGATTCCATACATCTTCAGCATTGCTGAATCTATTTCAATAATCTTAAATAAATATAACTTGATACTAATGTTCTTTTCAATTAATAAACTCTCATCTTGGCTATTTTCCTCTAAGGGTTGACAGCTTTCTCTTACCCTTCCAGGCATTTACCAAGTTCCATGTGATTGAAAATGAATATAGAAGTGATACTTCTGTATTCATTTTGTTCAATCTTCTTTCATTTGAATAAAATGAATACAGAAGTATCACTTTTATTTCAGTTATAATAATCCTGAGATGTCCAGCCAGCACAATACTGTGTAGATACTGAATATAGAGTCTTCTGGTCATGAACCTGATTATGTCCTCAATGTTGCTTTAGATATAAATATGTATTTAAGAAAAGTGTTAAAGCCTTAGTATGCCACCCAAACATAAATTGAAATGAATGTATGTGTTTATCAAAAATATTTAATGTCTCATTCTCCTTAGTCATCGCTAGTTTATTTATTTATTTTTAAGTATATTCATTTCTAGATGTAGTCATATCATATGCACATGTGATTGATTTCAATTTGAAGTAATCCATTGTTAGCATTCCACATTGTACAACCATTTCTACACAGAAGATGGTTTCTTAGTTTCAAGCCAAAATATTTGTAAATAAAATAGTATTGTTTATTATAAGTGTTTCTGAAAACTTGTTTTTTCTATAAATTTTTCCTTCTTCTTCCACTTTTCCCAAATAAGTTTTTATTCTTTTTTATAGCACAAACATAAACCTTTTTTAAAATATACACTAGATGTATGAATAAATTCCATTCTTTCAGTTGAACCAGCAGTGATAAAATGGTTTTGGTAAAAATGTTTAATGAATAGTGATAATCATCACTTTAGTTTTAGATTAATTTAGTTTTTCCATTATTTTTCATCTAAATGACCTAAAGTCATCTAAAATGATTGCTTTGCTTTAGATGAATGAAGAAGAGAATATTATTGAAGATGAAAGCTCAGACTCTGAACCTGAAGACCAAGGTATGTATGCACACCATTACAGCATTCAATTAGTAATATAACTGGCTTATAAGATATTGTTGTGAATTTTCAATGTATGATTTACTATTACTTTCTCATGTCTTTTATAATGTTAGTGTCCCTAATCAGTTTGGGAACATTCTCGCTATACAAATATCCAAGATAGATAGGAATACTAATCTATAATAGCATTAACTGGGTCTGATGTAAAGCCCAGTCATTTAACAATGATAGGCCATTAAGGGGAAGATGACCAGATTCCTGATCATACTCATTCTTGTTCTTCTCACAAACTTTTACAGAAAGAATTACAACGTATAATGGAGACAGTGAAGTATTTGTTGCGGAGTGGAGTAGAATGCCCTCCCATGATGAGTCCTTGGACACCTTGGAGGTGTCACATAATAATATTAACCAGCTTTTTTTTTTATCAGATGAGTTGAAGGATTTGTTCATCAAAAAAAAAAAAAGCATCTAATAGTTATGGTACTTCTTCCAGTCCTGAGGAAATGACTCTTATTCCTATCCCTTATGTGCAAGGCATTTCTGAACACATAGCAAAAATTTTAAAACCATCAGGTATTTTTGTTACTTTTCACCCCATTAGAAAAATCTCCATTTTTCTCGCTTTGTCTAAGGACAGGCTTCCCCCTCTAGATTTTTCATGCATCTACCAGATTCCTTGCTCTTGTGACTTATCTTATTTTGGATAAACTGGAAAATCTGCCTTTATTCATCTAGAAGAACACAAATCTTATATTAAATATCATCATTCTTGGACAGTCTGGACTGCTGAATATGCAATTCCAACACTAACCATGTTGGAAGAAGTTTTTCCACTTGGTTATGCTATAAATTAAAGATACCAAGAAATTATATACTTGGTTTAATCCTTTATTCACGTGTAAGCGAACAAGGTTTGCACCTGAAATATTTTCAGGATACCTCAATAAAGGTCAAAACCGGTCTGGGTAGTAACCCTTCCCATAATGCATAGCATTATACATGTCCGTAAGGATATGTGTTTTGCATTATGGGATACTAAGGCAAGTGATGTAAAGTCATTAGCTTCTATATATGAAGTCTTAGCAAACTTTGTTTGCTTACACTTGGATAAAGGATTAAACCAAGTATATAATTTCTAAATAACTTAGGGAATTGAAACAACGTAGATCCGAATATAAATTAAATTATATTTTAATAGATATTTCCGATATTTCGGCAATGTCACATTGCCATTTTCTAAAGGAACTTACAAAAAGGCAGGTGCACACAAGGCAATAACAATACAGTAACTGAGAATGAAGATTTGAAGCTATTGTTCTCCTAGAAGTCCTGATGGTGCCCTCTGGAGGGCTAAGTAGGCGTTCTTGGCCGTTGGGCTGAAGGTCTGCTGATGTATGCCTCCCAAATTTGGGGCAGTCGCATACAACCAAATTTGTTGAGGTTTGGAAAGTTTCTTAAGGCAGAGGCTGATTCCATAAATAATCTTTCGAATTTATATTTGCTCCAGTGTATTATTGTTGCTTTCTTCCACTGTATTCTGTGGCGAGTATCCAGAGCATGGTCTGCAAGACCAGAATGGCTATACTTGTAAAACCGGATGTAGTCCTTGTGTTCAGAAATTCTTCGGAAATTCGCTGTCCTGCCTGTTTGGCCAGAGTACGACAGTTTACAACTGCAAGGGACCTGGTATACACCAGATAGGTCTATTCTACAAACAAATAGAGGGGACAGCCATGGGCTCACCACTCTCACCACCCTTGGCCAATTTCTTTATGGAGACCTTTGAGGAAAAAGCCTTATCCTCTGCCCCACAAAAACCAACCATATGGCTTCGCTACGTTGATGATGTGTTCGCTATTTGGCCACATGGCTCTGAAACACTCCTCTCCTTCCTTACACACTTAAACAACCAACACGCCAGAATCAAGTTCACCCTGGAAAAAGAGGAAAACAACTGCCTCCCTTTCCTAGACACACTAGTCACCCGCCAGCCTGATGGAACTTTGGTTTTCTCAGTTTACAGAAAACCCACCCATACAGGCAGACACATCCACCAACAATTCCCCCCCCCCCTCACAACAATATGGAGTGGTAAAAACACTATACAACAGGGCTAAACTAATCGTTCTAATGACATAGCCCTTAACACTGAACTAAATCACATCCTCAACACTTTCTCAGCCAATGGCTACCCCCCCCCCCCCCAAAAAAAAAAAAAAAAAAATCCAAAAAATATTAAAACCTACAAACCACAACCCCCTCCACAAAAAAGATTACTCTAAATCCATCACCATTCCCTACATCGGAGGCACCTCAGAAAAAATTACCAAAATTCTAAAAAAACATGACCTCACCTCCTGTTACAGGCCTTACAGAAAATTGGGATCCCTTATCCGCTCTACCAAAGACCGACCACTTCCCCTAGACCTACCTGGTGTATACCAGGTCCCTTGCAGTTGTAAACTGTCGTACTTTGGCCAAACAGGCAGGACAGCGAATTTCCGAAGAATTTCTGAACACAAGGACTACATCCGGTTTTACAAGTATAGCCATTCTGGTCTTGCAGACCATGCTCTGGATACTCGCCACAGAATATGGTGGAAGAAAGCAACAATAATACACCGGAGCAAATATAAATTCGAAAGATTATTTATGGAATCAGCCTCTGCCTTAAGAAACTCTCCAAACCTCAACAAATTTGGTTGTATGCGACTGCCCCAAATTTGGGAGGCATACATCAGCAGACCTTCAGCCCAACGGCCAAGAACGCCTACTTAGCCCTCCAGAGGGCACCATCAGGACTTCTAGGAGAACGATAGCTTCAAATCTTCATTCTCAGTTACTGTATTGTTATTGCCTTGTGTGCACCTGCCTTTTTGTAAGTTCCTTTAGAAAATGGCAATGTGACATTGCCGAAATATCGGAAATATCTATTAAAATATAATTTAATTTATATTCGGATCTACGTTGTTTCAATTCCCTAAGTTATTTAGAAATGCATAACCAACGTATAAGCCTGTCTACGAGAATCAAGTATATAATTTCTTGGTATCTTTAATTTATATGCACTAACCTTAGTTCATTTGAACAAGACGAGTCCTTCATAAGTCATTTTCTCATAGAATATCTTTATAAAGAAATGTGTGAAACTTTAGTTCATTGTGCTGACTAAAACAGATTGGATGGTCTGTGCCTGTCCCCTTTATGGGAGATAGTACTTTTAAATTTTGCTAATCATTCCTAACTTTATTTTATTTATTTATATGTTTTATTTTCATATTTTTATTTTTTTAAGTTGGGAAATCATTGGCCATTTTAGTTATCTTACATTAGCTACTAAGATGCTGCTTTTTAGAATTGTTTGTTATTGTTTGATGACAGTTCTATAATTGTATACTGAAGATGCCTGTGACAGTCAAGTGAAAATTTCTACAATAAATAAGTTCAAATGTGAGTTTTGCTCAATTTTTGTAGTTTTCCTCCCACCCTGGCAAAAAAACACGTTTTGCTAACATTTCCTCTCCTATTCTGTTTAATATCAATGTCCGGTTCTTTACTAATCTCGTCAGTTTTAATATGATACTCTCATTGATGTTCTCTGTTCACTCTCCTAATCTTTCTCAGAACTCTCATATCACTAGTCCGATCAAGTGTTTTATTTCTAACTATGCTCTCTCAGATCCATAAGTTAAAATTGGTTTGAACACCATCTTGTATACAGCTAGTTTTGTGTTTTGGATAATTTCTCTCTTATTTCATATACATTTATTCAGTTGACCTCCTACCATACCAGCTTTGCTAATTCTCTTGTCTATTTTCATTTTAAATTCACTAAAAACTGGTCACAAATAGCTGAAATCTTTTATTTGTTCTATAAACTCTCTATGTCAGATTCTGTCAGTGTTTTCAATATTTCTGCCTATTTTTATAGTCTGTTTTTATTTTTTATTTTCATACCAAATTTATTACAACAGCTTCACTTCAGTCAGGGAATCCTGCAGACTTGTACTGGATTTATTTAGAAGTATGACATCATGTGCATGAAGTAATGAGCTGAGTTTAACACCTTCAATTTTGATATCAGTCTTAATACCACATTTTCTTCATAGTGTGAGCCATATAGATAATGTATAACATTGGAGATAATTGGTACCATTGTTGCACATTTGATTTAACCTCATTAATTATATTGTAATATTGTAAGCATCTCATACTCTGCTGTTTAGATCTCCAATCAAGAGCAATTTTCATTTATCGTTATGTCAGCTGCCTTCTCTAATGCCTAAAAAACTTCTCCATTTCTTCTTTAATAGAACTTTCTGTGAGATCATAGGCACAAATAAGGCTCATTGTCCAGTTCCCCACGATATTTGCCCACATCACTCTACTTGATATTGCGTGCCATTTAAGCAGATAGCTTCTTATTTAGTGTTGAATACTATAGCTACTCCATTTCCTGATTGTTATGCCAGAATATAACATTTTGCATTTTTGCTTAGAAAGATCTCACCTGTTTTATCTTAATTGTGATCTGGTTATTGTTATTATTGGACATTGTTATATTGAGCTGGTACTTATCCATTGCTTCTGCCAGTTACATTTCTTTTTCACTGATAATTCTTATGTTGATGTTGCTAATCTTGAATTCTGCTTATGTTTAGTTAGGATTTGTTTCAGTAGCTGATGCTTTGCTGCTGTTTGTCGTGGTTTCCGAATGAATTCATGCTGGCTGGGGACAACATCCCAGCAGGCATGAAGAAATTCTGTCATGTTGTACCATCATTTTGTATTTTGGTTTAAGCCAATAAGAATACACTTTGTTTGGCTAAATCCCAAATTACCAGCCCATTTGTTCAGTATTCATGTATATATCTAATGGGATGTTCCACTAGGTGATGACTAGACATTAGGTCATAAGTCCTGGTTGGTTGGAAGTTTATTTTCCACTTGATTAGACTATAATAAATTTAGTTTAATCCTTTACCCAAGTGTAGGCAAGCAAAGTTTGCACCTGAAGTAGTTCAGGACTCAGGCAACTCTTAGCAAAGGTGGACCAAGGTCTCATCACTCCTTGTCTCAGTATAATGCAAATTATATAATATATATAATGCAAAGCACATCTCCAGTATCTCCCATAATGCAAAGCACATCTCCTTGCGACATGTATTTATTATCTCAGTATCTCCCATTGCATTAGGGGAGATACTGAGATAATAAATACATGTCTGCAAGGAGATGTGCTTTGCATTATGGGAGATACTGAGACAAGGAGTGATGAGCCCTTGGTCCACCTTTGCTACTAGTTGCCTCGTCCTGAACTACTACAGGCACAAACTTTGTTTGCCTACACTTGGGTAAAGGATTAAACTAAATTTATTATAGTCTAACCAAGTGGAAAATAAACTTCCAACATCTTTCTCTAAATCCAGAGTAAATTAATAATAAGGTGGTACACCTTTTGGCAACTCATATAAGTAAATATTACCTCTTCATTGCTTCTGCCTTAGTATCACCACTTCTGGGTTTGCCTCCCACTGACGAGACTTCAATAAAGGTCGAAACCAGTCTGGGTAGTGGCCCTTCCCTTAATGCATAGCATCATACTGTCTGCAAGGAGATGTGCTTTGCATTATGGGAGATACTGAGACAAAGAGTGATGAGACCTTGGTCCACCTTTTGCTATGAGTTGCCTCAGTCCTGAACTACTTCAGGCGTAAACTTTGTTTGCCTACACTTGGGTAAAGGATTAAACTAAATCTATTATATATCCTGGTTGGTTCTCTTTAAAAGGCTACATGGAGATCTCCTCTTTGTTATTCAGCTTTGACCATTAAGCACACTCCTGACAAATGCCAATTTTATAACTAAAATTCTACCAAAAAGTTGCAACTTACATTCTATATAAACTTTGTGAAAATGCAATCACTTGCTTTTTTTTATGTTGAGCCCATGCACGAGAGGGTGGTTGATCAACCTGTAGTACCATATATGCGTAGTGGGTTGGGAAAATAGGAACTTGTTTACTGGTTTGAAAGACTGTATATTGTATTCCTTGGGAAACACAACAGGGGGAAGACTGTTCCACAATACAGCATTTGCAGGGATGAAGGAAGAGGAAAAGAAACTTGTTCTGTTTGTTTCAAGGTGCACTATGAAGGGATGTTGAGCATCAGCTGCACATGTTTCAACGAGCTTAGTATTCAGACCTTGCCAGGATTGAGACTTAGCACTGCATCTGATGAAGTTATTCAATTCTATCACATTCGTGTAACACAAGTTGTGACATGTTGTCCAGTCCCATGCTGTATTCACATTGATATTTTTTTTACCTTGATGATATACCCTTGCAAAGTTATCACTCAGAAACTCATCATCATCAAATTCCTGACATGTACCCTCAAGGGGTGTACTGGATACAATAGTACTTCATGAAAAATTTACCTCTTTACTAACTTCCTATCTACAATTTTCCTCCAAATCAGTCTGTTACTTGTCAAGACTCAAACATCATTACCAGATCTTATGTTTCTATCGTCTAAGGCACTTTGTACCATATCAATTCATCTATATCTTGGTCTTCCTCTGGATTGTTTTCCTGTCAACCTGGCAGAGAACACTTGTTTTGCTAATCTTTCCTCACCCATTCTGTTCAAGTGACCATACCACCATACTCTGCTAATGCATTCCTGGATGCTGACAATGTCAAGTTCTTTCCTAATATCCTCTTTTTTAATATGATATTGCCATCGATGCCATCTGTTCACGCCTCTAATCTTTCTCAGGACTCTCATATCTGCAGTCTCTAGTCTTTGGTCAAATGTTTTATTTCTGACCCAGCTCTCAGATCTATAAGTTAAAACTGGTTTGAACACTGTCTTGTATAATTTAGTGTTCTGACTAATTTCTCTCTTCTTCCATATGAATTTATTCAATTGACTTCCTACAATATCAGCTTTGTTGATTCTGTTGTCTATTTCCATATTTAATTTACCAACTTCACTAAAAATCGTGGCTAAGTAGCTGAAATGTTTTACTTGTTCTACAGGTTCCCCATTCAAAAACACAGTTGACATTTTCAGTGATTCTACCTATTTTCATTGTCTTTGTCTTTTTATTGCTGACCTTCATACCATATCTATTATAACAGTTATTCAATTTAGTCAGGGAATCTTGCAAACTTGTAACAGATTTATTTAGAAGTATAACATCGTCTGCATAAAGCAAAGAGCTGATATTAATATCTCCAATTCTGATATCCTGTTTAATACCACTTTCCTTCATAATGTGATCCATATAGATAATGAATAACAGAGGAGATAATGTACATCCTTGTCTCAAACCAGATTTAGCATTAAACCATCTTCCTGTACTTCCTTCAATTCTAACTGCCGAGTGACAACTCAAATAAAGACTAAGTATTACTTGATATAATGCCCCACTGACACCTTATAACTGTAGTGTATTGAATAGCTTCTTTCTTGGCACCTTGTCGTATGCCTTTTCCAGATCGACAAAACTTAAATACAGATCTTTGTTATATTCCCATGCTTTCTCAACTGATTGTCATAAAGTGAAGATCTGATCCTGAAGCCTCTATTTGGCCTGAATCGCTTGTTCTTCACCAAACTTTTCTTCCACAATTCTTCTTAACCGTTTCTCAAGTATATTGGCATAAATCTTGAGTGGAACACTCAAGATTTATGCCAATATACTTGAACAACAACAGGGAAAAATACCTCTGTATTTTTCCCTGTTGTTGAACCAATATACTTGAACATCAACAGGGAAAAATACCTCTGTAATTCTCACATTCAGTTTTATTTACCTTTTTATATATGGGTACCATTAGAGCTCTACTCCAATCATCAGGAATTCGTTCCTCTGTCCAGGCCTTCTGAACTATGCAGTGCAGCTACTGTAAGACTTTTATACCACCATACTTCAGCATTTCTAGTTGAATATCATCTACTCCTGTTGCCTTTCCACATTTCAAGCCTTTGATGGCTTTTTCTACTTCAATTATGGATATGTATTCCTGACTGTATGCCTGTTGAGTGTTTTTTACCACTGTGCTATCACTGCTTGTTTCATTTAGCAATTTTTCGAAGTAATTACTCCATACTTCAAGGATATCTTTTTCTCCCGTTTTCATGTCACCTTTATCATCTCTAACTCCTTTTACAGCACTCTTTCCTCCATTTCTAAGCTACTTCAACAACCTCCAGAATATCTTGCCGCCACCTTGATATTTATTTTCTATGTTCTTACCGAAGTCTTCCCATGACTTTTGTTTAGCTAGTTTTACACAGTGTTTAGCTTTCTTACATTTCTCTCTGTATTCTCTAAGAGCACAAGCTGACTTATTTGCCAGGAACTTTTCATATGTGTTCTTCTTTTCCTTCACTGCCTCTTTAACTTCCTGTGTCCACCATGGAGTTCTGATTTTTCTATCTTTGCAGACAACCTCATCACATGCCTCTCTAGCTGAATCAATCAGGGTTTTCTTCAAGGTTTGCCACTGAATCTCCAAGGTTTGGTTCTTGTTCTCAAACTCTTTCATTTTTTCTTGAATAATCTTTGTGTATGTTAAGGGATAAAAATCCCTTATTGTTTTTCAGCCAGTAAGCGAAACTAAGATCGAAAACTACGATCTTGAACGTTTCTGAACGTTTCATGTCGACGAACTGTCGGCGGATCCAAGCGTAAGTGACCACTTGGTAATGCCACACCAAGGCAACTCATTGCAAAGGTGGAGCAAGATCCCTCACTATTCTTGATATTTTCTCATAATGTAAAAACACACAGCTCCTAGGAGATGTAGTACTGCTTTACATTATGAGGAGAGGTCACTACCCAGACCGGTTTCAACCTTTTTTGAGGTCTCATCAGTGAGTAGCTAGACCTAGAATATCAGAGTTTAAGTGAAAAGAACTTACATACTTTTGCTATACGAATGCCAGAAAGGTGTGTCACTATATTATATTATAATGTATTATAACTAAGATGAAAAGCCAAATGGCTATTTTTCTGGCGAGGTTGATAAGTTAAGGGGATAAAAAATAGCCGTTTGGCTTTTCATCTTAGTAATAATCTTTGTGTATTTTAGTCTACAGTTCACATCTGAGAGCTGCTCAACTTTTATTTGCTTTAAAACTTTCTTACATGTTATTCTTTTCAATATGAAATTCAATTTTATCCTGCTCAAGACTAAATAGTGATCACTTCGAATTTCAAATCCTCTGTACACTCTGGTGGCCTGCACCAAGGAGAAAACATCACTATCAACAATAACATAGTCAATGAGACTTTTCTTATTCCTTGCCTCTTCTTTCCATGTGAATTTGTGCACATTTTTATGGTGGAACATGGTGTTAGTAATAACCAGTCCATGTCCTGAGCAGAAATCTAACAGGCATATGCCATTATTATTAGTTTTGCTCTTTTTTTCAAATTTTCCAAGAATATTTTTGTATGTCTGACAGTCACTTCCTACTCTGCTATTTAGATCCCCAACAAGGACCAACTTTTCTTTTTTTTATTGTGTCAGTAGCTTTCTCTAGAGCCTCAAAAAATTCCTCCACTTCTACTTTAGTAGAGCCTTCTGTGGGACCATAGGCACAAATAAGTCTCATTGTCCAGTTCCCCATTCTGATATTTGCCCAAATCACTCTACTTGACACTGTCTACCATTCAAGAAGATGAGCCTCGTATTTTGTGTGGAATACTATGGCTATTCCTTCTTTTCCTTGATTGTCATTGCCTGAATATAACATTTTGTATTTATTGCTCAGAAAGATCTCACTAGTTTTTGTCTTTTTTGTTTCAGTCACCCCTATTATGTTGATCTGGTACTTATCTAATTCCTCAGCTAGCTGCATTTCTTTGTCATTCAGGCTTCTTATGTTGATAGTACTGATCTTTAACTTTGGTGATGTTGAGTTGGGGTGTGTTTTCAGATTTGTTCCAGTAGCTGAGTTTTCGCTGTTCACCCTTGTTCTCTGGCGAAAACAACGCGGGCCTTGTTTAACTGGGCAGCGCCCCAGCCGGCATGAAATTTTCACCTAATCAGCATTGATTAGTCATCTTTTCATAATCACTCTTCCCCTTACTTGCTACATAGTGAAAAAACTCTTGGTTTTATTTTGGCTTGCTTAGCTAATTTTCTCCCATAATCTGATTTTGCCTTTATTACTAGTCGCCCTTCTTGCTTGTAGTTTGTACTGCTCATGAGTATGCTAATCACCTTTTTTCTGTATATTCCTTCCACAGTCACTTTTTGCAGCTCCTTCTTTACATCTCTACTCAGCTACTTAATCGTTCTGATTATTTTTAAGTAATCTAATACTGCTTCTTTCAAACAATCCTTGACTACTTTACTTTCCATGTACTTCTGACATTTTTTCTTCGGAGGTTCTTAAGCCTTGGCACTGGCTCTAAGCTGCCTTCTAAATCTGTCATAATGACCAGCTTTATAGTTCAACATAAATCCTTTCTTGACACAGAATTCCACATGTTTAGCAGCCTTCTAGAACAAAACTGCATGGTCATTTTGTCTGATTGGAGACAGAGTGTCTACTATGGTTATTGATACATCATCTCATGCTATTGTCTAATTTGAAACATGTTTACTATCCAAATCTGATATGCTCAGATTGTGCCTATTGCCAAGTTCCTTAGCTTAGCTATGAATATCTAATGTTTATGAATTAGTTATAATTATTTAATGTATATAGCTTTTATTTGATGTATATATTAGATATTCATAACTGTTTATTGTTTTCTAAAGTAGTGTGTTGTCCTTTTTTCCTTGCGACAGATTCATAGCATCTGTGTGCTACATGATGTATTATATTTTGAATATTGCTCTTTATTGTTCTTATTATATTATATCCTCTGATTTTATATTGCACTTTCCCACAAAAGGTTGTAAACATATAGTATGGTGATTTTGTGGGTGTGCTAAGGATTTTTTTTTTAAACATAATCCAGGAATCCTGCTCTAGAGACCAAACGGGAAGCATTTTCAAGCTACTACAGGCCTCATAAGTAGGATGTGGTCTAACACTGAGGAATGAAATTCATCTCCAACCTAAATCTAAATTCTTGTAATAAGCAAGGAAGTATTAGTGGCAGTAAATCTTTTTTCACATGTTAAACCATCATTAATTTTTGCAAGTATAGAATATAATTTTTTTACAGTGGTAACAGAGGAAAATACAGTAGAATTCTCATTACATCAGTTTGTGTTTTAAACTGCATTTTAAAAATCGGCACCAATAATTTTGAAACCACAGTCCTAAACTCAGCACCTCTCAAACTCACAGCATGGTTACTTGGATGATGCATTATTGATTGATTGGGATAATTGTGGAAATGTTTTTAGCACACCTCAACAGCCGACACTGAAATATCTGTTTTACCCTAGATAGGAAAATAATAGTTGTGTGCCCTTCCTTGACACTCTGGTTACTGACTACCTAATGGATCTGCTATCTGCAAAAGACGTACCCACACTGGAAGGTACATACATTACCACTCCTCCCAGCAGTATGATGGTATTAAAAAGTTAGCTGATCAAGCTAGAAATCATTTGCTCAGATCACACTAGTCTACTCACAGAACACTCTGCCTATCCCCCCCCCTCTACACACACACACACACACACACACACACACACACACACACACACACACACACACACACACACACACACACACACACACACACAAAAAGCCAGAACACAAAATCATTTTGCAGATTTCCTACATCTGGAGCATCTCATAAAACATCTCACTAGTTTTAAATTTGAACAACATACAGACTGCCTTCAAAGCATTTCAAAAAAGTAGTTCCCCTTATCTGTTCACTGCAAGATCCTTTCCATCATCTAATCATCTTCACCATCCTGGTTTACAGCATCCCTTGCTCCTTCAAGTTTTTCTATTTTGGACAAACAGAACTGCTCCATTGAGAAAAACACAAACTATGCCCATTATTTGCATTACAGCTACTCTGGAGTAACAGACCATGCCATGGTAAGACTCATCACATCCAATGGATAAAAACCTCCCTTTTATACAGGAACAGGTAAATCACAGAAAGATTAGCAATCTGGCAAGCTGCCACCGAACCAAGTCCCCTCCCCAGAAGTGACAGTAATACATAGTCATTTGTCGGTGGTAGATGAGGCTGCTGTTGGTGGCTGACTTTTTTGTGTTATTGAAAAATAGTTTACAACAGTAATTTTTTTAAGACTTAAATAACATTTGTCATTGTAATACATGCAAAATACTAAAAGAATAGCTTCATCAAGGCTTCTGGTTAACATAAAAAGATGATAGCTGTACAGTGAGTAATAAAAACACTTAACAATGTAAAGTATTGAAACTAAAGTTGGTTGCTTACATTGACTTTGATGCAATAAAAACTCAGTATAATCTGTGAAACATTCTGGTCTTATTACCAGCTTAGTTGGCTGAGTTATTGATATAACTGTGAATTCGAATCCTGTCATGAGCATAGATGTTTCTGTCTTTAGGTGGAAGATAAAGTTCATTGTCTAGTATTGACTTTCCCCATTCATTTGGAGGCTACTGAAGTGTCTTAAAAAAAATTCAGATTGGTCTTTAGAGCAGAATTTCAGATTATATGGGGGGGGGGGAAATGAAAATAAATTAATTAAATTAAAAAATAATCTAAAAAATACTTAGCCTCAGAACTGCTCCACTGAGAAAAACAAAAACTATGCCCATGTTGTAATGTTGTAAATCTCTAGTGCATTAGTATTAGAGATTTCCAACATTTCGTTGTTGGTAGGTACATTAAAAAAAAAAAAAAAAAAAAAAAGAAAGAAAATGTTGCCTTCTGGTAATCATTGGAATAGTTGATGTCTGAAATATCACAAGACCTAATAAGTGATTTTCACATGTAAAATCAGTCTTGATTTCTCTTAATGATTTGTAAGTGAGTAACTTTACTAGATTGATTAAAATAATGTGATAAGAATTTTCCTTTCAGAATGGCATTGTACCTCTTTTTTTTTTCCCTCCCCGTTATGTGCTTTGTAGATATGTAAACTTAAGCCTGACTTCATGTTTTTATTATGGGTAGCTCACTATGATGTTCACCTTCCCTAATCACAGCTTCTCCTAGCCTTATTGATAGAAGGCTTTCTGAATGAACAGCAAATTTTATAGAACCCTGGATATTACTGGAAATGGATCTACCATGTATTTTTTGTACTGGCATATAAGCTACACTGATATTTAATTGTTTACGTCACATAGTATTATGAGTAGAAATTCCACCAAAATATGTTAAAAAGATGTGATACAAGTCAACATACATAAAGCAAGCTCGGAAGGAAGTCAGGAGGGAGGGACATAAAAAAAAACATACCTTAAAAAGTTTAGACGTAATGGTGAGTTTTGATATCACCTCACTATTCACAAATGTACCATTAATTGAAACCCTTGATTTACTAAAGTTACACTTTCTCCCTAATATATTTCAGCTTTTTAAATTCATACATGCAGGTTATTTTACATCATGATCATCAAATTCCTGATATATACCCTCAAAAGGTGTACACGATATGATAGTAATGATGTAATTTTTCATGTAGACTAACTTCCTATCTACAATTTTCCTCCAAATCAGTCTGTTACCTGTCAAGACTCCAACATTATCAGATCTTATATTTCTAAGGCACTTTTTACTGTATCAATCCACCTATATCTTGATCTTCTTCTGGGTCTTTTTCCTACCACCCTGGCAGAGAGCACTTGTTTTGCTAATCTTTCCTCTTGAATTCTGTTTAAATGACCATACTACCTGAGATTAGCTCTGCTAATGCATTCCTGAATGCTGACAATGTCAAGTTCTTTCCTAATATCCTTGTTTTTAATATGATATTGCCATTGATGATGGCAATATCATCAAGGGCTGTTCATGCCCTTAATCTTTCTCAGGACTCATATCTATGGTCTCTAGTCTTTGGTCAAGTGTTTTACTTCTGACTCAGATCAATAAGTTAAAATTGGCTTGAATATATGGTCTTGTATACAGCTAATTTAGTGTTTTGGCTAATTTCTTTCTTATTCCATATAAATTTATTCAGTTGACTTCCTACCATACCAGCTTTGTTGATTCTGTTGTCTATTTCCATATTTAATTTACCATCTTCACTAAAAATCGTGGCTAAGTAGCTGAAATGTTTTACTTGTTCCACAGGTTCCCCATTCAAAACACAGTTGACATTTTCAGCGATTCTACCTATTTTCATTGTCTTTGTCTTTTTAATGTTGACATTCATACCATATCTATTACAACAGTTATTCACTTTATTCAGGGAATCTTGCAGACGTGTAGTGGATTTATTTAGAAGTATAACATCATCTGCATAAAGCAAAGAGCTGACATTAACATCTCCAATTTTGATATCAGGTTTAATACCACTATCCTTCATAATGTGATCCATATAGATAATGAATAACAGAGGGGAACTCTGTTATTCATTTTCTATATGTTAAACTTAATGTTAAATCTGGTGTCTTGTTTGACACCAGATTTAACATTAAACCACCTTCCTGTACTTCAATTGTAACTGCTGACTTACAACTCAAATAAAGACCAAGTATTGGTTGATATAATTCCCCATTGACACCGTGTAACTGTAGCGTTTCAAATAGCTTCTCTCTTGGCACCTTGTCATATGCCTTTTCCAGATCTACAAAACTTATCTTTGTTATATTCCCATGATTTCTCAACTATCTGTCGTAAAGTGAAAATCGGATCCTGACAGCCTCTGTTTGGCCTGAATCCAGCTTTGTTCTTCACCAAGATTCTCTTCCACAATCCTTCTCAGCTGTTTCTCAAGTATACTTGCATATATCTTACCAGGAACACTCAGTGGAGAAATACCTCTGTAATTCAGTTTTATTTCTCTTTTTGTATATGGGTTCTATGAGAGCTCTACTCCAGTCATCTGGACTTTGACCCTCTGTCCAGGCCTTCTGAACTATAAAGTTTAGCCACTGTAAGACTTTTATATCCTCATACTTTAGCATTTCTGGTTGAATATCATCTACTCCTGCTGCCTTACCACATTTCAGGCCTCTGATGGCTTTTTCTACTTCAAGTATGGATACGTATTCCTGATGTATTTTGATGGTGTTATTTTACATGGAAAGGGAAAACATACAAACAATTAGATGAGACAGCAGTGCTCCCCCCCAGCAAACTTCTACAATGAACACTTGGAAAAGCTAGCTGTCAACACAGCCACTCTCAAACCAGTGCTTTTGCTATGTTGATGATGTGCTGGCTATTTGGCCACATGGCCCAGACATATTGGATACATTCTTAGCGTATTTAAATAGCCAGCAATCAAAAATAAACTTTACAATGGAACTAGAAGCTAATGACTGTCTAACCTTCCTGGAAACTAATCGCACATCTTCCAGATAGTTCCTTATCATTTTAAGTTTATAGAAAAACACACATATAGGGAGATATTTGCACAAACAATCACACCATCACTCATTTCAACAGTATGGTATCCTAAAAACACTAACCCACAGAGCTAGAGCAATTTGTTCTAATGACAGTGCTCTCACTGCTGAACTCACTTACGTAACACCTTCTTAGCTAAAGGCTATAATCCCTATAAGATAGACAAAATACTAAATGCTTCACAGAAATCTCTCCCCCCCCCCACTCTAGATATGAAAAGATACCTAGAATGCTTAAGAAACATCAGCTACACAGTATTCAAACCGTATGTCAGATTGGCAACTCTCATCCGTTCACCCAGGACGGAATCTCTTCTTTATCACATCCAGGAGTCAATGAAGTGCCCTTTTGTGTGATTGAGCCTACTATGGACAGACAGGAAGAACTGTGGATATCTGCCTCAGTGAACATAAAAAATACATCTGGCACAATCTCTATGGCAAGTCCAGTCTTGCAGACCATGCCTTGGATACCCCCTGCACACATGATCAATTGGAATTCACGATCAAACATTACTGCACAGAAATTGTTATAAATGAGAGAGATTGTTCTTGGAATCAACAGAAAACAACCCTGAAACATACTCCAAACCTCAACAAATATGGCTGTATAAAATTGCCAAAGATTTGGGAGATAGTCATCTTAAGACTTAATTAATACTTACTTTCTCTCTATTTTTTTCAACATCGATGCCGCCTAATTGTTCAAACTAGTCCCCGATTGTTGTTGTTGTTTTGCATACTGTAACAAACTGTTTTTGTGCTTTGAAGATGCTAGATATAATACCAGGGAAATATCAACAATAAGTTAATAAATAGTTATTTTCTTATCAGTCTGTGTTCTAATCTATACCATTAAAAGTAATCAACATGAACGATGGACACATCAGCCTTTCTACACATTTGGAAAGAAGTCAACAGACCCCCCCCATGAGCAAGGTGCATTGTGCCATGTAACGAGTCGTGTTTGTAGCTACTGCAGGAATAAGATGCTCCCAAGTCAGTGCAACTGTGTCTTGATGAAATGGCTGTGAGAAGGGAACTGATGGAGTTTGAAAGATTCATTGTGATAGGCTGCCATGATGTAGACCTATCTGCTTGGCAAATTGCTGACAAATTAGACCATCTCATTAATCAGCATTACTGTACTGAGATGGAAGCACAGGGAGTCGACTGCAAGTGTTACTGGCAATGGATGGCCCACCATCCTCCATGAATGTGACTGTGGGGTGCTGTGAAGGATAATGTGTAAAAGCCACCATTTGTCGGCCAACACAGAGTTCTGGACATCGACTGGAGCATGAATCTGTACAAAAAAAATTCATAATCAAGACTGACAATATGAGTAACCATGATGGGAGCACAATATGCAGGCCTCACATAAATTGAACTAACATGCAGCATCATTTTCAGTGGTGCAAAGAGCATGTACAATGAGATGTGGAAGTTTGGAAAGCTGTGTTATGGAACGATGAATTGCATTACACCCTCTGAGCAGATGGATGGTTGTGGCAGATGCATGGTGAAAGTCTCTTACCAGAGAGCGTAACCCCAACTATGACATTTGTTTCCTGGTTTGGCCTCTGACCTCTGTTTGTGATGCCACAAATGTGGCATCACAAACAGAGGTCAGGAAGCATTGCGTTGTCCAGAATGTGCAGATATCTCTGAGAGATATCTGCACATTCTGGACAACGCAATGCTTCCTGCTTTGTGTCATTTCTATGGAACTGACCATTGCCTCTTTCAACATGATGGTGTACTATGTCATAAGGGTGCTGCTGTGACTGTATGGTTTGTGGACATAAATGTCACCACACTTGACTGACCTTCATAGAGCTCTGATCTCAATCGTATTGAACATCTATTGGATGAACTGGAGCATCGGGTGAGGTCAAGGAACATCTGCCTTACAACAGTCCAGGACCCTCATTACATGCCTACAAGAAGAATGGTCCAAAATTCTCATCGATCACTATCATATGCTTGCAAAAAGTAAACCCTATAAGATTGCTGCAGTCATTGCAGCGAAAGGAGGTCATACATCTTATTACAGTGGACCCATGGCTGTTTGTTCCTCACACTGTGGTGTCCGTTGAATTCTTTCCAAGCAGCATATATCGATTCCCAGAATACATGGCATATTAAGAAATTGTGACATGAGCATAAAAGTACAGTAGGCCATGCAAAAACACTGATGTACAGGCAAGAGCATTTAAGGATTGATATTTATTCATCTTATGTTTAATGGTATTCAACATTAACACATTTCATAATATAGTTTGCATCTTCAAAGTACAAACAACTTGTTCACAATCATAGCCATTAACAGTTTGTGTTGGAAACAATCAGACTAATGAACAAAATAAACTTGGCACCATCTAATATTGGATAAAAAAAGATATTTACAGCTGTTTGTTTGGAATTGACCTAATTTAAGTACATCTGATAAAAACATAATCCTCTCAATAAAGGACAAATTCCATCTTTAATCACATCCAGGAACGTATTAACTGTTCTGTGTCTGGAATATTTGGCCTACTATGAACAAATAGGAAGATCATTTAACAGAAAACATAAGAAATATGTTGCTGAACAAGTTAGAAATGGCAGACCTTGCTTTGGACATGCCTCTTTACAGAGGGACTTTGGGATTTTGGAGGTTAACAGCAGTAATGAAGCACTCCCCTAATCTCATCAAGTATAGCTGCATTCATTTACCTAAAATTTGGGAGGCAGTCATTTTAAGAAACCTCCAACACAACTGTGAACTTCTTTTTTAATCCAGGATTGGAGGATCCAGAGTTAGTACATTTATTTTTTTATCTGTTACAATTGCATTATTTCCAACATTAATTGTTATTTCTTGTGTATTACGATAAATTGTTTGGGTCCTGAAGATGCTGATTTGAAATCCAGTAAAATATTAGTTACTTCATGTTCAATAATAGAACAAAAGATGAATGTCCAGTAGCTTGAAAGTATGAGATCCCTGATGTAGTGGTTTGCAAGATATGCCACATTTTAGTTAAATTTTAAGGAGGAAGAGAGAGACTGTTTCATTCTTAATACCATAAACTCTCACTGTAGCAAGGTACCGCAATAAAACTTGCCCACTATAATAAACCTCTGAAAGGTGCTGACTTCCATCTCATAACTTAAAAACTAAAAGAAATTTGCTGTATCAAACTGTCCATTATTACACTCTGTTCCTGTGACAAGTTTGCTATAATGAGCATTAGCTGTTATTTATTTATCTATAACCTGTATTGTGTACTTAGTTATTTTTATACAAAAATTTCTTCTTTTTAATATTTTTCACAGATGCTATAATATGTTATAGCAGCATCTGAGGTACATCTGATAAAAACCTAATCCTGTTACTGTTTTATCTCCACTGTCTTTTTTTTTTTTTGTTATAATGTTTGAAACTTTCATTGGCATTTTTCATAAATGATATGGCAGTGTTCTGTTGGTGTCTTATATTCAGATTTCTTCGTTCAAATATGCTAATTTTATTTCAGGACTGTCCTCTTCAGATGATCTTTATCTGTAGGCAGCATCCAGTTGTGTATGTCTTTGTGTTACTCCCCTAATTCACACCAAACCTCTCAAACTTTTCCCACCCCCACATGTATTACCCATATTATCACAATTATTGGAGATTTATACTCTAGTTGAATTTAAGTCTTTTGTAATCATTAGCAAAACACTCCCCTCATGCCTATCTTTGTCTGTCCACCCTGAATACAAATACTCTGAAACCCATAACATTCTATTCATGTAATTATTTCCTCTGTCAGCCATCTTACACAAACATCAATAAATTTTAGTCCTGCCACATCTACCAGTGTCAGGAATGCCTCGTCTTCACTGATATATCTGGTATGCATGCAAATTGGCTGCCTGGCTGAAATATGTTCAGGTTAAACATGATCAGTTTAAATGGAAAGCTGAAGTTGATTACTCAGCCAGTTTCTAGTCTTCTTTCTCACATTTTATTATTATGCTTACAATTTGTACTACTTAATTTAATGTATGGTCCATGCTTCCATGCAGCCACCCAGACATCATTTTCTCTAATTTTTAATATTCACCCTCACTAAACACCTGACACCAGAACCATTCAGGTTCAGTTTATCGTGCAAGCACAAATTCTTATACCCATCAAAGTCACTTTGTACATCAACATAGTGCAAATCATTTCTGCTACACAATCTGCTTTCTAAATCAACTGCAATCACTACTCTCCTCTTCAGCCAATTCCTTTTATACCCTGGCAGTATAAAAGTGGCAGTATGCTTATTACTCTGACTATTTAGTCTTTTTTTTTTTTTTTTTTTTTTTGCCTTGCTCAGTACTCTTGTATCTTCATCAAATCACATTTGTCTTTTCAAATCATTCATTCTAACTGACAATTATATCACTCATTCTTTCTAATTATTTGTGTGTTGTCAGTCACATCAGTTATCTTTACTCCAGGCACAGCTTTCTTGATCCTGCTTATACTTCTTATGAGGAAAGGGGAGAATGTTATTTAATAGTATTGTTTACTTTCTTTCATAGCTTTTCTGCTGTTTAACAAGTTATATATAACTTAACACCTCGCCCATTTCCTAAAGGCACATATCCGTAATTCGGATACCTACATAAAGAATTCACAACATTTCGTTGATAAATTGAAGAACATCTCGATCTCAGAAACAGACATTCTTGCCAGCCTGAATGTAGTATCCTTGTTTACTAACGTTCCAATAGAAGTAATCAGCATTTTGAACAACCTATTCCCTCAAGATATTTTATTTTCAATCATTGCCTAAAATCTAATTTTTTCATATGGAATGGGACGATTTATGAACAATGGGCAGCCCTCTTTATCCTCCCCCCTTGTGCAGATCTCTTTATGGAGAAACTGGAAAATGACATTCTGTCAGTTAGACCCTAAACCCACAGTGTAGTGGAGGTACGTGGATGACATTTTCATTGTATGGAAAAACACGAAAAAAGGTCGTTCAGATTTTTAGCCAAGATAAACTCCTTCTATCACAAAATGAAGTTCACCTTAGAACTTGAAAAGGATAAACAATTGTCATTTCTAGATACCTTAATTAAAAAACAAATGGATGGACATATCAGCCGTGCAGTTTATCGCAAACCAACCCACACTGGTCGATATTTGCACTTCACATCTTTGCACCACATTTCTCAAAAACTGAGCATTGTACACATGCTCAAAAATAGAGCTACTCGGATCACAACAGAAGAAAAAGATCTCAAAGATGAATTATCTCATATACCAAAAATCCTGATAGACAGTGGTTATCCAAAAAATCTGATCCATAAGATACTTTTCTGCAACCCCCCCCCCCCCCCCACACACACAACAACAATCTGAAGAAACACATTACAAATCCACCATTGCATTCCTTATGCTGAGACAGTTTCAAAAAAGAGTGCTACATCATTCTCATTAAATCTCATCAAATAAGAAAAAGAGAACACGTTCGAGATGTAAACAACAGGGAAGATGGCTCTGGATTAACCCTTCATTTCTCGAGTAGGACGAACCATACCATCGAATGGGACAAAAGCTCCATGCTCTATCTAGAGGAAGACTTCTGCTCCCGGAAACATCAAAGAAACTATAGTAGTCATTTGTTCTAAACACAGCCTCAACAGAAATCAAGGATTAATTCTAGCTGACATTTGGAATACCCTCATAAGATCACTAAATATGCCAGAGTTTAATTTTGCTGCTAATTACAGAATGTACCTGCATAACAATAGTTGATATCATACATGCTCCATGCGTTTGATGTACGCGTTCTTCTGAATTCGTAAAAAAAAAAAAAAAAAAAAAAAAACATTTGTATTCGGTTTATTCCTTCATAAACTGTTTCAGTTGTTTGGTATCACTTTTATATGCCCTGACGAAGCCAAACAGGCCAAGTTGGTGAAACTTGTCGATGTTTTTACTTTATTTTTATTATTCAAATTCTTTGGCCAATATGCAACCCAGTTTATGTTCACTTCTTGCATGACTTTCTCCATTATTTTGGAAAAGACAGAGGTGATGGCAGTTGGTTGGTAGCTTCATGGTAGACTTCTATTACTTTTCTTTTTTTTGGAATAGGATGGATATGGGATTGCTTCCATGCATTGGGATAAGTACCAGATATGTATAATAAATTATAGATTATGTAGGATGACTGTTAGCTCTGGAGCACAATGTTTGAGAATAGCCGAGGAGATGCCATCAGAACTGGAAGACTTCTTTAGTATCCAAGTTATTTAGTAGTTTTCTGAAGTTATACAAATTAAGTGGATATTGAATCCAACATTATTTCCAAGCCGAATATAGAAACTCTAAGATAGAGACTCTAAGAGGTTCATGCCAAATATATTATATAGATATATATATATAGATATATTCATTTTTTAAATTAACTGACTTAAACCCGAGAATTATAACACAATGACATTTATTTGAAAAAAACGCAACATGTTTCGTCAAAAATGACTTCTTCAGGCGATAAGAACATAGAAAGACAATAAAAGACACTTAAATTAACATTGACACACTCTAAAGCTATACAACTATAAAGCCATAATATTCGACTGTAAATTACAGTTATGAGCTTGAACTACAGTCCGAGTTAAAGTTCTATTGTTGTACACCTGTGCGTGTGTGGAATCACGCGATCTCCAGTATCTAATAGTAGAGTTGAAAGAGTCTGCCAAATTATAGCTAAGATTATTATTCAAATGAAAAGGGTCTAAGGTGATTTCCCTTGACTCGACAATGCGGCGCTCTATTTCATCATGGCTGATGTGTAGGTTTGAAGTCAATGTCCAATCTATTTCATGTTGGTGGCCTTCGTTGTTCGTGTTTATTGAAAGCAGGACATTGCCCGACAGAGCAGTAGCTCTGGTTCTCTTATAAGCAATGTCTCTCTGATGCTCTTCGAGACGTAGTAAGATAGATTTTTCTGTCTGTCCTTAGAAATCACCTTAGACCCTTTTCATTTGAATAATAATCTTAGCTATAATTTGGCAGACTCTTTCAACTCTACTATTAGATACTGGAGATCGCGTGATTCCACACACGCACAGGTGTACAACAATAGAACTTTAACTCGGACTGTAGTTCAAGCTCATAACTGTAATTTACAGTCGAATATTATGGCTTTATAGTTGTATAGCTTTAGAGTGTGTCAATGTTAATTTAAGTGTCTTTTATTGTCTTTCTATGTTCTTATCGCCTGAAGAAGTCATTTTTGACGAAACATGTTGCGTTTTTTTCAAATAAATGTCATTGTGTTATAATTCTCGGGTTTAAGTCAGTTAATTTAAAAAATGAACATATCCCAACCCCGAGTTAATAGTACGTTTCATATATATATATATTTATATATATATATAGAGAGAGAGAGAGAGAGAGAGAGAGACTATAAAAGTTTCAGCACATCCAAGCATAAGCCAACACCTGGTTCAGGCTAGGGCAACTCGTAGTAAAGGTGGAGTAAGTTCTGATCACTGTCCTTAGTATTTTCCATAATGTAAAACGCATCTCCTTACGGACATGTATGACGCTATACATTATGGGGGGGGGGTCACTACCCAGACGGTTTTGACCTTTGTTGAGGTCTCATCCGGGTCTAACTACTCACTGATTTCCAAGCCGAATATAGAAACTCTAAGATAGAGACTCTAAGAGTTTCAGCCGATCCAAGCATAAGCCAACATCTGGTTCAGGCTAGGGCAACTTGTAGTAAAGGTGGAGTAAATTCTGATCACTGTCCACAGTATTTTCATAATGTAAAGCACATCTCCTTACAGACATGTAAATACCAAGGTGATGTACAGCTTCATACATGTCTGTAAGGAGATGTGATTTACATTATGAAAATACTGTGGACAGTGATCAGAATTTACTCCACCTTTACTACAAGTTGCCCTAGCCTGAACCAGATGTTGGCTTATGCTTGGATCGGCTGAAACTCTTAGAGTTTCAATATTCAGCTTGGAAATAATGTTGGATTCAATATCCACTTAATTTGTATAATTTTACATCACCGAAGTGAAGTCTTTTTGACTCTTAACCTCAGTAATTTTCTGAAGTGCTTTTCAGTTGCTTGTGAGTTATTGGGAAGCACCCATTAAGCCTCAAATTTTTTTAACACAAATGCCATACTATTTTGTTTTTCCATATTGCCTTTCTCGTGTCACATCCTCTTCCATTTTTCACATTGCTATTACCATCTTACACTATAATACCTCCATTCTTGTTCACGTTCTGCCCAATAAGTCACTACTTACCATATCATCTCATCTTGCTTGCTCTCTGATATGAAATTTCACTGTTTTTGAAAATGTCATCCTGCTGATATATCAATGTTCATCAAAGTGAATATTTCGTATTTCACTCCCATATATGCAACTACCTTTCATGTGGAGTCCCATTACATATCTTGGCAATGTCCAGTGGTATCATAGTGTATCTGTTCCCTTTATCCATCTTAGCTGTAGCATTATGTAAAGCAGCAAATTGCTCATGCATGACTTCTCTTTAGTAAAACTCATGCTGTTCCTTACAAACTAAAGCTTGTATGTCAATACATTTCTGTATATGAGTTCTTATCAGCTTCTTTAAAATCTTTACTACCACTTCAGAGATACTGATTGGTCGGCAGTCTTTATACCACCTTTGTTCAATGGGATTATCATATGTTCTTTCCATCCCTGTGGGATCTTTCCTAAGCTGAGAGTCTAATTATACAAACATATCAAGCACCTAGTCAGTTCAGCTGAGCATGCGTGCTGATATCCCATCTGTCATTGTCAAATTCATATCCATGTTATGCAACAATTTAGAACCATCTTTTGCATCACTGTCCCTACATCATCCAGTGTGGTGATGGCACTGTGCACTATGTTAAATACACCAGGTTTATAGATCTTAGCAAAGTGAGTAATCAAAGAGTGAGCATTGAACAGTTGCATCTGCTTCTGACATAAGGATATTGTCTGCATTTTCAGTAAAGTTATTATTTCACATTCATTCTTTCATTTATGTGGCAGCACAGTGAAAAGTTCTTTTGGATTGCCTTTAGCCCCTGCATAGCTAATTTCTTTTTTCATGCTCCAACTTTACTTTCCATACAATGTTCATAACTTTTTTTGGCCTGCACTTTATATATTTCATGATGCCTCTCACACTTATACATTCCTTCCACATCATACTCTTATGGAACTCCTGCTTAATAAGGTTGTACATTTATTTTACTCCCATTCTATTTGTTCTTCAAACTCCAGGGACATATTCAGATACTTTATCATATAAGCATCTGTTCAAAGTTTCCAATGCACTGCTGATATCCTTCCTACTCAGTAATGTCCAAACCAGATGGAACAACCAACATACGAGGGTAGTCTGAAAAGTTTTCACGATAACAATGAAAGAACGCATTTATAATTTCAAAATTATTTTTATTTTTCAACATAATCTTCCTTAAGACTATTGCATTTATTCCAGTGATGCTCCAGCGCCATTGTCTTGTCCCTGTAGTGGTTCTCAGTCAGATTTGCAAAATACCCCTCTACAGTTGCACAATCACTTCTTGATTCGAAGAAAAATGCTGACCACTGAGGATGGGAAAAGATAGGTCAGAGGGAGCCAGATCTGGGGAATAGGGTGGATGTTTCAACAATTCTTAGTGCAGATCCCTTAATTTTCTCATTGCCAAAACACCTTTGTGGGCAGGTGCATTGTCCTGATGAAAGATGATTTTTTTCTTCTGCAAACTGGGTCTTTTCTCATGAATTTTTTCGTCTAGTCTGGTTAAAAGATCGGAATAATACTCCCTGGTTATTGTTTTACTCTTTTCAAGATAATTGATAAACAAAATGCCTTTAGCATCCCAAAACACCGATGCTATGACCTTTCCTGCTGATGGAACTGCTTTGTCTTCTTTGGCGCTGAACAACTGGCTTCTGTCCACTGTTTTGACTGCTGTTTGGATTCTGGTGTGTAATGGTGAATCCAAGTCTCATCCATAGTAATAAATTGACACACAAAATCAGTTTTATTCTTATTAAAATGCTCCAAGCACTGTTCAGAGATTTTCATGCGAGTGTGTTTTTGATCTGCTGTGAGCAAGCGCAACATCCATCCTGCGCAAAGCTTTTTCATTTGCAATTCTTCATGGAAAATATATCATACATGTTCTTTTGAAATGCCTATAGTCTCAGCAATTTCATGCACTTTGACTCGCTGGTCATCCAATACCATATTGTGCACTTGATCAATGATTTCTAGTGTTGTTACACTTTTTGAACATCCTTCACATGGATCATCTTCAAGGCTGGTACGGCCAGTTTAAACTCATCAGCCCATTTCTTAATTGTCAAAAATGAAGGAGAAGAGTGCCCATAAACTTTTATGAACTTCCAATGAATTTCTTTTTCCGTTAAACCTTCTTTTACAAAGGATTTTATAACTGCATGATACTCAGTTTTATCCATTTCAAGGGATACAGACAACACATTTGCTTCAAACAGCTGTATAAAACAAACTACTTGATAGAATTCTTGTGTAGAGGCTTAAATGCTGTGAGGCCATTATGTTGGAGGTTTAATGGATTTTTTACAACACTCAAAAAGAATTAAAATAGAATTTAATACTTCCTATATTTCGTCCTAGTCCCGGACATCTACGGGGATTACAAAGACAATTAATCTAACATGCACACAAAAACTTACAATACTAAGCCCAACCACGTGGGTGACAATAAAGTCCTACTTAGGTGGAGCGCCCTCTAGGGGCAGTAGTAGGTGGCCTGGAATGTAAGGTGGGACCTCTGGTGATGACTGTTTCCCAAATCTTCGGAAGCTTAATGCAACCGTATTTGTTAAGATTTGGTTGGTTTCTGAGATCTGCTGCTGCTTCTAAGAAAAGTCTCTCTTTAATTTATTGTGGTGGAGCATGGTGGTTTTCTTCCATGATACTCTGTGGGTGGTGTCCAAAACATGGTAAGCCAAGCCTGAATGGCCATAGTTGTGTTTAACGATGTACGACTTGTGTTCCTCCAGGCGGATGGATGCTGATCTGCCTGTCTGTCCAAAGTACGCAAGCTTACAGGAACAGGGTACTTTGTAAACACCAGGCAGAGAGAGAGGAGGGAGCTGATCTTTCGTAGAACGGATAAGGGTAGCCAGTTTGCGGTAGGGCTTATATGCTGTGTGTAGGTTATACTTTTTTAGTATCTTGGCTATTTTTTCCGAAGTGCCACGGATGTAGGGTATGGTGATGGCATTTTTAAATTCTTGTTGATGAGAGCGACGGGGAATGGGGGAGGAATTGATTATTTTTTTGATGCTGTGTTCGCTGTAGCCATTGGAGAGGAAAGTTCTGTGTATGTGGTTAAGCTCAGTAGTGAGGGCGGTTCCACTGGAACAAAGATTGTGGGCTCTCTTGGTAATGGTTTTAATGATGCCATATTGTTGTGAGGGGTGGTGGTGGGGGGAGAGTTTGTGAATGTATCTGCCTGTGTGTGGGTTTTCTGTATACAGTGAAGGCAAGTGTATCATTAGGCAGGCCGCGTGACTAAGGTGTCTAGGAAGGGTAAACAATTGTTCTTTTCCTTTTCCATAGTAAACTGGATTCTTGGATGTAGGCTATTGAGATGACTGAGGAAGGAGTCTAACGTGTCTGGGCCATGAGGCCAAATAGAGAACACATCATCAACATATCTTAGCCAGATAGAAGGTTTGAGTGGGGCTGAGTCTATGGCTCGTTTTTCGAAATCTTCCATATAGAAATTGGCAAGGGGGGTGAGAGGGGGGGGCATGGCGGTTCCCTCTATCTGCTTGTAGATTTTGTTATTCCAAGCGAAATACCCAGAGTTGATGGCGAAGGAAAAGAGATCTAAGATGTCAGAGGGAAAAACGTTTTCTAAGAGAGATAAAGTATCAGTTAAGGGAATATTGGTAAACAAGGAGGAGATATCAAAGCTTACTAATATGTCTGTATTATTCAAGGTTAAATTTTCTGTGTGGGCTTTAAAGTGGGTCGAGTTTTTTATATAGGAAGCTGAATTTCCGGTGAGGGGGGACAGAGAGTTGGCCAGCTGTTTAGACAGTCTGTAACAAGGTGCATTGGTGGCATCTACTATAGGCCTGAGTGGGGAATTAGGTTTGTGGATTTTTGGTAAACCGTATATTCGGAGGGGATGGGAACAGAAAGGTTTAAGTTTTTTCGTGACGTTGGGGGGCCAGTAGGTTACTTTTTTAAGTAAGATTTTTAATTTCTTAACTTGCGTTTTTGTGGGGTCGTGTTCTAGCGGGATGTAGGTAGCGCGATCGCGGAGGATAATGTTCATTTTACGATTGTATTCGCTGGTATTAAGGACAACTGTGGCATTACCTTTATCTGCTCTGGTGATGACGATACTTTTTTCTTTGTGTAGTTTCTGGAGAGCAATGCGTTGGGAATAAGATAAGTTACTTTTTGGAGGCGAAGAGTGAACGAGGATGTTGGCTACGTCGAGTCTGATGTTGTTGGCTACCTCCGACGGTAAGCGACCGATCCCCCGTTCGACGTTAACCATTACGTTAATGGTTAACGTCGAACAGGGGATCGGTTATATCGGGACATTATTGCTATCATTGTTTTCATGAGTTTCAACCCTAACTGCACTCAAATCATCTGATATCATTAGTAATATTCCTCCTCCCCCATCTCTTCAGTCCTTCCTAAAATAATATATCCTTTACATTCAATTCTGGTCACTACATCTGACTCTGAGACCTAAGTATCACTAATGCCGATAATCTTGGGCCATGACATATCCACCAAAGCAACAAACTCCACCCCTTTGTTCCTGATACTCCAGGCATTTGTGTTTTGACATAACAGGCTACCTCCTGTCTTCTTTATATGCTTACATCTGCAGTTTGGACTGCTTGGTCAACTTTATCTTATCTATCTCTAGGTACGCTCAAAAAGTTTAAACCCAAAGTGTACAGATTCACCTCTTTACTAGATTCATTATGATGCTCATTGACATTAATATCATTATCACATTTGCATACCTTAGCTGAATCTATTCAAAGATCTAGTATTTCCTGACTTTCTCCATTAGGTCTCACTTTAATAAATAATTTTTCTAGGCTTCTGATGTTAAATTCATTAAAGTGCTGGCCATCCTTATACATGTCTTCTACTATCAGACTCACTTCACATATCCAAATACTTGCACTTGTTTCTTCTACTCAGCTTTGCATTCAATAATTTCTATTACAGCATTCCTTAACTTAGTACCCTCATCTCTTAGTAATAAAGTAAACATTTTCACTCTATCACTTTTCTTTCTTTCTTTTCCTGTAATCTTTTCTTATCTTCTTCTAATAGTACATTTTTAGATCATTTTAAATCATTTGTGATTATAAGCATTGCTATCTCTTGTTTCTCTGAATCTCTGTTGAATTTGTCACACTTTTTATTTTCACTCCTGAGAAGTACACATTTGCATTCAAGTGCAGATTTAATTATTGAATTACCATACGTATT
Source organism: Typopeltis vanoorti (assembly GCF_054136105.1). Classification (NCBI taxonomy): domain Eukaryota; kingdom Metazoa; phylum Arthropoda; class Arachnida; order Uropygi; family Thelyphonidae; genus Typopeltis; species Typopeltis vanoorti. The sequence goes on from NC_143566.1 coordinate 63,202,488, forward strand.
ACTTTCTTTTCTCACACCCCAGTTTACTTACCTCATTGCTATTATTCACTGAATAACTTACTAACTCCTGTGCTTTTTCTTTTTCATACTGTTATCCTATTTTTCTTAAACAGTCTGAGTTTTTGTAAACATTTAGTGACCTTTTTTTTTTTTTTTTTTTAGTTGTCTAATAATTCCTTTGAATGTGGAAATTTCATATGTAATTGTTTTTTTCCATTTGTGTCATCAATGTAATGGTTTTCTCAGTTGGACAAAGGGTCTTGACTCCAGCATGTTATTGTTTGCTTTTGATGTTGCTCTATTGTTTTTTGAGGTTTTTGGCACAATTTTTAAAAACTATCTTAATATCTTAATTTAACAGTATGTCTACAAATATAATAGCAGATGAACTAAAGACAACAAATCTAGTCAAAACCAACCACAATAATATACTAAAAAATACAAATATATATACTTTATTTACAGTGTGTGTTAAAAACGACTGGAGAAACTTACATCTCTGCCATTCACCTTTGTTTTTTTCTTTTCTGCACTTATAGTTTTTACTGTTTAAAATATTTGAATTTTCATGATTTGTTTTTCACTTATCTGATTGATTCAATACAGGAGAATCTAAATCCATTTTTGTGTGTGCCAAATGTTTTTCTGTGCAGTTGTTATATTTCTTTTTTAATATGGCTGTATATATTTTGTATTTCAGAATGTAGCCTTCCTCTTATCATGGATTAGGCATTTGGCTGTTCTGACTTCACTGGTCTTTCCATCTTGCAGCTGGTCTCTCTCTCTCCTTCCCCCCCCCTCCTTCCCTTTGGTCTATCTTTATCCACATCTTTTGGTGGCTTTCTCTGCATTCCTCGATCTTCTCATTTACATTATAAATACCTAGCACTCTTCTAATGTTTTATATATATATATATATATATATATATATAGTATAATTTTTCTGCATCTAAATACTTAGATTTTACTAATTTCTGCTGCCTGTATTTTACTTTGATCTTTCTTTTTAATAGTTCATATTTCTGAACTATATAATAGAGTGGGAGTGGCTATTCTCATTTCGTTTTTTATTCAGTGTCCTTTTAAAGTTTCACGGATATTCTGAAATTTCTTTATTTTGTCATCTATTTCTTTGTCTTTTAGATATGTTATTGTGCAACCTAAATAATTAAACTGTCACCTATTATTTTATTTTCTATGATTATTTTTGATCTAACATGTTCTCAACCTTTTATTAAATGCAGTGACTTTTGTTTTCTTTTATGAAATTTTTAAATTGTATTGCTGGCTTATTTTGTTTAATTTATAAACTGAATTTTGAGGGTCATCTTCATTGTCTTGTACTATAATCTGATCATCTATGACTATAAAGGCACACAAGTACTACCACAGTAAATATTAAATTCATTATGCATATATGCAAGATAAAAATCTTGCATACTGTAAGACCACCAGTGCAAAAAGTGAACAACAATAAGGAATTTGAATAAAGAAACAGTAGAGTGCATGCATTAAATTGGAATCCCTCTTATGTATACAGTTGCATGTTCATAGTTTAATAAAACTATTGGGCTGAAATTAAATTAAAATAAGTTAAAAATAAAAATATAAGAGATTACAAATTTATTTATTACAGTTTCAGAATTGGGTTATCGACAGATCCTCCTGTTGGTCCATAGTCCGACAAGTTGCATGAACATGGTACTTTGTATATGCCTGGTATCAGTGGTGAGAGTTTGTCTTTTGGAGAAGGTAGCCGGTTATGGATTTGGTTGATCTTTATAGGTAGTGGTGACTTTTATATTTTTTCGTAATTTTTTTTGCCATCTGTTCAAAAATGCCTTTAATATATGGCATAGGAGTCCTGTGGTCTTCTTCTTGTCTGAGTTTGCTGTGAAGGAGAGTTATTATTATTATTTTTTTTTTAGTTATTCATGGATTATAGCCATTTAGTAAGGCTGGTTGTTTGATTGTTTCCTGTTCTTGTCTAAGAGATGCCATAATTTTGAGATGGATAGATAGTGGGTTGATGTATTGTGGATATAATGATTGTAAAAGTTGATTTTCAGTAGACAGAAGTAGAAATGGACCATCTTGCTTATGTTGGATGTGTGCATCTATATTTATATGCTTTATATTTTTATGTGAAGTAACCAGATGTAATTGTAAATTTGAATAGGTCTGCTATGTTCAATGGAAATTTTTGAGCTAGAAATTCTATTGTCTCTTTATGAGAGATATTTGTGTCAAAGATTACCAACATGTCTATATCTTCTAGTTTTATGTCTTTTGTTCTTGCAGGAAATTTTGTGGAATTTTTTTATTGAAGAAGCTGAGTGGCCAATGAAAGGGGTGAAGGTTACACAGAAATCTTCAGATTTTATTATTATTATTATTATTTCGGGCAACTCCAAGAAGTCGACAGACTCATCGAGGGAGGCCCTAACATCATGTCAAGAACAACTATTTAACATTCACACAGTATCTATCATACCTTGCCTTGAACTCATTCATGGTCATAGCACCCACAACAGACTCTGGCAGCTTATTCCGCTCATTCACCACTCTCCAAGTAAAAAATGTAGCTCTAACATCCCTGCTAACCACATTCTTGCCCAGCTTCCATGTATGGCCTCTAGTCCTCGCACCACCAGTCCTATTCTCAAAAATATCTTCTGGATTTATCTTATAGAACTTCTTCAGTAATTTGAATGTCTTAATCATGTGACTCCTTTTCCGCCTATCAACCAATTTTTGCAACCCACAAATCTTCAACCTGTTCTCATAAGGTTCATTCCACAGAGCTGCTATCATCTTGGTCACTCGTCTCTGGATCCTCTCCACCTCCTCCCCATCGAGAAGAAACCCTGGCGCCCATATCTGGGCACAGTAGTCTAGATGGGGTCTTATCAAGGCTCGATACAGAGGAACAACAACTTGTTTGTCTCTGCATGTTAAAGTATTTTTCAGAAGCCAAGTGATTTGGTGAGCTGTTTTAGTCACTTTTGCAATGTGCCTCCTAAACTTCAATTCCCTATCCACCAACACTCCCAAATCCTTGGCCTCATCAATCTCCTGGAGTACAGTTCCACCAATGCGATATACTGCTGCTGTTCTTTTCAGCCCAAAGTGCATAACCTTACACTTTGGCACATTAAATTGACATCCATTTTTCCTAGCCCAGTCCTGCAAACTATTCAAATCATCCTGTAAAATTTTGACATCCTGTGCACTCATAATTGCTCTACCCAACTTTGCATCATCAGCAAACAAGTGAACACTTCCTCTCAAATCCTTTCCTATATCATTGATGAACAAATTGAAAAGCAGTGGTCCAAGAACAGAACCCTGTGGCACTCCACTAGTCACAACCCATCTTTTAGACTCCACTCCTGAATAAACAACTCTCTGGTATCTCTTCTTCAACCACACTCCTATCCATCTCACCAACCCTATATCTATCCCCATCTGTTCCAGTTTACTGATTAGGGTTCTATGTGGTATCCTATCAAAAGCCTTGGCAAGGTCCAGTAGTATTACTGTAAACCCATTACCCCTATCCAGTTCAGCCGTCACTGTGTTATAAAACGTGAGCAAGTTACTGAGGCATGATCTGCCCTTCACAAAACCATGTTGTCCCCCATACAATATCCCATTTTCATCTATCCAATCCTGTATTCTTTTCTTGACTAATTTCTCTAAGACCTTGACAATGATTCCTGATATGCTAATCGGTCGGTAATTTACAACAGCAGTCTTGGAACCACCTTTATGCAGTGGAACTATTTTCCCCTCTTTCCACCCCCTCGGGACTAACCCAGACCCGAGACTCAAATTAAACAAAATGGTCAAGGGTACTGACAATTCTTTAGCTGCTTGTCGTACAACACGAGCTGGTATACCATCCAATCCCACAGATCTATTGACATTGAGGTTATGCAATAGACTACTCACCTCCACTTCATTCACCATAATTCCCATATAATCTACTGGTACATTCGTTTCTGCAATGTCACCACCTGGATGATATATTCTTGCAAAGTGCTCACTCAGTAACTCAACTATATCAACTGATTCAGTTACCTCCCTACCATCGGCATTCTTTAAAATCATTCTGCCATGTACATTTTTCCTTTTACTTGCAACATATCGAAAAAACTGTTTAGGATTCTCTTTAGCCTGCATGGCTAATTTTCTTTCATAATCCTTTTTTGCTTTTCTTACCACACTTGTTATCCTTCTGGCCTGCGCTTTATACTGTTTATGTGCCTGCCAGTCACCTTTCTCCTTAAATTCCCTCCATAGTTGTTTCTTTTTTTGCAACTCAAGCTTAATGGTGTTATTCATCCATTTAATCCCTAGTTGATTTGTTATTCGGACTCTAGGTATACAGTCAGCCATTGCTTCATGCAAACACTTCTTAACTACCTCCCATGCACTATCGACTTCTAGTCCTTGCAGTTGTACCTGCCATGGCACTGAACTAATCAAACTCCTAAGCATGTCATACTTTCCAGCCTGATAATTCCACATGTACCCTGTCTTAATTGAAAATTCTAAACCTTTAGCCACTTCCCAAGTCGAGACCCTATGATCACTCTCACCGATTGGTGGCAATGTGGTCATATTTGTTACAGCCAATCCTCAGATGTAATTACTAGGTCAAGCACTCTCTGACCTCTAGTATTTTACATTACATGCTGTCGCAGATAGTTATCCCTTAATAACCGCATAAAATCCAATTCCTTCCTCCCGTGTGTCCTCTCCTCACTCCAATCAATGCGACCATAGTTGAAATCTCCCATAATAATTACCCTCCTTCCACTCATTTCTTCTATTTGCTTGTGCATACTGTCATCACCATCTTTTCCATCACCTGGTCTATAGCAGCATCCAGTTGTATATTTAGTTCTGCTAGCCACAATCTCACACTAAATGGCTTCAAACGTGCTCTTTTCTCTATCCTGCAATTCAACTTCTATTCTCCTTGGCTGTAGCTCATCAGCTATCATCAACAATACTCCTCCCTCCATTTTATTCTCCTGGTCATTCCTGAACACACTATCCCCATCACATTCAATCCTACTAGCTATATCATCTACAATCAGCCATGATTCTAATACCAATAACCTGTGGTCTGGAAGTGCCAACCATGGCCAAAAACTTTTCCTTCTTTTAGACAAATATGGCGATCTGGACACCATCTTTATATTCCTCTTTATGGGAGCTATGTTCACAGATAATCGTATCTATCAATGTACTATTAAAATACTCAAAAAACACAAAAATCACCCAGACTCGCTAAAATACTAAAAGTAAACAATACTATGTAAATACTATGCAAATTCATCAATTTTTACTCAAAATATCACTTATCTGTTCAGGAGCTATCCACAAACATGACATACCACATAGCCCTCTAGTGGCCACTTATACATGGGACTGTCTGTAGAATCCACCATAGATCTATATGGACAGTTACTTTTATGTAATTTTAATGAGAAATAACTCTGATTACATCATTTGTGTTGCATGGTGAAGAAGTAAAGAGTCTTACCCTAGAATAGAAAAGTTTTCATCCTCTCCTCAAGAATTCAGTAAGCAAAATGGTGGTTTTACACCATTTGATTACTCATCTATTACCTGTTTATGCCTAATACCATAGAATTTCTTATCTTTCCTTTGAGGGATGTAGACATTAAACTTTGAGCCATGGTGTTAGCTCATTTCCAGATAGTTTTATCCAGTGCATTTTTGGGATGTATGCAACAATATAGCATACTGACACTTTTATTAACAGTGACGTGTGACATAAGACTGTAGTGCATGTTAGAAATTTGTAACATTCAGTAATGTTTTTACACTTTTAACTGTATGCACTACTAAAATTGTAATCTCGCACGCACACACACACCATACTTGATCATAGTTTTTTTTTCCCCAGTTTTAGTTTGTGTTACAGTATTCCTTTATGTAGGGCAAACTTGGTTTAAACTATACTGTCATTTGTTTTCAGATTACCATTACATATCCTGTAACTAACAAATATAGATAGTTTAAAATGTTTGTCCTTATTACTAATTGGTGATAAAATACTTTAAAATCTATGAAAACATCTATATTAAAAAAGCTAAGGGCTGTAATTGTTTGGTTGCATGAATTTGCAACTAAACAATTATAGCCCTCAGCATTTTTTACTGTAACACAAAATGATTCGCAATTTATAATGCATTAGAATTTGTTAATTTCTAATGCATTATAAATTAATTTCACTTCAAAAGAAAAAAAAAAAGTTTAAATTTGTTGAATGTGTATTCAAGTTGGAATTTTATTGTTAGACCATGGGAATGTGGACTGCAGAATTTGGTGGATAGAAGAAGAGGTAATACAATTGACTTTTAAACTGTTGAGAGGTGGTTACAGGGTTGACATTAAGGAGTTCTTTTGTTTGGCTGAACAGCGGGAAGGAGTGATGACAAGGGGCCATCCCTGGAAGTTACGAAAGGAAACTGTGAGCAAGAGGGTGAGGGGTGGTTTCTTTGCATGGAGGGTGGTTGAACCATGGAATGCATTGTCTGATAGAGTGGTGAGTGCGAGAATGGTCAATGAGTTTAAGGAGTGGTATGATAGACTTTGTGTTTCCTGTAAGGGACCTCCCACGATGAGTCTTGATAGACTTTGTGTTTCTTAGGAAGGACCTCCCGCAATGAGTCTTTTGACTCCATGGAGGCCTGAATAATAATAATAATAAACTCACTAAACTGAGTTTTTGGAATTTGTGCTAGTTATGTATTTCAACAGGTTTAGATCTAAGTGGTTAAAGTACAAATGAGAGTTTATAGAAATAAAAAAAAAAATTGATATGATTATTTAAAAAGATAGAGAGGCAGATGGATTTTTAGGAGTTTTAATTGTATTTGTACTTATCCGACGAAAGCATTAGTTGAGAAATGGTATTATCTCTTATTTTATTTCATTAATATTATTTCTAATCAACTCAGTGGACAATAGCGAAACCTGTAAACCAATAGTACCATGTATATTTGACTATGTACTTTTTTTTTTATAACTATAAACAATTTTATGCATAATAAAAACAGATCTAGTTTTCTCAAATCACAGTAATTTTAGAAGTAATGTTAATTGCAGTTAAAATGGTGCTAGTTTTTTGCTTAAATTATATGAATTATGTCTTCTTTGAATTTTCAGAGGATTATAGTGAAAATTTAGCAGAATTGACGTGTGAAATCTCCATTAAGCAGAGGTTAATCGAACAGCTTGAATTGAGTCAGCGTAGGTTGCAGACCATGAGACAGCATTATGAAGAAAAACTAATCCAGTTAAAAAATAAAATTAAGGACACAGAAAAAGAAAGAGACAGAGTTCTTTCTAATCTTAGCAGTGAGTTTGCTTTTGTAAATATTGTATTATTTTTAATGAGGGAACACTTAAAAAAAAAAAAAACCTGATATGTATAAGCACTATAATATTTACATACATCCAGGATTGTCCTATATGTTTTTGTAATTTTGAAATTTTTATCTTATCACTTCATAAAAATAACTGAAAGCATTGGACAAAATATATGGCATCATGTTTTTAGTCATTATTCATTTTTTAGACTTAAAAACCCCTACACAACAAAGAATTACACAAAGTGAATTACTGTGATTGGGAATAGTTCCTTCTGACTGGAAGTTTGCAAGGTTTATTCCAATTCATAAGTGTTTCATTCTTTGTAGTGAGTCTTCTTACTGTCATAGACAAAGTAATGGAAAATTTAAATTGGAATTATATTTAGGATATTTGTCACAGGGATCACTTATTGAGAATGGCAGCATGGTTTCATTAAGGAGAGATTAATTATGACAAATCAGCTTAGTTTTTATGAGCCACAAGAGAAATACATCAGGGTAATGGCTATGATGTAAATGATTTGGATTTTAGCAAAACCTTTGATAACATTCTATATAAGAGTCTACTGATTGAAGTGTATGAAATAGATATTCAAGATCACCTAGTTAGATGGGTAAGAAATTAGTTGAATAGATAGATGATACTGTTTAGAGGAGAGTCTTCTCAAGGTGCTAACATATTGCGTGGGGTACCATACCACAGGGATCAACATTAGTACCTATGTTTAATATATTCATAAATGATTTAATCTCCCATATTAAGAGTAAAATTTCTCTTTGCTGTCAATCTAAAATTGGGCAGAGAAGTCAATTGTCTGATGATCTAATTTCTTACAAGATGATCTTAAAATACTGAAGAAGATTGTTGAAGTAAGATTTATAATTTAATGTGAACAGATGGAAGGATATTGAATTCAGTGATAAGATAATGTTAAATGGATAGGTTTTAGAAAAAAATGATAAATGCAAAGATTTAGGTATTTTGGCTGATATGGAATTTAAGTGTATTAATCATGTTAGTAAGAGAATAAAGTGCAGGTCGTAAGATTCTTGGTCTCTAGTTTCTCATCAATTTTTATTCTTTCTTACCAACTCTCATATCCCTTAAATCATATTTAGTTGGAATACTGCCTAGTATAACTGCTAATATAGTTTTTTAGTAATTTCTAACTGAATAAATTTACTTACATTTTCCCATTTTATTGTTTCTGTATTTAATTGGATATTTCACTAAAATTTTTGTCTAAATAGCTGAAATATTTTACTTGTTCTATAGCTTTTCCATTCATGCTTTCCATGTTTATTGCTGATGTTCATGCCAGATTAGTTACAGTAGAGTTTTTTAGCTTAGTTAAGGAATCCTGCAGACAGCTATTCGATTCCATCATGTTGGAGGTTTAATGGAGTATTGACAGCACTAGGAAAGTATTATATATATGAGGTATTGGATTTATATAAGAAATAAGGTCATTGCATAAAGTAATGAAGTGAGAAAAACAATACTCCAATTTTGATATCAGGATGTGGAGGAGACTCATCATCAACAGTGACCCCACTTAAGTGGGAGAAGCTGTAGAAGAAGAATAAGATCATCTGCATAAAATAATGAAGTGAGAATAACAAAATCTGGAGCGAATAACGAGGGAAGAAATGGTGTAGGAATTGTGGTGTGTGGCAGAATGAAGGGCGAAGTACTGGAAGTAGGTAGAAGGAACGACAGGATCATGCAAATGAAATTGGGTCTTGGAGAAGAGCTGGTGGTCGTATTATGTGTATATGTCCCACAAGTTGGCTGTACAGCAGAGGAGAAAGATGAGTTCTGGAACGTGTTAGATGAAGAAATGAGGGAACTGGAAGGAAACGAGATGGTGATTGTCGGAGGAGACTTGAACGGACACATAGGGAGACAGAATAGAGACTGCGAAAGGGTGCATGGTGGCCACGGAGTGGGAATGAAGAACCAGGAAGGAGAGAGGGTTGTGGACTTTGCAATAGCATTTGATCTGGCAATTGTTAACTCATTTTTCTACAAGAGGGAAGAACATTTGATAACATTTAGGAGTGGTAACAACAGTTCACAAATTGACTACATTTGACTAGAAGAAAACATCTTAAGGTTGACAAATTGTAAAGTAATTCCAACGGATCAAGTGGCACAGCAACACTGACTGCTGTGTGCAGACTGTAAAATAAGATCGAAGATAAGAACCTCTGGAAGCCATGGGATGAAGACAATTAAGTGGTTTGGCTTAAAAGGAGAGAGTGTGAGGAATTGTTTTAGGGAGAGGATTTCGGATGGACTGGAAAGTGTACAAGATTGGTGGAAACATAATTCAAAAGTAATCCTGAGCTGTGCAATCGAGGTGCTTGGTGAGACATCTGGAAAGTTAGAGAGCAGAAGAAGAGTTGGTGGTGGAATAATAATGTACAAGTGACAGTGACAGCTAAGAGGAAGGCAAAGCAGAAGTGGGATGAGTCAAGAGTGGAAGAGGACAGAGAGGTGTACAGAGAGAGAAAGCAAGAAGCCAAGAGAGTTGTGGCACAGGCGAAGGCCATGGCATATCAAGATCTGTATGATCAATTAGAAACAAAGGAAGGACAGAGAAAAATTTACCAACTAGCGAAATTTAAAAATAAAGCAGCTAAGGACATCTTACATGTGAAGCAAATCAAAGACAGAGACGCTGAAGGAAGAGTATTTTGGAGGGATGTGGACATAAGAAGCAGATGGAGAATATACTTTGTGGGACTTTTGAATGAGGAAAATGCAAGGACTCACAGAGAAGATGGGAAGCCTTCTGAGGGGATGGTGCAGAACATCAGTAGAGTGGAAGTGACGGAGGCCATGAAGAGGATGAGGAATGGAAAATCGGTTGGCCCCCAACAGGATTCCAGTGGAGGCATGGAAGGCACTGGGGGAGGAGGGAATTGACCTGCTGTGGGACCTGTTCATGAAAGTTTGCAAACAGGAAAATATACCCGAGGAATTGAGGGAGAGTACTCTTGTCCCCATCTACAAGGGTAAAGGAGATGCACAAGACTGTAAAAATTACAGAGGAATAAAGTTGATGTCCCACACAATGAAAATCCTTGAAAGGGTTCTTGATGGAAGATTGAGGAAGGAGGTGGAGATTGCAAAGGAACAATTTGTCTTCATGCCTGGTAGATCAACAACAGATGCTATCTTTGGGTTATGGCAGATGATGGAAAAGTTTCGAGAGTAACAACAGGAGCTACATCTGGCATTTATTGATCTGGAGAAAGCATATGATAGAGTGCCAAGGCAAGAATTCTGGAGGTGTCTGAGGGAGAAGAAGGTTCCGGAGAAATATGTCAGGTTGGTGCGGGAGATGTACAGAAATGTGAAGACAAGTATTCTGACCTGTCTGGGACATACAGAAAGTTTTCACGTAACAGTTGGCTTGCATCAAGGTTCAGCATTAAGTCTGTTTCTGTTTAACATTGTGATGAAGGTGGTGATGGAGCAGGTGAGAGAAGATGTGCCTTGGACAATGTTGTATGCAGATGACATCTTACTGCGTGCAGATTCAAGAGAAGAAGCAGGAACTAAACTGGAAAGATGGAGAAAAGTACTGGAAGAGAGAGGTATGAGACTGAGCAGAAGTAAAACAGAGTATATGTGTTGCACAGTGGGCAGCAGCCAGGAGAGACCTTGAGCTGGAAGGAAATGTCATCAGGAAGGTGAGGGACTTTAGATACTTAGGTTCAACAGTGGAAGAAGATGGAGGAGCTGAGAAGGAAGTGGGATGCAGGATACAAGCGGGTTGGAGGAACTGGAGGGAGATGGCTGGAGTGTTATGCGATAAGAGGGTGCGGATCAATCTGAAAAGCAAAATCTATAGGACAGTAGAGAGGCCAGCTATGGTGTATGCTATAGAAACTATCCCTGAGGAAAAATAACATCAGCAGGATGGAAGTAGCAGAGATGAGAATGCTTAGGTGGATGTGCAGTGTGACCAGAAAGGATCGTCTGAGAAATGACTATGTGAGGGGAACAGTGAAAGTTACGAACTTAGGAGCGAAGATACAGGAGGCAAGGTTGAGATGGTTTGGTCTTGTGATGAGGAGGGAGGATGAATATGTGGGAAGAAGGGACATGCAGATGGATGTGCAAGGAAGGAGGAAGCGTGGGCGGCCAAAAAGAGATGGAGGGAGCTGGTAGAAGAGGACTTGAAGATGAAGAACTTGGATGTGGTGACAGCCCAAGACAGGAGGATGTGGAGGAGACTCATCATCAACAATGACCCCACTTAAGTGGGAGAAGCTGCAGAAGAAGAATAAGGTCATCTGCATAAAGTAATGAAGTGAGAATAACAATACCTCCAATTTTGATATCAGGTTCAATGCTACATTCTTCATTCTGTGATCCATATGGATAATGAATAACAGGATATGCTGTTCAGCATTTCTTACCCTAATTTTGCATCAAACTATCTTTGTGTACATTAGAGTATAAAGTGCAGGCTAGAAAGGTGACAAGCATGGTAAAGAAAGAAAAGGTGCAGTATGAGAGAAGATTGGTGGGTCAGGCCAAGGTTAACTCAAGGTAATTTTTCCACTATATGGAAAACAAGAGAAAGAATAATTATGGTAGTTGACACTCGTGGATAGTCATGGCAGCAGAATAACAGTTGCAAAGAATATAGTGAAATTATTGAACAAGTTAGAAAGTTTTCCAGTGACAGTTGACCTGCATCAAGGGTCAGCATTAAGTCCGTTCCTGTTTAATATTGTGATGGAGGAGGTGAGCGAAGACACACCTTGGACTATGTTGTATGCAGATGACATCATGTTGTGTTGCACAATCTAGAGAAAGTGTCAGCTAAACTGGAAAGTACTGGAAGAGAGAGAGAGAGAGAGAGAGAGAGGTATGATACTGAGCAGAAGTAAGACAGAGTATATGTGTTGCAATGTGGATGGCAGCCAGGAGACATATGGAGCTGGAAGGAAATGTCATCAGGAAGGTCAGTGACTTTAGATACTTAGGTTCAACAATGAAAGAGGATGGCGAGGCTGAGAAAGAAGTGGTATGCAGGATACAAGCAGGATAGAGGAACTGGAGAGAGATGGCTGGAGTGCTATGTGATAAGGGGTGCCGATCAGTCTAAAAGGAAAAATCTACAGGATAGTAGTGAGACTAACTATGATGTATGCTATGGAAACTGTGGCCCTGAGGAAAAATAACATCAGCAGGATGGAGCTAGCGGAGATGAGAATGCTTGGATGTGCAGTGTGACCAGAAAGGATTGTCTGAGAAATGACTGTGTAAGGGAACGGTGAAAGTTACGAACTTAGGAGCAAAGATACAGGAGGAGGCAAGGTTGAGATGGTTTGGTCATGTGATAAGGAGGGAGGACGAGTATGTGTGAAGAAAGGTCATGCAGATGGATGTTCAGGGGAGGTGGAAATGCAGCCAGCCAAAGAAGAGATGGAGGAGGAATTGAGGATGAAGAACTTGGATGTGGCTGCAGCCCAGGATGTTGTGAAGGAGACTCACTACAAACAGCAACCCTACTTTAGTGGGACAAGCTGCAGAAGAAGAAGAATTGAACAAGCACTTTATCGGCATATACCATACTGGTGTAAATGATGCAGTGCAATATATAGAAGGGAGGCTAGTATTAGGAGAATTGGAAGTGAAAGATCTGATTTGATCCTGTAGCTTCCTCTCTTTGAGAGGGTTGCAGCTGATTACTAGGGAGATAATGATGCAAGATGGTTTCCCATTGCCTTTCTTGCTGTATTTCTATGACTGTAGGCTGTGTGTGTTCATGAGTCCGGTTTGCCTGCTTGCAGGATGAAAAACCCCAGATAAACTGGTGGGGAAAACCCTGCTGTCCATGCCCAAGACCAGCTAACTTGGCTATGGCTGAGGAAGATCCTTAAGCTTCTCACGTTGTCGACGAGAATCGAACCTAGGATACTCCTTCCCCAGGCATATGGTTGCAAAGCGCAAAGCCACTAGGCTAACCGTGCGGACAAAGTGAAAGAATCATAGGTATCAGGTTTTGATTGGGTTAGATGTTAATAAGGCTATAGGAATGGATGACACGTATTCTTCAGGAATGTGGACCACAGTTGGCTATACCTTTGACCTGGTTATTTAATGAAAGTCTTGCAGTGGAAATAAGGCAAAATAGTACCACTCCACAAGCATGGTTCTAGGACAGAAGTCTCCAGGTAAAGACCAGTCTCTTTAACTGCGGTTGTAGTTAAAGTGTTGGAAAGATTTGTTAGGAATAGAATACAGGATTGGTTGATGGACATAGCATTCTTTGATGGTCATTATGGATTTGTAAAGGGTCCTGTTTTAGCAATTTACTTGCATTTTATGATACGGAAAAATGTGTTAGATAATTGAGAATCATAGATTACCATGTAAGTTGGTGTACAAGCTGCAGAGGATGGGAATAGATAGTATATTGGTTAGATGGATTGGAAATTGGTCTCTGAATGATAACAGCAAGTTCTGTATGATGGAGTAGTGTCTCAAAAAATGAGGGTAACCAGTGGCATGTCACAGGATTCTGTTCTTGGACCCCTGCTGTTTGCATCATCAGCAAACAACTAAAGATGAGTTAAAGTTGGAGAGAATTATAAGTAGCACTGCTGATGTTAATCCCTTCAGGAAGATTTGAATAGACTTTTGACTTGCGCAGAGTGGAGTTGTAGTTTTAATATTAATAAGTGCAAGATGCAACTGAAATGTGCAGTGCAGCCACCATTAACTGTTATCCCATAGTTGTACATTTCTAGTTAAATATGTTCTCAATCTCTTTTTCTACATTTCTGGTTTTTGATGGCTTTTTTCTACCTCAAGTGCTGATATGTACTCCTGTATTCTTGAATTTTTCTATCACTGTTCTTTCATTTAACTATCTCTGAAAGTTTGAAAGTTGCCTTCAGGCTTATAGTCTAACATCTTCTACTTATTGTTTCTCTGTTTTTATATGTTATTACAATGTTTATATTGTATTCACGAAAATGACTCTGTGATAGAGACAAAATATTGGAACTATTAAACTTGTAATTATTTTCTTCTGTGTGACCATAGGCATGTATGACTCATTATCAATTTCCAATTTCGATGTTTGCCATCACTCTACTTGATTGATATTGCCTGCCATTCCAGAAAATTATTTCCATGTTTAGTGTTGAGTACTACACTGCATTAGCTTTGCATTAGGAATCCCCCCCCCCCTGCAATTTACATATTCGCGGGGGAGGGATTCCATCCATATCTGCATTGCTAATTGCTAATCTTTCCTCTCCCATTCTGCTGAAGTGACCATACCATCTGAGATTACCTCTACTAATACATTCCTGAATGCTAACAATTCTCAGAACTCTTATATCAGAGTTCTGAGACACTTGATCAAAGACTAGAGGTCTCTAGTCTTTGATCAAGTGTTTTATTTCTAGCCCAGCTTTCGAATCCATAAGTTAAAATTGGTTTGAACACTGTTTTGACTAATTTCACTCTTATTCCAAATTAATTTATTCAGTTGACTTCCTACCATACCAATTTTACTAAGTCTATTTCCATATTTAATTCGCCATCTTCACTAAAATTTGTGCCTAAATAGCTGAAATGTTTTACTTGTTCTATATGTTGAAATCATTACAACAGTTATTCAGTTTAGTCAGAGAATCTTGCAGACTTGTACTGGATTTATTCAGAAGTATAACATCATCTGCATAAAGTAAAGAGCTAAGATTAACATTACCACTTTTGATATCAGATTTAATACCACTTTCCTTCATCATGTGATCCATGTAGATAATGAATAACAGTGGAGGTAATGTGCATCCTTGTTGCACACTTGATTTTACTTCAAACCATCTTCCTTTCCTGTACCTCAATTCTAACTGCTGACTTACAGCTTAAGTAGAGGTATGTATTGCTTGATATAATCTACCATTTACACCATATAACTGTTGCATTTTGAAGAACTTTCCTCTTGGCACCTTGTCATGCCTTTTCCAGATCAACAAAACTGAAATACAAATCATTGTTTTATTCCCAAGATTTCTCAACTATTTGGCTTGAAGTGAAAATCTGATCCTGACAACCTCTATTTGGCCTTAATCCAGCTTGTTCTTCATGAAGCTTCCAACCACAATTTTTCTTAGCTGTTTCTCAAGTATACTTGCATAAATCTTACCAGAAATGCACAGGAGGGAAATACTTCTGTAATTCTCACATTCAGTTTTATTTCCCTTTTTAGGGATGGGTAATATGATAGCTTTGCTCCAATCCTTTCAAATTTGACCCTCTGACTAGACCTCCTGAATTATGCAATGCAGCCACTGTAAAACTAAAAAGATTTCAGTTTACAATTTTTTTTTACGAAAGATTTTAGTTTTACAATTAGCATTTCTGGCCAGATTTCCTCTATCCCAACTTACCTTTACACGTTTCAGGTTTTTGGTGACTTTTTCTAATTCAACTATGGATATGTATTCCTGACTGCATTCCTGTTGGGAGTTTTCTACCATCATGCTGACACTGCTTGTTTCATTTAGCAGTTTTTCAAAGTAATTACTCCAGACATCTAGATTATCATTATCTTCTATTTTCATGTTACTTTTATCGTCTCTTATTTCTTTTACAGCAATTTTTCCTCTATTTCTAAGCTTTTTTTCGATAGCCTCCAGAATATTTTTCTACTTCCCTGATATTTATTTTCTATGCTTTTACCAAAGTCTTCCAACGACTTTTGTTTAGCTAGTTTTATGCAGTGCTTTGGTTTCTTACATTTTTCTCTGTATTCTCTAAGAGCACAAGTTGACTTATTTGCGAGTAACTTTTGATAGCTTTCTTCTTTTCCATCTCTGCCTCTTTAACTTCCTGTGTCCACCATGGAGTTCTGATTTTTCTATCCTTACAACTTCACCACATGTCTCTCTGGCTGAATCAATGTTTTCTTCAGGCTTTGCCACTGAATCTCCAAGGTTTGGTTCTTGTTTTCAAATTCTTTCATTTTTTCTTCAATGATATTTGTGTATTTGAGTTTAAGTTCACCTCTGAAAGCTGCTCAACTTTGATTCATTTTAAAACTTTCTTACATGCTCTTTTTTCAATATTATCCTGCTCAAAACTAAATAGTGATCACTTCCTATTTCAAATCCTCTTGTGTAATTAACCAGTGCAAAAATATCATTATCAACTATAGCATAGTTAATGAGACTTTTCTTATTTCTTGCAAATTCTCTCCATGTGAATTTGTGCACATTTTTATGTTGGAACATGGTGTTAGTAATAACTAATCCATGTCCTAAACAGAAATCCAGTGGGCATTTGCCATTATTATTAGATTTGCACTTTTCTACAAATTTTACCGAAACATTTCTATATTATTATTATTATTATGACACCTCCAGGAAGTCCAAAGACTCAGCAAGAGAGGGCACCCAGTCCACAACTCCCCATCTCAACCAATTTCAATCCACCAACTTCAACTAACTGTAACTACACCAACGCCGACCATCACCACTAGTATTTCCTCAGATAATCACATATGTCAGGCAATCTACTTTGCTGTTTAGATCTCCAATGAGGACCGACTTTTCTTTTTTCATTCTGCCAGCTGCCTCCTGTAATGCTTCAAAAAATTCCCCCATTTCTTCCTTGGTAGAATCTTCTCTGGGACCATAAACACAAATAAGTCTCATTGTCCAAATTCCCATTCTGATATTTGTCCACACAGATCACTCTACTTGATATTGCCTGCCATTCAAGAAGATTATCCTCGTATTGAGTGTTGGATATCATAGCTACTCCCCCTCCTTTCACTGATTATTGCCTGAATGTAACATTTTGTTTTTGTCACTTAGAATGTTTGCGGCTGCTTTTGTCTTCTTCAGTCATGCCTATTATGTCGATCTGGCACTTATCCAATTCTTTTGCTAGTTAGCATAAATCAGGTTTTGCAACTCGCAATTATATCAGGCCATCAAGTAGTTTGACATCAAAGAGAGATGCCTTACATTGATCATAATCATTTCACAAGAAAGTTGAACAAAGCCTCTCAAATGCTTTGGATCTCCACACAATATAACAAAAATCAAAGCTTAATCCTATGTCATGTTTGGTCTGTTTTCATTAAAAATGCAACTACTGTGGATCTAGTGCATGAGAATCGCATGCTACAGAACATAACAGCAACTAGTATTGTCCCAACTTATACAGTAATCCATTTAACATTTTTAATGTTTCTTATATGTACCAATTATAAGTTCTGATAACATCTAATATTTTAATTAATTATTTCTATCTTTTTTGTACAACTTTTGCTAATACCTCTAACATTGTAAATCTGGTGACTTACAACACTTGTAGGGTTATATTTGTTTAGCTTTATTAAACTTGTTTTTTTATCTAAAAACATGCGGTCTCAATACTGAAAGCTGTCTTCATTTTATGTTACTGTTCTGTCATTGCTTGTTTCATTTAAGTCTTTCAGAGTAATTACTCCAGACATCTAGGAATATCCTTATGTTTAGTTTTCATGTCACTTTTATCATCTTTGATTCCTTTTACAGCACTTCATACCTCCATAGCCTCCAGAACACTTTGCCACCTTCCTGATATATATTTTCTATATCCTATACATGAAAGATCACAAGACCTACTAGGTGTGGCTATTAAATAATGAGACTGGTTGCAAAAATGCGGTTTATTATTACAATTGTGCAACTTAATTGTTATCCCCTTCAACATACTCCCCTCCTCTATCTATACACTGTTGCATACGAATTTTCCATTATTGGAAGCAGTGCTGCAAGTCATCAGGTGTTATCTGCTTCAGTAGCACTGCCGTTTTCTCCTTTACCTCATCCACTGACTGAAAATGGGTGCCGTTCAATGCGGTGTTCAACTTTGGAAAAAGGTAAAAACAGTGATGAGCTATGGAAATTTTAACATCATCGAGCAAAAAAAAAAAAAAAAAAAAAGCCTAACTTAGCCCTTATAATACTTATATTGTGGCTTTGTTGAGCTTCTGACAGATATGATAATTCCTGTAGGATATCAATCATTAATGCTAAATCTTTTAAAAATTCCAAATTGAGAAGTCGGTTTAAGAAGTTTCGATGCAAAATGCTTGCATAAAGCTGGGTAATTTCTCCACAAAGCAAGAGCTGTTCGTAAACTGCAAGCTGCCCATTGTGGTCCAAACACACGGCCGATCTTTAAAATTTCGATACCAAGGTCTTTTGCAATTGTATTTAATTCTCGTTGATTTTTTGATGATTTATGATAAAAAGCATATAATTTATGCATAAATATTTCAAAATGATTTATTTCTTTAATGTGTTTTATCGAATCATCTAATGCTAAGAGTAAGCGATGAGTGCAATGCCAAATCACAACGTTGAGAAATTTTTGTAGAAGTTTGATTGCAACACCTGATTTGTTTCCTAACATTACATTAGCTCCATCAGAACAAAATGCAATGAAATGATTTCTTATATAGTTATCAGAAAATCCATATGAATTTAAAGTAGCAATTATAGTAGCATGTATACATTCCATGGTGGTATTTTCTAGTTCTACAAGGTTATTAAACAACACGAACAAGGGGCTCACAAATTTGAGAAAAATTTAACAAAGGGCTTGCGCGAGCCCCTTATAGCTCACCACTGGGTAAAAGTCACATGGAGGTTAGTCTGGCGAGTAAGGTGAATGGTCCAACACTGGAATCTTCTTATCAGCCAGATACTGCTTTACAGACAGTTTGCTGTGGGCTGGAGCATTGTCCTGATGGAGAATCCAAGCGTTGTTCTTCCACAGATCGGGTCTCTTCTTCCTCACTCATTCTCTCAGCTTGGCCAAAACCTCAAGGTAATAATGTTGGCTAACTGTCTGACCCTCTGGTACCCATTCAATCATTACCATGCCATTGATATAAATAAACAAAAAATGATCAGCATTGCCTTCAGCTTTGACCTGCGCATTCTTGCTTTTTTTCATTCTCAGTGATGTGGGAGTTTTCCAGTGCATCGATTGTCTTTTGTTTCTGGATTGTACTGAAAAATCCATGTCTCTTCACATGTGATAATCTTGTCCTGCAAGTCCGGCTCTGCTGTCAGCCATTCCATGATGTCAGTGCAAATTTGTTTTCGGATGTCTTTCTGCCCCTGCCACAAGTTTTTGGGAACCATTTTAGAGCAGACCTGTTCAATTGCTCATGCAAAATTTGTCGTACAGTCTCCTTATCAATGTGCACCATGTCTGCTATCATCTGATTGCTTAATCGGCGATCGTTGCAAACAATTTCATTAATTTTTGCAACGTTTTGTTTGGTTCCTGTCGTGACAAGGCGACCCGGTCATTCATCATCTTCAATATTTTCTTGACCTTCAGCAAAGCATTTGTGCCATTCAAACATTTGCGTACATGACATTACATTATCACCGTACACCTCCTGCAACAGTTTCAAACACTCGTCGGCAATTTCTTCAATTTCATAAGGAATTTGAGATTAATGCGCTGCTTGAGTTTAATGGTAGAAATTATTCCAGCAAAGCGACTTCACACGTTTCTTTAATAACTGCCTACAGACTAACTACAAGCGACAACAAATATTGCTTATTTCACCTGCTTCTAGAACCTTCAAGGTCATTCATGACGCAAGCACATCCCACTGCTATGAGTACACAATTCAAAGCACACCTTGTCTTGTTATTTAATAGCCACACTTAGTATAACACTACAATGTCATGTGTGGGCAAGTGATTAAGGAGATAAATGTAGTCTATTCATATGTTTCTTAAAGAGTGGGGAGGTTATACTCAGGATAAAATACGGCGAAGATTGTTCCATAGAATGGTGGTTGGAATGAATGAAGCTGATGAGAAGTTAGTTCAGTGTGTTTAAAGCTGGACAGTGTATAAGTGTTTGCTAGTGGCATTCTAGTTCTTCTATGGTTAAAGAAAGTGGAAGAACGGTAGCAACCAATTCAGAGGAGCAATGCCCATGAACGTACTTTATAGAAAAGACAGTTCAAACAGAGTGCTTATGATAAAGTGACTAAAGGGAGCCTGTGAGGGAAGGGTTATCTGTTAAACAGATTGTCCTCTTCTGAATATCATCAAGAATTCTTAGGTCTTTGGTTGTCCACGCCAAATATGGAAACAATGCTCTAAAGTTGGACAGATCTGAGACTTATTTAAGAGTTGAGAGGAAGAGAAGTAATGTTTAGAATGGATAAGAACACCAAGCTTTTTAGAGGCTAAGGAAGCTATGTGAGTAATATATTTGTCAGGATAAACTGGATGTGACAGTCAACCTAAGAAGAGAAAGTTGATTTTGAAAGGAAAAATGGAACATTATCAAAAATGAGAGGGGATGAGATCGGATTTTTCTTGCAGTTAATAAGGCAGGCTTGAGTATTTTTGGCATTGAAATTTGCTAAGTTGTCTTCACCACATTTCAGGATGGTGAAGAGGCCAGTGTTCAAATCACTTGCTGTTGGGTAGATGTCAGTAGAATATGAAAGTTTATATAGATGATACAAGATGGGTGTTAAATCTAGAGCACAAGTCTTGAACACAACTGGAGGAATACCATCTGGACCAGGAGCCTTATTAATATCAAGATTAATGAGGGTTTTTCTGATGTTCTGTTGGCAGAAGTTCAGAGAAGGCATGCAGTGAGCAGTTTGTGGAAATACTAGAGATGATTTGCTTTGGTTGTCCAGGCAGGAGTTGCAGGAAAAAACTGATTCCAAGACGCTCGCCTTTTTCGTTGGGTGAGGTTACCATAGTGCCATCAGGATGCAAGAGGTGGCAAAAAAGGACAGAAGTTATGCCCAAGAGCCTTAGTAACAGACTACAAAGCTTGACTGCCAGTTGAACAGGAGGTGAGTTTATTGTGTCTCATTCTTATGAATCTGCTTTGGAATCAATAACTTTTACACATGTTTCTAGTTATTGTATAGGCTGGATGAGAAGCTGGAGTTTTTAATTTAAGCCATTGAACATAAGCTGCATTTTTATCATGTACAGCAGAGGCACATTTTTTTTGAGAACTTGGGCTTGGATACATACAGGTAATCAATAATCTGACCATGGAAGAGCAGCAGAAAAATTCTGGAAATCACCACAGTTGGCACAATTATAGTGCAATAGGATACAAGGCTGTTTAATATCTTGTTTTCGGCATTGTCTTATTTTACTATCTTTGCAGACTTCACCACATGCCATCCTAGCTGAATCGGTGAATGATTTCTTTAAAGTTTACCACTGAGACCCCAAGGTTTGTTTCTTATTTTCAAACTGTTTAATTTTTCTTCTTTCTTCAGTTTACTTGTAAAAGCAGTTCAACTTTAATTCTTTTTAAAACTTGCTTACATACTGTTTTTTTTTTTCTTTTTTATTTTATTATTATCATTCCCAACACGTATACAAGATATTTATATTATGCATTTCAAGTTGTACAATTCAATGTACAATATTATACAATACAATTCAAGTATTACTATCATTTTCAGTTGGTATACTTACACTTATTTTTCGCTATTTATTTTGTTATAGTTAATAAAAAGTTTTCATAAGAAAACTACAAGTAGAGTAAAATAAATTTTGAATAGTTTTCATAGTTTATAATAAGTTACTGGTTTTAGTGATAAAGTAAGTTATTTCATGTATTTATGTGTAACCAAGGGCCGTAGCCATACTGGTTACTAGAGAATTAAATTATCGTGAAATGTGATGCTTTTTTAACATGTCCATTTTTTTCATTTTTGTCCTAATTTGAACCAGGTGATATCACTTCCAGTTTCAAATCCTCTGTACACTCAACAATAACGTGATCAATGAGACTTTTTTTTTTTTGTTTCTTGTGGCTTCTCTCCATGTGAAATTGTACACATCTTTATGTTGGGACATATGTTACTACTGACTAGTCCATATCCTGAGCAGAAATTCAGCAGATACTTACTGTTGTTATTAGTTTTGGCCCTTTTCTCTAAATTTTCTCCAAATTTGAATTCCATTCCTTTCCTAATATCCCTGTTGGATTTCATTTCCTACTCTGCTGTTTAGAGTAGGAAATGAAACTTCAACAAGAGCCACTTTTTTAATTTTCTTTATGTCAGCTGCCTGCTCTAATGACTTGAAAAATTCCTTCACTTCTGTGGGACTGTAGGCATCAATAAGTTTCACTGTTCATTTCCCCATTTTCAAATTTGCCCACATAACTACTTTAAAGTGCTTTCCAATCAAGAAGTTTATCTTCATGTTTGGTGTTGAATGCTATCATTACTCCTTCCTTTTCTTGTCATTATTGCCTGAATGTAACATCCTATATTTGTTTAGTAAGATCTTGTCTGTTTTTTGTCTTCTTTGTCTCAGTAATGCTGATTATTTCTACATGGTACGTTTCATTCTTCTGCAGGTTTGATTCCTTTCCATTAATACATTCTTAATGTTTCCTATTTTCAGTTCTGATGTTGGGATTTCTTATTCTCCTTCTAGATGTTGGGTTGGTATTTGTTGCACTAGCTGACTTTTCACTGATGAAAAGTGCCCTGATGAATCAGCTAGGATCTATGTCACAGATGACCTGAAATATCACCATATTGTATTGTTCCTCTGTATCGAGCCTTGATAAGACCCCATCTAGACTACTGTGCTCAGATTTGGTCACCTAGGTTCTTCTTGATGGGGAGGAGGTGGAGAGGATCCAGAGGCAAGTGACCAAGATGATAGCAGGTCTGTGGAATGAACCGTATGAGAACAGGTTGAGGATTTGTGGGTTGCAAAAATTGGTTGATAGGCGGAGGAGGGGAGATATGATTGAGACATTCAAATTACTGAAGGGTTTCTATAAAATTAATTCAGAAGATATTTTTGAGAACAGGGCTGGTTGTGGGAGGACTAGGGGACATCCATGGAAACTGGGCAAAAGTGTGGTTAGTAAAGGTGTTAGAGCTGGGTTCTTTACTTTTAGAGTAGTGAATGAGTGGAATGCGCTCCCTGAGTCTGTGGTGGATGCTGTGACAGTGAATGAGTTTAAGGCGAGGTATGATAGATACTGTATGAATGTCAAATAGTTGTGATGAATATGATTTGGGGCCTCCCTCGATGAGTCCAATGACTCCCTGGAGTTGCCCGTAATAATAGTAATATTGTACCATCATATGTATATGTGGTTTGCATCAGTTTTGATAGGCAAGTTCCAAGTTACTACCCCTTCTTTTCCTTGATTGTTATTGCCCAAATATTACATCCTATACTTATTATTTAGTAAGATCTCACATGGTAATATTTATAAAAGATTTGAAATGTTTTTATTATTATTATTATTTTGCTCTAACTTTTGTTGCTCTGACATCTAAACCTTAGGCAGACCTCTTTGCATCAGTCTTTTCCTCCAGCTGTTGTTTAGAGATCAGTGCTTCCCAAACTGTGAGCCGTGCCCCCCCCCCCCCCTTGGGAGCTGTAGGTTTTGTTGAGTGGGGCTGTGAAATAATGAAGACAAATTGAAAATGTTTTAAGATTAAGTAGATTTTTTTTATCTTAAAAGAAATGTATTTAATTTTTATTATTTATTATTTCTTTTTTTGTTATTTTTTATATTTTAATGAAAAAAAAAATCGCACACATTGGTGCTGGGTTCTCAGATTTTGCTTCCTGCGTATTTCAGCGCTTAATGAATATTAGTAAATATATGCTTATTCATATAAGTTTCATTTCGAAGCAAAAATCTAAGAATTGCAGTTTCAAATATTTCACCTGATATTGACTTTTTGTGTAGCAGTATTGAAGCACATCCATCATATTAAATTGTTATTAAACACTCTTTTATGTTTTTAATTCTTTCTTTATTACTAATCATTTTACGTTTTATGTGCTTGTACTGCAAACATACAATAACAATATATCTATCTATATAAAAATATGAGATAATATACCATGTCAAATGTGTATGTAAGATGCTAAAAATGTAATATTTGCATTTGATTTTTGCAATATTCGCTGTGTATGTTTTGTATTGAATATAAATACAATAAATATTAACTTAAATATAAAGAGTCAATAGGCTTCGTTTTGGCAATGTAAACATTATTTAAATTATGTGGGATTTAATATTCCCTTAATTTAAATAATGTTTATATCACCGAAATGAAGCCTATTGGCTCTTTATATTTAAGTTACTTAATGGGACACCTTTTTGACAACTTGTATAGCAGAGTATATAAGTTCTTTTCGCTATACCCTTTGGTATTAATTTGGTCTAGCTACTCATTGATGAAGCCTCAATAAAGGCTGAAACCGGTCTGGGTAGTGACCTCCCACCATAATGTAATAATAGCATACATTTCCTAGGAAATGTGTTTTTACATTATGGAAAATACCAAGAATAGCGATCAGAACTTTACCACCTTTGCTGCGAGTTGCCCGGGTTTGTACTACGTACCAGGACTACTTGCATTAGCTCACGCTAGTAATCGAAGATACTTTTATAGTTTATTATACTATATTCGGCATGAAACTCTCTGATTCCAATCTTTGAGTTTCTTATTCGGTTTTAAAACAATGTGGGATTTAATATCCCCTTAATTTAAACAATAAATATTATAATAATATATCTCTATATTAAGATTTTTTTTCGAGGGGAGGGGGCGTGAAATATTTTAATGTTTCCTAATGGGGCCCTGACATCCAAAAGTTTGGGAAGCACTGGTTTAGATGACTAAAACAAACCTCCCACTACTATTCTATGAACTAACCACAGCATGCCTCTTCTTATCTTTCATCAGAAGAACATAAGAAAAGCACTCGATAGCCTTGATACTAATAAGTCCCTTGGTCCAGATGGTTTTTCTCTCCAGTTATGCAAAAAAACGTATATTTCAGAATCAACACTCATCCTGTATCAGCTAATTAAGCTACCTACTTGTCTGGTATCTGCCAAACAGCACAGAAGGAAACAAATCTTTATCTGACATGTTTCTAAAAAGGAAGAAAGTGATGAAGGTCATCAGCAACCAGCTTTTTCACTATTTGAAGCCCTATCACTTAATTGGTGATTGCCAGTATGGATGCCACCATTTGAATTCTATGGTAGACCCCCTCACAAACCATATCCACCTTTAGACTTGATGACATTACTTCATGCTGTTTTTTCCAATGAATACAACCCCCATCCCATCTATTGAAGAAACTTATTAGTAGACTGCTTATTCATTTATCACTTGCCCACACACGTTTCTGCTGTGTTATAAGTTTTTGTGATCTCTTATGTGTGCGTGGTTGAGATATATATATATATATATATATATATATATACACACACATACACACTTCTTCTTATTGTGCTATCTTCTATCGAAGGTCAGCGACCATCTTGGCGAACAAACTGCTCTCTTGTGCTAATCTGCGCAGTTGTGCACTGCTCTTTCCTGTCCACGTCTTGATGTTGTCAAACCATGATATTCTTTTTCTTCCTCTAGTTCCTTTGCCACCAATTCTTCCTATCAAAATAGTTTGTAGAAGTTGGTATTTGCTGTTTCTCATGATGTGGCCAAGATATGATGTTTTTCGTTTCTTGATTATTCGTACAAGATGTTTAGCTTTGCCAATGGATTTTAAGACATCTTCATTGGTAATTTTTTCTGTCCATGATATCTTTAGCATTCTTCTGTATAGCCACATCTCAAAGGCTTCGATTTTCTTGATGGTTGTCGCCTTCAATGTCCATGTTTCAACTCCATAGAGCAGAATAGACCACACGTAGCATTTCAGCATTCGGCATCTGACTTCCATGTTTAGGTCTTTATTGCAGAATAGTGTTCTCATTTTCATGAAGGACTGCCGTGCAACTTCAATCCTTGTCTTTATATCTATTTCTGGATCCCACTGTTCATTAAGCCAGCAACCAAGATATTTATATCTTGACACTTGATGAATATTTTTCCCATTGAGTGTCAGTTTCATTGATGAGGCTGGATGTTTGCTGATGATCATGTATTTTGTCTTGTTGATGTTTATATTTATTCCCATTCTTTGGCTTTCTATGTATACTCTGTCATGAGTTTTTGGAGATCCATAATATTATCTGCAATTAGCATGGTGTCATCTGCATATTGAAGGTTGTTAACAATCTTTCCATTTATTGTGATTCCCTCTGAACATTCTTCCAATGCTTTTTTAAAGATTACCTCTGCATATATGTTGAACAGCAGTGGTGAGAGCACACATCCTTGTCTCACTCCTCTTTTGATGTTAATATCACTGGTGGTAATGTTGTCTAATTGAACGGTAGCTGACTGATTCCAATACAGATTTGTTATTAGTCTTATGTCTTGTTCGTCTAGCCTTATTCGTTGAAGGACTTCTATTAAGTTAGTGTGTCTGACTTTGTCGAATGCTTTTTCAAAATCTATGAAACACATAAAGACAGATTTCTGTTTTTCTATGCATTTTTGTATCATTATTTGGGTACAGAAAAGGGCCTCTCTAGTACCAAAACCATTCCCAAAGCCGAATTGTGTTTCACTTAGAGTTTCTTCACTTTTTCTATAAATACGATTCTGAATTACTTTCAAAAATATTTTTAATGTTTGGCTCATTAGACTAATAAGTCGGAAGTCACCACAGGAATTCACTTTGGGTTTCTTTGG
Source organism: Typopeltis vanoorti (assembly GCF_054136105.1). Lineage (NCBI taxonomy): Eukaryota > Metazoa > Arthropoda > Arachnida > Uropygi > Thelyphonidae > Typopeltis > Typopeltis vanoorti. The sequence continues at coordinate 63,229,555 of NC_143566.1, forward strand.
GACAGTGATAAATGTAGATTTGAGCCAATCTGACGGAAATTCATCACTTTCATATATTTTATTAAATAGTTTTTCAAGAAGTTTGATGTTATCTGGTTCTATTAATTTTAAAAATTCTGTTAGCACACCATCTGGTCCACTGGCTTTTCCTGTTTTACTTGTTCTTATAGCATTCTGTATTTCGCATTTCATGATTGCTGGTCCTTGAATGTTATCTTTTATATTTATAGGCTTCTGTCTAGTATCATTGAAAAGTTCTGTTACATATTTTATCCAAATCTGTGCTTTATTCTCTTCTTCTAGAACTATTTTTCCATTTTCGTCTCTTAGAGACACTATTTGCTTTTTCCTCAATTTTCCAGAAATTTTGTTGATTTTCTTATACAGATTGAAATTATCATGTTTCTTCTGAAGCAGTTCAATTTCAGTACATAAATTTTTCATCCAATTTTCCTTGGCTTCTTTTATTTTTTTCTTGATGATGTTATGTGTTTCTGTATACATGGCAAGGTCTTTGTTTTTGTACATTCTTCTTGTATCAATAAGAGAAAGAATCTCATCTGTCATCCATTCCTGTTGTTTTATATTATTCACATAACTTACTTCTTCAATACTTGTTACGATGGCATTGTTTAAGCTATTCCAAAGAGATTCCACACTTTTATTTTCTTCTATGTTAATCTGTTGTAATCGCAGGTTAAGCTGTGTCTTGGCACTTTTATTTATGTTCGGGTCTTTCAGTTTTTCTACATCAATTTTCTTTTTCTTCTTTTGTGATTTTTTAGCTGATTTTAATCTAAGACTTACTTCTGCAACTATGGGATTGTGGTCTGATGAGATATCTGCTCCAGGATAAGTCTTTGCACTCTTTATACTACTGTGGAATCTTTTATTTATCAGTATATAATCAATTTGATTTCTGACAATGTTATGTTGGTTATCTTGAGGCGATTTCCAAGTGTACAGTCTTCTGGGTGGAAGTTTAAACCAGGTATTTAATTTGCTATTGTTAGATCTTCTTCCTGACAGAACTGGACTAGGCGATCTCCTCTGTCGTTTCTGGTGCCTAAGCCATGTTTGCCAACAATTTCTCCATCACCCCCTCTTCCCACTTTTGCATTGAAGTCACCCATCACTATGTTTATATCATGTTTCTTTGTTAGGTTTTTAATCTCTTTTAGGTGTTCATAAAACTCTTCAACATCTTCTTCACTTTTGTCAGATGTGGGTGCATAAGCTTGGATGATATTTATGTTAATGGGGTTTCCCTTAAGTTGTAACAGCATTATTCTTTCAGAAAATGGAATCCAATTTATTACTGATTTATTGATTTCTTCATCTACTATTACAGCTACACCATGTCGATGTTTGTTCTCATCATTCCCAGAGTAATGCATTGTCGTATTATCTTGTTGACACTTTCCAGATCCTGGCCATCTTATCTCGCAAATTCCCAAAATCCGGATGCCCAGCCTCTTCATTTCTCTTGTGGCATTTCTTAATTTGCCAGCTTCATACAGAGTTCTGACATTCCAAGTTGCAATTTTAAAAGTGGACACCATTTTGAGCCCGGAGATTCTTTGTACCCCTGTCCCATTTAAGGGACGCCGGGAACTTGGGGCCAATTGTAAGGGTTTGCTCGCCATGGTGGTTGTTCTGGAGATAAGGTAGAGCAGTAGTTTCTCCGTTTGCTTTCTGCTCTGCAGTATTGCAGACGTACACAATATAATCATATTGCCATCTGCAAATCTCTGATCACAAGCTTTTCTGCCATCATTTGACTTCAACTTTGTGTCAGTACTGACAATGCTGCTTCCGAATGTCAGGGGCGGTGACCCCAGCAGGTGCTTATTTAATGGCGGCACTACTCGCCATGTCACCGAGTTGTCATTAGGCTTTGTGAGGTTTTTAGTGAAACAGAGTTGCCACTTCTGCTCCCCCACGCCCTGATAGCTCAGTCACTGTTGGTCCACGGCTGCTTATTCACCAGATTGCTCTGCTTATATCGCAGCTAGCCTCCATATCTGAAGGCTGTTCCCCAATCCGCCACCTGGGGACGCACCCAGTAGTAGTCAGCTCTGCCTCTGCCTAATATATATATATATATATATATATATATATATATATTAATGGAAAATTTAGGTAACACAGAATTCCATTGCTGACAGCATCCCTTGGTTAAATCGTTGTGATTATGAATGGTCTCACTGTAGATTTATTATGAAATGCATCTTTCCTTTCTCCCTTTGAGGAGGAGAGATGTTTGTTTTTGTAATTATCTGCAATCATTTCCTTCCTTGTTAATTTTTGTTTTCTTCTTTAATATAAAATGTATATATTAATGTAATTTAACTCACTTTTAGAATCATCTGTACTGAAGATATCAGGTAAGTGAATTAACTGAAATTATACTTTTATAGAAATTTTATCTTGTGAAAAAGTAGATTTTACATTAGAATATTTCCAAATGTGTATTAATGAAATATATAATCTTAATAGAGAATACTGAAAATCAGTCTGAAGAAAAAGTTAGAAAGGTGAGAGATGATTTTGAAAAGAAACTGGGTATGTTAGAAAATGAATTGAAAAAAATGCAAGCAGCAAAGAAAGAGCACTCTCATATGATGAAGAACCAAGCTCAGTATGAAAGACAGCTGAAGCAACTTAGACAAGAAGTTGCAGATATGAAGAGAACAAAGGTAAAAATAAAAGCATGCTCTTCAGGATTTGATTATGTAATATTGTTTAATATCAAATTGTAATCATATTGTATGAAAATTTGTGCTGCCAGCCATAATATTTTCTGGTTAGCAAATATAAGCAGAGTCTCTTATAGCATATAACAAGCACTGCTTGCATTCAGTATGAAAACATTTTCGTTCCATGATGCAAGTTTTTGTTTGCATAGTTAACAAAGAAAGCTATGATCATTATTTCTGAAAAGGAACTCTCAGGATGTTTGGATATTAATAATATCCAAACATCTTCTAGCTACCAAGTAGCCTTGCTATATGATCTGAATATAACCTGACTAACAGAACAGAGATCTGTTATTAGTAGTAGAAGTATTATTATAATACAGGCTCCTTTAAGGAGTATCAAGGTAGGGCCTCTTGAAGCTCACACAGTATGGGAAAAAAAGTATCATATTTCTGTTTCAACTCATAACACTCAGCACATGCCATGAGAACAACTAGGATCTCACATTCCTATCCACAATCTTATACAGTTTTTTGGGATGACCCCTCCTTGCTTCTGTCTGATGACTTCACCATATTGAATTCTTAATCATTGTCATTTGCTAAAAAAACAGTTATTTCAGATCTGCTCAAGGAGTTTATATCAGAAATGTCCCTTATTACTCTTTCTAACTTTGCATCACCCACTAAGAATTGTCTGTGGTATATATTATGGTTGTAGACCATAATTAGGCACTGACACCTTAATGACCACTTCACTGATATTGATTGATCTATAATTGGTTCTGTCCTTGCTTCACTCTAGTATTATTAAGGAATTATCTTTCTCTTGTTGTGGAAGGATGGGTACAAAGTTTGGGAAGTGATTATAGCAGAGCAGAGTGATGCAGTTCAAAATGGTGGGGATAAGAATATAAATGAAAATCCGAGTCAGGATTAGGGAAATGGGGATGGTCAGGAAAAAGAGTGAAGTGTATTATAGCAGAGAAAGTAAAGAGTGATTGTGTTGATGGGATATCCTCAAAGAGTGAAGAATTGTTATACTTGTATACTAATGTAATGATGCAAAGTTAGTTAGAATTATCAGAAGTGTTGATAGTAATTTTCTTAATTAATATCAACACTATTAATTAAGTCCTGGATAATATGATTGACGGTATGTTGATCAGCACCACAGTCACATGTTGGGGATTGACACAAGCCCCACTTGTATATCATGGTAGCTGATCTGGCATGATATACAAGTGGGGGTTTGCATCAATCAGGGGCCTCTGTTGTGGGGTCCATCATAAGGTGTCCATTTTTTATTGTTGAAGTAAGCCAGCAATTCTTCCATTCAGTTTCAGGAGAATATGTATCTGGTTGCTGTTGCTGAGTTTTTCAGATCAGGTTGCAGGACTTTTAAGCGAATAGGTGGTAGATTTTGGAGGTCCTCATGGATGGGTAAGTTGTTATTTCCCATACATTTTATCCACTCTCTGTAAGCGGTAGCTTTCCTCCTTATGCCTAGTGGAATGATGTTAGAGAGTAAGAATTATCGACATGTTAGCACAAGAATATTTTAATATTTGCCAAATATTTCAGTCTGAAATTAACAGACTATCATCAGTGTCTTGATGTCTGCGCAGTTAGCCTAGTGGCTTTGTGCTTCGCAACCATATGCCTGGGGAAGGAGTGTCCTAGGTTCGATCCCCGTCGCTGACGTGAGGAGCTTAAGGATCTTCCTCAGTGATAGCCAAGTTAGCCGGTCTTGGGCGTGGACAGCAGGGTTTTTCCCCCAGTTTATCTGGGGGTTTTCATCCCACAAGCAGGCAAACCGGCCCTGTGAACACACATGGATCTACAGCCATAAATACTTAACCCCCCATAAGGGGGCTCAACTTGCCCCAATAGGGATGGGGGGGAAAGGGAGGGAACTCCATATGAATAAATAAATAAATGTGGCATGATAGGGACAGTTTTTACAGGGTGGAATTTAAACAATTGATCATTCAAAAGTAGAACGAGCCACGTGATGTTACATTGCTAAGCACTAAAGGGAGGTAAGTTTCATCAGAGTAATGAATAAATTATAGGTATCAATTCACAATTTCATTTTTTTTTGAGACCTGTTTCTTACATTAGCCTTATGCTATTTTTAATTGAATTTATAAATTAAGATTGTTGTATGAAATTGTGAATTGATACCTATAATTTATTCATCACTCTGATGAAATTTACATCTCTTTAGCGCTTAGCAATGTAACATCAACTGGCTTGTTCTACTTTTGAATATAAATTGTTTGTATTCCACCTTGTAAGAACTGTTCCTATTAAGCCACTGATGATAGTCTGTTAATTTCAGACTGAAATATTTGGCTAATATTAAAATATTCTTGTGCTAACATGTTGATAATTCTTAATTTTATGTTACAAGTGTCTCTCAAGAATAGATGTTAGAGAGTGTTGGTAACCACTCAACAGGTATAGACTTTATGCAACCCGTGATAATTCTCATGGTATCGTTAAATTGCACATCGACCTTGCTGACATGGTGACTCGAATACCACACTGGAGCACAGTTTTCTGCACAAGAGTACACCAGGGCATGGGCAGCAGATTTTAAAATGTTGGCTCCTGTCCCCCCCAGCCTAAACACACAATCTTCCTGATGATATTATTCCTAGTTTTTAGCTTTTGGCAGACATTTTCCAGATGTTTCCCGAAGGTTAAAGAGCAATCTAAGGTGACTCAGAGATATTTTGGGTTGGGGTTATGCTTCAAAGTTTCTCCTTTGAATGAGACCTTCAGCCGTTTATCAACTTGATGATTGTTCAAGTGAAACATGCAGACTTCAGTTTTAGAGGGATTTGGGCAGAGATGCCATTTGGTGTAATAGTTGTACAGAACTTCGAGGTCAGAACTGAGCACAGTCTCTGCCTCTTTCAGGTGTTTAGTCTAAGTTGCCAATGCCAGATCATCTCCGTATGCGAACTTTCGGGAGGAGGTTTGTGTCATGTCACTAATGTATAAATTAAAGAGAAGCAGAGCTAGCACAGAGCCCTGTGGTAATCCATTGTTTAGTACTTTAAAGGGACTATTTTTACTGTTGAAAGTTTATTTTTCACTTGGTTAGACTATAATAAATTTAGTTTAATCCTTTATCCAAGTGTGAGCAAACAAAGTTTGCGCTTGAAAATATCTTCAGGACTGGGGTAAGGTAGTGCAACACCAGACAACTCACAGCAAAGGTGGAGGAAGCTAACATTACTCCTATCTCAGTATCCCCCATAATGCACAACACATCTCCTTGCGGATATGTATAATGTTATGCATTAAAGGAAGGGCCACTACCCAGACTAGTTTCAACCTTTATTGAGGTCTCTTCAGTGGGAGCCAGGCCCAGAGGTGTAGATACCAGGCAGAAGCCATTGCTTCTTCCTGGTATCTCCACCTATAGGAGTTGCCAAACGGTGTGCGACCTTTTTTTTTATTAAATTACTCTGGATTTAGAGAAAGATGTTGAAAGTTTAAAATAAACTTTCAACACTACTGAGATAGGAGTGATGTTAGCTTATTCCACCTTTGCTGTGAGTTTCCCAGTGTTGCACTACCTTACCCCAGTCCTGAAGATATTTTCAGGTGCAAACTTTGTTTGCTCACACTTGGATAAAAGATTAAACTAAATTTATTATAGTCTAACCAAGTGAAAAATAAACTTTGAACATCTCTAAATCCAGAGTAATTTAATAAAAAAAAAAAAAAAAGTTGGCATACTGTTTGGCAACTCCTATAGGTAAAGATGACCTGCCATTGCTTCTGCCTGGTATCTCCACCTCTGGGCCTGGCTCCCACTGAAGAGACCTCAATAAAGGTCGAAACTAGTCTGGGTAGTGGCCCTTCCCTTAATGCATAACATTATACATATCTGCAAGGAGATGTGCATTATGGGAGATACTGAGATTGGAGTGATGTTAGCTTGCTCCACCTTCGCTGCGAGTTTCCCGGTGTTGCACTACCCTACCCCGGTCCTGAAGATATTTTCAGGTGCAAACTTTGTTTACTCGCACTTGGATAAAGGATTAAACTAAATTTATTATGGACTATTTTTACCATTAAGTTGTACCTTGAATTTGCACTTTGATGTCATGTGCTTTAGGCTCTTAATCATCTTTGGGTCTTGTACTACAGATGCAAATTTAAGTATGAGTCCTTTAACCCAAACTGTGTCATATGCAGTGGAGAGATCTTGGAATGCTACTTAGGTTTTAAACCCTTTTTGAAAACCAGTTTCTATATGTGTAGTATGTTTAATAACTTGATCATAGCAGCTGCGAGAGTCTCTGAGTCTGGCTTGTTCATTTGGTACTATGGCTTTAATCAATGGGTAAATTCGATATAGAGTAATCGTTCAAAACATTTATAGGAAATATTTAGTAAAGATATTGGTCGATAGTTTGCTGCATCAGTAGGCTCTTTTCCATGTTTTAGGATGGCTATGACTTCCCTCCTCAGGAATTCTTTTGGGATGTTCCTGCTTTCTAGAATTTTACAGAAAAACTGCAAAAGCCACTTATGAGTGTTACTTCCAGGATGTTGAATGAACTCAGGGTATATACCATCCAAGCGTGCTGCTTTTTTATTTTTCAGTGATTTAATTGCTTGAATCAGTTCCTTTTCAGTGAACCAACTCTCAATGCCATTGAGAGTTGGTTATTTTGATTGACACTTCTATAAACATAGATATATTTAGTCATAATTTCTTTAGAATAGGATGTACTAATCTTTACGTTGTTAGATGTTTACTGTATTCTAGTTGCTGTCTTTAGGAGTGAACTCCATGACTGCTTTCTGCTTAGAAACTTGATGTAGTTCAGAGTTTTCGTAGCAAGGCCAAAGCCTTGTGGGTAGAGTGGGCGAAGTCTAAATTTTTGGTTATGCTTTTTCCAATTTCAGGATCTGGATCTTTTTTTGTATTTTTTGAGTAGTTCCTCAGTTTCAGGAGACCAGCATGAGGTGTACTGTTTCTGGAAACCTCTTGGTATACATCGTTTTACAGCATCTATCGGTACTCCTACAAAACGTTTATAATATTTCATCTTCAGGTTTGACCCAACAGATGTTAGATTCAATTTGTTTAGAGTACTGTTCCCAATTAGCTTTGTGAAAATTCCATCTTGGTCTTTCCACAGATTGTATAATCAGGATTTATGTTCCTATAGTTGCTATAACAGGTTTATGTTGAGATCCTGGAAAGTTTTCAACTACTTTCCTATCAGTGGGTAAAGAATTATCCTTGGTGTTACAAGTGACAAAGCAGAGGTCAGGGTGTGAGTCTCTCTTCTATCTACCTGATTTAAAAGTTCCAGAATCTTTTGTATCAAAAACCAGTGATAACCCAAGGCTTTCAGCCCATTCCATCAGTCTAGTACCATAATAAATTTAGTTTAATCCTTTATCCAAGTGTGAGAAAACAAGGTTTGCGCCTGAAAGTATCTTCAGGACTGGGGTAAGGTGGTACAACATTGGGCAACTTGTTGCAAAGGTGGCGCAAGCTTACATCACTCCTATCTCAGTATCTTCCATAATGCAAAACACATCTCCTTGCGGATATGTATAATGTTATGCATTAAGGGAAGTGCCACTATCCAGACTAGTTTCGACCTTTATTGAGGTCTCTTCAGTGGGAGCCAGTCCAAGTGGAGATACCAGGCAGAAGCATTAGCAAGGTCATCTCTACCTTATTAAAACACTTAAGAAATTGAACAACGTAGTTAAGGATATAAATTAAATTAAACTTTAATAAATATTTTCCGATATTTCGGCAACGTCACGTTGCCATCTTCTAAAGGAACTTACAAAAAAGCACGTGCACGCAGGCACTACAACACAGTAACTGAGAATGAAGATATGAAGCTATCGTTCTCCTAGAAGTCCTGATGGTGCCCTCTAGCGGGCTAAGTAGGTGTTCTTGGCCGTTGGGCTGAAGGTCTGCTGATGTAGGCCTCCCAAATTTGGGGCAGTCGCATACAACCAAATTTGTTGAGGTTTGGAGAATTTCTTAGGGCTGAGGCAGATTCCATAAAGAGTCTTTCAAATTTGTATTTGCTATGGTGTATCACTGTAGCTTTCTTCCACCGTATTCTGTGGCGTGTATCCAGAGCATGGTCCACAAGCCCAGAATGACTGTATTTGTGAAAACGGATGTAGTCCTTGTGTTCCGAAAAATTCTGATATTTGCTGTCCTGCCTGTTTGGCCACAGTAAGACAGTTTACAACTGCAAGGGACCTGGTAAACACCAGGTAGGTCTAGGGGAAGTGGTTGGTCTTTAGTGGAGCGGATAAGGGATGCCAATTTTCTGTAAGGTTTGTAACAGGAGGTCAGGTCATGTTTTTTTTAAGATTTTGGTAATCTTTTCCGAGGTGCCTCGGATGTAGGGAATGGTGATGGATTTAGAGTAATCCTTGTTGCGGAGGGGGGGGAGGGGATCTGTGGTTTGTAGGTTCTAATATTTTTTGGATTTTTTTTTTTGGGGGGGGGTAGCCATTGGCTGAGAATGTGTTGAGGATGTGATTTAGTTCAGTGTTTAGGGCCAAGTCGTTTGAACAGATTAGTTTAGCCCTGTTGTATAGTGTTTTCACTACTCCATATTGTTGTGAGGGTGGGGGGGGGGGATTGTTGGTGAATGTATCTGCCTGTATGGGTGGGTTTTCTGTGAACTGAGAAAACCAAGGTTCGATTAGGCTGGTGGGTGACTAGTGTGTCTAGGAAAGGGAGGCTGTTGTTTTCCTCTTTTTCTAGAGTGAATTTGATTCTGGGGTGTTGATTGTTTAAGTGTGTTAAGAAGGAGAGAAGTGTTTCAGAGCTATGTGGCCAAATAGCGAACACATCATCAACGTAGCAAAGCCATATGGTTGGTTTTTGTGGGGCAGAGGCTAAGGCTTTTTCTTCAAAGGTCTCCATAAAGAAATTGGCCAAGGGTGGGGAGAGTGGTGAACCCATGGCTGTCCCCTCTATTTGTTTGTAGAATTTTCCCTGCCAAACGAAATAGCCTGAGATCATTGTGAACTGAAATAAGGCTGAGATATCTGGAGAAAATTTAGCTTGGATTAGCTCTAAAGTTTCCTTGAGTGGGACATTTGTAAATAAAGAGGAGACATCAAAGCTGACCATTATGTCAGTATGTTGGAGCGTAAGGTTTTCTATGCTGGCTTTGAAATGGGCTGAGTTTTTTATGTGTGATGGTGTGTTGCCAATATAGTGTGTGAGCTCTTTGGCCAAATGTTTAGCTAATTTGTATGTGGGGGAATCAATGCCATCCACTATGGGACGTAATGGCATATTTTCTTTGTGTATTTTTGGGAGTCCGTAAATACGGGGGGTTATAGAGTTAAACGGCTTTAATCTGTTGGTAACTTCTACAGGCCAAGAAGTGATTCTCTTAAGGAGCCTGTGAAGTTTTCTAATTTTCAAATTAGAAAATTATAAAATTAACTTTAATAAAATATTTATTAAAGTTTAATTTAATTTATATCCTTAACTACGTTGTTCAATTCCTTAAGTGTTTTAATAATGCATAACCAACGTATAAGCTTGTCTACGAGAATCATCTCTACTTATAGGAGTTGCCGAATGGTGTGCCACCATTTTATTAAATTACTCTGGATTTAGAGAAAGATGTTGAAAGTTTATTTTTCACTTGGTTAGACTATAATAAATTTAGTTTAATCCTTTATCCAAGTGTGAGTACCTGTAGGAGCAAACTTTGTTTGCTCCTATAGGTAGAGATGACCTTGCTAATGCTTCTGCCTGGTATCTCCACTTGGGCCTGGCTCCCACTGAAGAGACCTCAATAAAGGTTGAAACTAGTCTGGGTAGTGGCCCTTCCCTTAATGCACAACATTGTACATATCCTCAAGGAGATGTGTTTTGCATTATGGAAGATACTGAGATAGGAGTGATGTTAGCTTGCGCCACCTTTGGAACAAGTTGCCCAATGTTGTACCACCCTACCCCATTCCTGAAGATACTTTCAGGCGCAAACTTTGTTTGCTCACACTTGGATAAAGGATTAAACCAAATTTATTATAGTCTAACCAAGTGAAAAATAAACTTTCAACAGTCTAGTACCATTGATATCATTTCTACAATAGCCCCAGGAGTAATGTTGACTGTTAAAATCTCCTATGTAGACTGCTGGATGTTTGTGAGCAGGAAGAGCTGGGATAGACCAAGTTCGTTTTGGAGGTTTGTAAACACACTGTGGTTGTGCCAGCTGCCTTTGCTGTGATAATCTCGATGTAATTATGATTAGTAAAGGATAGTATTTTGCAGTTTTCCATTCTGCTATATACGTATGTTTTCTCACACGTATATAGCAGAACCATATATTAGTGACAGGATGTAGCCTGGTGACCTGTAGCCACTGATATTAACTCTTGTTGTAATCTCATCTTCTTTGCTGATATGTAGTTCCTGGATAGAGATTACATCAATGTTATATGTCCTGCATATTTTCCCAAGTAGTTCACTTTTGGCTCGGGAGGCACCCTGTATATTAATTTGCAGTATCCGTAGGGTGAATTCAGTTTCCCTTATTTTTTGGTCAGTTTTGGAACTTTTTCGAAAAGGTCTGCTTCATTTCTTCCTGTTACAGTTTCCTCTCAATTTGCACATGTTAGCCGGAAGGACAAAAAAAATTGCAGGTTCTGTTCCCAATAGTTGTGAAAGTTTAGCTGCCAAAGATGTTGCCCAGGTGCACTACAAGGAGGTATTTCATGACAATTTAGCACCTGTTGTGGTGGTGCTTCTATATAAGGCATTGGTCAGACCACACATGGTCTATTGTGCTCATATTTTCTCCCGGAAACTCGGGTTTTTCATCCGCATACAGACAAATTGGCCCTTCAGAACACACATAATTTACAGACAAAAAATACTAGTTGTGGTGGAGGTGGGCGGTAGATGGCGTTGATGGAGATGATACGTAGTAGAGGTTCGGTGTAGTGGTAGACAGTTGTAGGTGTCCTCTCGCGATGAGTCTTCGGACTCCTTGGAGGTGTCACGAATAATAATAAATAAATAAATAATAATATTTGGCCACCTAGTTTTCATTGTGATGTGGAAACACTAGGGAGGGTCCAAAGATGAATAACTAAAGTGATATCAGGACTCTGGAGTGTTGGTTATGAAGAGCATTTGAGAGAATGTGGATTACAGAGATAAGATAGGTGGAAAAGAGGAGATATTATAGATACATTTAAGTTAAGAGATTCTATCAGATTAATACAATAGAAATTATAAGATTTGTGGATGTTAAGCATGAGAGGCCATCCCTGGAAGTTGTATATGAATTTGATGATATGAATGAGTTGTATATGAGGAGTATATTTTTTATGTGGGGAATTATTGCCTGAGTGCAGGTAGTATAAATAACTTCAACATTCGTTGTGATAGACATGTTTCTTGTTGAGTGGACACGATGAGGTTGTTGACTCCATGGAGGTTACCCAAAAATAATAACTACCTTGAAATTTATTCTCCTGGCTTTAAGGATTCTCTCAGGTGTAATGTCAAATATCTTTTGACAACTTCCCAGCTCTAATTCTTGTACCATTCAATTTTTTGTTGTCAAGACAGTGCTTCAAACTTCTCATTCTATCATAATTTCCTGCCTTATGATTCCAGGAGAGCAAATTACTTGAGAGCTTGAATATATCACATTTTTATTCAAAGCCCTAATGCAATTTGTCATATGCCAAATTAAAACTGCATGATATCCCCCCCCCTTAAGTTGGAGACAAAACCACTGCCTGATTTATATACAAATACTCAGTTACTATTACTAGATCCAGTATTCTAGCAACATGGCCAATCCTTTTCATCACCTGATGCTTAAAGCAGTTATTCCTCTATGGTCAATCATTTATAATGATAGTCCTCTATGTATTCATCAGGTTTATCTGAAGATGCAGTTTAGTTCTCTTCATATCACCCTAGTCTGTAGTACCCTGTCACTGTATTTTGTTCTGTTAACAGTATCAAACCCACTGCCCGTATTACTCAGACTATTGCTTTCAGGATCTTTACTCTGTTTGGTTTTAATTCCTCTGCAATCTTTAGCTCTTCCACTCTTTCTCACCTGCATGTCCTCATGAATATGCTATACCCATGACATGCTAAATATTCTCTTCTGTTGGCCAGGTTTCACTAATGCCATCAATTAATTTTTGATCCCATTTCTTTTGCTAATGAAAAAAATTGTTGCCATTATTCTTGATGCTTCTGGCATTAATGACCTCGCATGTCAACTAAAACCTGATAGGAATCAAACAAATAAGTCAGCCTGAATTGATTCATTAACCAATTCATTAAACTTAACCCACTAGCATTGCAAATCTTTGCTCCCAGAAAACACACTTTTTATATTTGTTCATCTAGTACATTCTATACATCACCACTACCATTATTATTAGATTTCTTTCAGCCTTTACCATTTGCTTTTAAATGAATATTTGATATTTGGAAGAGATAAGTCTAATCTGAACTGCTTTTAGTTTCTTTATTTTTCTAAAAAAATCCTAAATACATATGTTTGTTGCCAGTTTTGCTTTCAAAGTTTTGATAATGTTCATTACATATTCTGTGTAAATTCCTGTACTGAACTAAACTTGCTAAAAAATTAAATTCACATCATCATCCTTATTATATCTCCCATTTTTTTTTTTTTTCTCATGTACTAAAGTTTGCACATAAAATAAGATAGTTTACTTCACATTGAGTTGCCTTAGTATCCCATAATAATTTGGTCATAAAGTCAAAGCCAGTCACTGTCCTAACTAGTTTTGATATTTATTGATTTTTCACAACATTCCTAATGCATGGCATAATTCACATCATTCAAGAAGGGAGTTGGTTGTGCATTATGGGATAATAGGACAACATAATGCAGTCACATGCTCACTGTGTATAAGCAACCTAGTTGTGAAGATGGTCCATGTGCAGAGAAATATAAAAATCTTATTTCTTGTACTATTATAAGAAATAAGGATCAAAGCAAGGATATAATTTCTTTCTTAGTTTAATTTACTTTCTTTCCCACTAAAAAAAACAAAAAAACTGATATTTACTACTATTCCAATTAGCTCTATTCACATGCTTGGAAATTAATAATTCCCAGTACTACTGGGAATTATATATATATATATATATATATATGGTATATTGTTGCCATCAGCTGACTCCTTTCCTGTTGACCTCTCCTTTTCTGTAGAACTACAGGGTAACCCATAAGTCACAATGCAGTTTAAACATTTAACTTTTTTTTAAAATTACTTATAAAAATTTTATTATTTATTATTTTTTATTACTTTTTATTTTTTTCTTATAATGAAATATAGAACATGGAAATTTTTTTATTAATTATAAAAAACACATCACATAAATTCTTTTAGTTTCTGGCTTCACAAAAAAATCAATCCTTTTTACCTTCCTAATTTCTTCACAAATGTTCTCCTTCAGCTGTTGGATTGTCTGAAGCTTGTTCACATTTCCTTCAGGTAACCAGTTAGAACTTGTATGAGAAGAGGTGGAAATGGTTTAAAATGTGCTTGCAGTGACATCTGAGACACACATCCAGCTGGCCAGAACATCTTTGGTTTGACTTTCCTGGCTCTTCAATACTGTTCTGCTCTCAATAAATGTTTTCCTCTATCCTGGCAGAATAGGGTCTCCTGGATCATGGCAAGTCACTTACAGAACCCTCTTTTTGGAAACATTCAATCAAGTGACAAATCAATGTTTTTGAGGGAGCATTTCTGAGATTAAAATGTCAACTATATGCTTTTTGCATTAGAATACTCAAATGCTGATTTTCAAAATAAAATTGCATGATTTTGGTTCATTATTTCTTGAAATTTCAAGTCTTTGCTCAACTGTTTTCTAGCTAACTTACTGATTATATCTGTTTTATAATTGGTTTGAACTAAAAATTAATTTCACACTGCTATTTGATTGTTTGATAATGCCTCTTAGAATCCACATAGTTATGGACTCAGTGGAGGCCAAAACAAAAAAATTCAACATTGTTATTTTGAACTTTCTGATGGAAAACAGAAAATCACTAAAAGAAGACATCATCAAATTAGCAGAAGGATGTAACATCGATTCTGAAAATATCATCAGGTGCCATAGTTTCAGACCCATAAATAAAAGAAAGAATGGAATGAACTTTCCACTCCTCCTAAAAGTGACTTGTGACAGCCAACAAATAACAGTGATCAAAAACAAGTTCAAAGACACTTGCCCCCAGTTGTGCATAAGTACTTGATCAGACACAGCATTGTTCCAGAGGAAACAAGGACACCATCTTCAAAGACAGCTTGAAGAAAAAAACATCAAAATGGAGACTACAGTAGGATCATAGACTACAAATATGTACAAATAAATTATTGCAAAAATCATCATTCCACTAGTAGCCACCATGGAGACCAGTATGCAAGCACTGCATAGGAAATATGCAAAACACTTGTGGTCAAATATATGCCTCACAGAACCTTGCATATCCACTTCACCAACATCCGTGGCCTAAACTCCAACCTTAATAGTATCCACTACCATCTTCAGTCTACTAAACCCCACCTACTCCTTCTGGCAGAAACTCAGATCCCCCCCCCCCCCTTAGCACTATTCATCTCAACCTTTTAAACTACACATTCTTTAACTCCTTTTGACCCAAAGGTGGCATCTGTGCATGTCTTTGCTCTGACATACCTTGCTAGAGAGCACCAAACCTAGAATTGCTCAAGTTTACCTTCTTTGGTTGAAAATATCCCTTCCCCACTCAGTCAAATTCATTTGCTGTCACTATCACTCCCCTAATGCCACCAACCACTCTGAGCCTTTTAATTTCCCCTCCTTAAAAATTGATTTTCTCCAGTCCCACTTTCCCAACAGCAAAATCATACTCCTAGGTGATTTTAATGTGCATAAAACCATCTGGCTTTCCTCCTCCAGTTGTACAGATCTTGCAGGCAGAGATGCTAAAAAATTTGCCATCACTGACGTGGCTGTTGTCAGATTAGATCCGCATCCTGAGGCAAACAATTAAATATCACCCCTGATGGATTATAATACAAAATTATAAGAAGCTCCAATTGCTATTTTGTTTTTATTACAAGAGAAACATTAACACAAAACGATTGCATAATAATATTAATTAAATGTTTGCTCTACAGAGATATCACACAATAAAACTGTTTATAAGCTTTTCTAAATTTAAATTATAAGCTATGTCTGCCTCTACTGATATATTTGCTAAACCAACCAATCAGTTTAAGCTTGGAAAAACTTCTTTCCATACTTGCTATGCTAACAGGAATTGTTAGCTTAGCGACGGCACCTACCGCAATATGGCTGAATGAGCACCCTTATTAAGTCGCACCGTGAGGTAGGCTGCCTCTATGCTACACCCTGTTGACAGTATTGATCACTACCAACCTTACACAACTTGTTCAGATGCCAACCAGAATACCAGATAACCTGAACCACTTCTCAAATGCCCTAGATCTCTTCCTCACCAGTGATCCTTCCAAATATACAGTGAATGTAGTATTAATGTGGGCCTCCTAGCTAATTCTGACTGCAATCTAGTGCTTATCTCCTCACCCATATAACAACACTTACACAGCCACTCCAACACAAGAGTAGTTTGGTGTTATAAAAGCGCCAAGTGTGACAGCCTTCTGTGCCTCATTCCCATGGTTGGACTATTGCTTCCAGTCTTCCAATCCCAACATTTGCACCAAATGTATCATCAAAGTAATCCTCACTGGCATGGACATACATTCCCCACACTTCTCTGAATTACCGTCCCCTATCTAAACCCTGGTTCTCCAAAAGATGTGCCAAGGCTGTTTAAATGAAAACCAAACATACCATAATTGGCTCAAATCAAAAACTCTGTCTTCCTCTAGAGCTTACACTCAAGCCCGAAATAGATACAAAAAACAAACAAACAATCAGTTCTTCCAAAACATTATTCAAAAGAGCAAAAAGCAGGAAACTAGCAGCCTGTCCAAATGACAGCTGAGTCTTTTTGTCTCTCGCCAGAACAATTGGTCATAAATTCTGCCCAACACTATTCCTACCGCTATCATACCCAGATGGCGCTATTGCATCATCACCCTCAGAAAAAGCCAATCTCCTGAAGGAAAGAAGGGTGGCAGATCACTGCTGTTTAACTACCGTCCTGTCTCACTCACCTCAGTCCTATCTAACGTAATGGAGAAAATCATCAATTCCCAACTCCTACACTGCCTTGAAAGCATCCAGCTAATAAACAGCCACCAGCATGGTTGCTGCTGATCAATAGGAGATCTGCTCACATATGTCACCCATCTCTGGACAAATGCCATGGAGAAGTTTAGTGAATCTCAAGTGGTTGCACTTGATATCTCCAAAACTTTTGACTGGGTCTGGCACAAAGGCTTACTAAGCAAACTACCATCGTCTGGTCTGTCTCATGACTTTTGTAGTTGGATTGCCAGCTGGATGCATACTGTGTGGTAGTGGATGGTTCTTTATCTTCTCACCATTCAACTAATGCCGAGGTTCCACAAGGCTCTGTCTTTTCACTAACCTTCTTCCTGCTATATATCAATGACCTACTTCAGCTGACCTCCAACCCAATACACAGTTTTGCAGATGACGGTACGTTGCACTCCTCCCTTACATTTGATAAACCTTACTCTACACAGCTCACCTCAACTACAGAACATCAGCCACTACTGCCTGCAATTCTGATCTTCAAGCCATCCTCTAATAAGGTTCAGATAACCTTGTCAATTTTACTGCTAATAAAGCAGACAATTTGAGATTTCTCTTCTTGGAATTACCTTGACATCAAGCCTCTCCTGGCATAAACAGATCACAACCATTGCATCCTCAGCTTCCAAAAAGCTACTGTTATGTCATTACTTTTTGTGTTATTTCTCTATCCTAATCCCTGTTGTACCTATGAAGCTTGAAATCTCTAACCTATCTCTCTGGGTCCGCTTCTCCTTTCGTAACTCTGACAAAATTTGTTTGATATAGCTGCGCCAGCCAGAGTCCTAGTACAAAAGAATTCTTGTACAAAGAAACCTTCCCAGAGTTCAAGCATTACCTAATCTTGTTCAACTATTAAGTGCCTATAGAAAATTCAACATTACAGTCTTGGCCTAAAAACTTTCTAAACTTTCTTTAATTTCCCCTTATTCACAGGTTCGAACTTTAGCGAGTGGTAAAATCATTCTCATGCTCAGACAAACTCAGGCTTACATAGAAAAAACATGTTTATTAAATATCAAATTGCATACAATAAGCTTCCACACATCAAAGGTATGTCATATCAAAATTCTAATTCACTATCTAAGCAATAAGGAACATTCTAATTATCAAATACTCTATTTTACACCTCTAGGTTAAATAAGTACACATTCATCATAAAACGCAGTTCAAAATTCTAAGTAAAGTTCGCTAACAAAGATTAATTGACATTCAACTGAGTGTTACATGCTCTCAGACTACTAGTCCAATATAGTAAACAGATCACTGAGCTTAAAGTCACTTAAAAGTTCTCTTTCTCTTCGATTGAAAATCTGTTTGTCTCTGTTTATTCCAATGCTAATTGTTACATGAATAAGGAAATTTCTGTACATTACCAATGTCCTGAGAGGATATCGCACTTCTTTCGTACATCCTTTGTAGTCATATGTCTTTCTGCTTCATCGAGTCGTGTCCACGTGGAGGTTACGCTGATCGACACAAATCAGCATTCCTTGCACTTTGCCGGACAAACGTTCGTCTACCAGATCAATATCGTCATCTCGGCCATCCTTCAAGGGGAACTTTTTCGCTGTCTCGCATCGGTCAACTCTTACCGATGGCCCTAGTTGATGTCTGCCGTCAGCTCACATATAGCATGCCCAACTCCTTCAGCTAGCAACGAGGAAGGAGATTACTTCCGGCACTGTCGATCAGTCAGCACTCTGCTTGTCCACACGAGAAAACAAGAACAGAAAAAAATGGGGTCAAAACCCACGTGAACTTGCCTTTTATTCTTCTTTGTAGCACCTTCTTTTTGTATAGGAGGATCTCTCGTTGCGCTCTCCTATTCGCCCCTACGTGGTTGCATCACACTTCTGCTCCTTGAAGAGCACTCGTTTTGCCGAATGCGAGTTCAGCTCGCCTTCACGAACACTTTCGCTTCGGGCATTACGTCATCATAGGCAGCTAACTAGCAACCTTTGGATCTTTGTTTGCACTTAGACATACATTCTTTCATCGGGTATAATTTTGACATCAATAATTTTAAACAATATAATTCTGTTTAGACATACAATTTTCTCCTCTACTTTACTTCTTTCTAAGGTAATTCTAACAGGTTTTCTTTTATATTTTGCTTTCTTAACTAATAGTACAAGTGTTTCTAGCTCAGAATTGTGTTTCTTGTTAAATCTTGAATGAATGATTCTTTTGTTGAAAGAGTCCTCATTCAAGATCTAGCACTAGGATTTCTCTTTTGCTCAAGATGTTACTTCACCCCATAACAAATGTTAACCTTATATAAAGCACAAATCTGTCCAGTTATTGAATACAGTTCTCATATATGGGGGCGGGGTCCCTAAAAGCTCCTTCAGAATGCTGTATTGACTTAATACAAAGGAGAGCAATTAGACTTATTAATGACCCATCTCTTACCAACTCGCTCTCCCCACTTTTGCACAGATGTTTGGTTTCTGCAATGTGTGTATTCTACAAATATTTCCATGGAAAATGTTCACTTGAAATAATATCGATAATTCCCTCACTTAGTACTGAGCTCGTTGGAGCATTTGCAGCTGCTGCTCAACTTCCCTTCACAGTGTGCTTTGAAACCCACAGAACAAGTTTCTTTTCCTCCTCCTTCATCCCTGCTACTACTGTATTGTGGAACAGTCCTCCTCCTGATATGTTTCCCAAGGAATATAATATACAGGCATTTTAAATCAAATGTAAGCAACTTCCTCATTTTCCAACCCACTACCCATACTATAGTACGTTAGTATTGGTAAGTACTAATGTACTATAGGTTGTACTAATGAATACATATAATAAATAAAATAAAATAAAAAAAATTCCTAATCAAAAATTAAATGTACAACAATTAGTATCACTATGATTAAAAAGTCTTTTAAATTAAATGTAAACAAGTTCCTCCTTTCTCAATCCACTCCCCCACATATGCTACTAATACAATATAGCTTGATTAACCAACCTCTCATGTAAATAAAGATAATACCAAGAAATGATATACTTGGTTTAATCCTTTATCCAAGTGTAAGCAAAGAAGTTTGTGCCTGAACTATTTTCAGGACCAGGGCAACTGGTATATAGAAGCTTATGACTTCTCATCACTTGCCTTAGTATCCCATAATGCAAAGTACATATCCTTCCAGGTATGTATAATGCTATGCATTATGGGAAGGGTCACTACCCAGACTGGTATCAACCTTTATTGAGGTCTCATCAGTGGGAGCAAAACCAAGAGGTGATGCCAAGGTTGAAGTAATCTGATCCGATTTTCCCTTTTAGTAGTTTCCAACCATAGTTGACCAAAGTCACCTATGGGCAGAAGTATTCCTGGTGAGCTTTTTGCAGGATAATTCACCATTGCTTTCCCCAACCCTCCCAATTTTATCCAGACTCGGGATCAGCATATGGCTGGGATGTATTCATCACTGTAACCCAGTGTGTGTTCATGGGGTTGGTTTACCTGTTCTGGGGACAAAAAACCCGAGTTTCCTGGTGAAAAAACCCCCTACCTTTGTATAAAGGTTCCTCACGTCATTGACAGGAATTGAACCCAGGTCTTTCCGATTAAAAGGTTTCATCTACACTTACTGAGCTATGGAGGCTCATTGAAGTAGTGCAGAAGTCATATTTTCATATATGAATTGCCAAAAGGTGTCACACCTTATTATTAAAATACTCTGGATCAGAGATACTTGTTGAAAGTTTTCCACTTGTTTATACTATAAATTAAAGATACCAAGAATTCATATACTTGGTTTAATCTTTTATCAAAGTAAATAATTTCTTTGTATCTTTAATTTATAGTATTACCAAGTGGAAAAACTTCCAACAACCTCTCATGTATGGGCTCAACAGAAAAAAATTGACTCAGAAATGTACCATTCATGTTATTTTATGTCAGTTGGTATATTTAATTCATATTCTTTATTGAAAATTGTTGATTGGTAGCTACTTATAAACGGATATGTGGTTATTTATGAACTTGAATTACTTGCCATTTTTTTTTGTTAATTTTCTTGCTTATGAGCATTGTTTTTGAAAATGAAGGAATAATTTAATATTGTTAATACATCATGGAAACTTCTAGGGATTTATTTAAGGTGTATAATATTAGATTTTTTTTCTTTAGTTTGTCGAACCTCTAATGTTCTTTGTTGCATGTACCAACTTATTCTATTCCCTTTTTTTTTTGTCTTGAGCTATTTTTCATTCCAGTTCTGAATTCCCATCTCAGGTAAGTCGCTTTCTATATCCTTCCAATGCATCTACAGTGTACCTCTAAGTTGCTTTCCATCTTGAATGATTGTTTAACTATTCTCTCTCCTCACCCATTCTTTCCACATTTCCAAGCCATCTCAATCTGCTTGCTCTTATTTCATCAGCTAGAAGTGGGGATATATAGAGTTCTTGATTATGTCTTCTTCATTCATCTGCTATCTCTTACAAATACCAAGGTTCTGTCCTCCTGAACAGAGCCTTAATGATTTCATTGATGTCAAATCATATTCCAAGCTTTGATGATTACAGTACATATCATTTCTCTTCATCGTTTGACAAAGCTTTTAGCGCTTGATCCTTATAAGCCTCAAGATCTTCCGTAACTAACCTCCTAATCTCTGATCTCATTGTTATTCTTCGGTGGAGTGAGGATAACCTTGTGAATACCAAAACACAGTCTTATCTAATTTCTTGCAAGAAAGCATTCACACCACATCCTTTACTTTTACTAAATTCACATATCAAAACATAATTATATTTCTCTTCTTGGACTTATTTATGAGGGTTGTCTGAAAAGTTCTCGGCCTTGACCATAGATAGCAACACTATCACCAAGTTTTTTTGTTTTTTTTTCCCTAAGTTGGTACATCTGTCATAAGCATCCATGTGAAATTGCAAGTCATTCTATCGAGTAGTTTGTTTTATACAGCTGTCTGAAGCAAAAGTGTTGTCTGTATCCCTTGAAATGGATAAAATTGAGTATCATGCAGTTATAAAATCATTTGTAAAAGAAGGTTTAACACCAAAAGAAATTCATTCGAAGTTCATAAAAGTTTATGGGCACTATTCTCCTTCATTTTCGACAATTAAGAAATGGCTGCCGAGTTTAAATGTAGCTGTACCAGCCTTGAAGATGATCCACATGAAGGGCGTCCGAAAAGTGTAACAATGCCAGAAATCATTGATCAAGTGCGCGATATGGTATTGGATGACCAACGAGTCAAAGTGTATGAAATTTCTGAGACTATAGGCATTTCTAAAGAACGTGTAGGATATGTTTTGTATGAAGAATTGCAAATGAAAACGTTTTGCACAAGATGGGTGCCATGCTTGCTCACAGCAGATCAAAAACGCACTTACATCAAAATCTCTGAACCGTGCTTGGAGCATTTTAACAAGAATAAAACTGATTATTTTGCATCGATTCATTACTATGGATGAGACTTGGATTAACCATTACACACCAGAATCCAAACAGCAGTCAAAACAGTGGACAGAAGCCAGTTGTTCAGCCCAAAGAAGACAAATTGCGTCCATCAGCAGGAAAGGTCAAGGCATCTGTGTTTTGAGATGCTAAAAGCATTTTGTTTATTAATTATCTCGAAAAGGGTGAGAAAATACCCAATTTGTGGAAAAAAAGAATTGTCTTTCATCAGGACAATGCACCTGCCCACAAAGGTATTTTGGCAATGGGAAAATTAAGAGATCTGCACTATGAATTGTTGGAACATCCATCCTATTCTCCAGATTTGACTTCCTCTGACTTCTATCTTTTCCCAAAACTAAAACTGTTCCTCGCTGGTCAGCATTTTTCTTCAAATCAAGAGGTGATTGCAGCTGTAGAAGGGTATTTTGCAGATCTTACTGAGGACCACTACAGGGATGGGATAATGGTGCTGGAGCATTGCTGGAATAAATGTATTAATCTTAAGGAAGATTATGTTGAAAAATAAAAATAATTTTGATATTATAAATTCGTTTTTTGATTGTTAGGTGGTCTGACCGTTTCAGACCACCCTCGTATACTTTCAGCTATTACTAACACAAACTCATTTCAGTCATATCTTCACTCTACAAAAAGGCTTGTGTACTTTTCCATTCAATATACTACTTTCCACCTATACAACTTCTAATACCATATCAATCCCAAATTCTTTCAACCATGGAATACTACTCATTTGGGTGGTGCACCTAAAAATTCCCTGCTATATAGAACAGAAAAATCTGATTAATCAGTGACCTCTCTCACACACAGATTTAGTCCAGTTACTCTTTCATAGATATCAATTTCTTTTCTTACCTGTGTATATTCTATCCATTTACCATCTAGCTCTAAACTTATCAAACCAGCTTCTTTTTCTCATTCTGATCCTCTTACCTAAACACAGTTCTGTGTGGCCTTTTTTTCTGACCTATTGTGTCTAGGATATACAATGACTGAAGTGACTTAAAATTGTCCCAAGCTTGTTTCTCCAAGCAGAGTTTCTAAATTATGTAACTTGTGGCCCTTTCTAAGTACTATAAATTAACAGGCTTTTGTGGTTGAGATTCACACATACATAAATCTTTAAAAAATAAAATGTATGGATGGCCAATGCAAATCGTCCCACACTATACCAAGAACAACTCCCTGCATTTCTCCTGTGATTTACTAGATTACAAGTCTTCTGCTCTAATTGTACCCACCATATGCACACAAATGATACTGAAAATTTTTGCTCCATTATTAAACACCCATTTTATATCATTTCCACAAATTTCGTAGTTGTTTGTCATCTGCCTGACAGCATGAAGCAGAACTCTAGTCATTCCTTCTCGAAGAAAAGTCAACCATCAAGTTATTATCCTATTGCTTTCATCTCACTTCTTTCAAAAATAATGAACAAGCTTATAATCAGCAAATATCTTCAGTATGCGAATGCTTCTTAGTTACTTAGAAGTTATCAGTATGATTTCTGCTGTTCTTGATCTTCACTAGATCTGCTAGTCCTCATTACCCATGTTTGGATGCAAGCTATGAAAAGATTTTGGAATTCTTGTATTCTTATTCTTGACACCTCCATAGCATTTGATCTGGTCTGGCATAGGGCTGTTTTCCATGCTGCTACTTTATCTTAGCAGTGAAAAGCCAATGAGGAAACATGATCTGAAAAGTTTTCTCTCTGCTTATTCACTGATTGTCATGGTAGATGATTTATAATCCTAGGTTTCCCCACCAATACTAGAGTACCTCCAAGTACTTTCACTGACATTCTTCTTCCTATACATTAAAAATCCTCTGATACTTGCCTTCAACTCTTATCTATAGTTGCTCTGAGATGCACTTTCTCCTCTTCATTCAACAAACCTCATAATGTTCAAGTGTGTCAAGTATTTATTTCGTATCTAAACACAAGTCATACAGTAGTAAGTAACTGGTGCAACATTATTTACAACAAATTAGGATACATTACAAATGAGAACAGCTTAAATTTAGTAAGTAAATTATACAGGGAATAATAAGTAAAATATGAAGGAAAAAGAAACTATACATATTTTATATACAATAAATATGGTCAGATGTTCCTCCAGAATCTTGTGCAATCAGCTGCTCTTTCTGGTCAGAATATAAGGTCCTCTTTTATGCAAAAACCCTCCAGAGACAAGACCAACAATGGCATGCACTATACCCCGAGAAGGGGACGATCAAGAAGGTGTTCTATGAACTGGGTTATCCCACACTCATAATTATGTGGTCCAGGAGGCAGCCCCATTTGATGAGGTTTTGTGTGCAGCATCCTGTTGTTCATAGTCTGTTGAGGCTTTTCCAAGTATTTCAGTCCAAGTGGGCACCACGTGGAAGATGTTCGGCTCTTGGAATACCAGTATTATTCTCGGGGTACAGTGCATGCCATTGTTGGTCTTGTCTCTGGAGGGTTTTTAGGTGGTTCAATAGTTGCTAGGAAGCTATGTCGGGATCTTAGTCTTTGGGCACTGTAGTCTGACCAAATAGTGGGTGGTGTTCATCATTCATTTGCTGCATCTTTCATCAGCTGAGAATCCAGATCTCTGAATTGAAGGGGAGGTGCAATACCCGCCAAAGTATACAGGTATCTTTGTGGTGTTGGTTACAGGCATCCTGTAATTAAGTAGCAGCTTTCATTCGATGTTGGGTCAAGTTTTTCAGCATAGCAAGATCTGGACCATACAGGGCAGGCATATTCAGCAGTAGAATAGCAAAGGGCCAAGGCAGAAGATCTCAGTGTGCTAGGGTCTGCACCCCATTTGGAGGAAGTAAGCTTTCTTAGTATGTTGTTTCTTGGATTAACTTTTGCCTTTGTTTTTTCTGTGTGTTTTATGTGAAAGAGTGTGATTGAGAGTCACACCGAGGTAGATTGGGTTCCAGGAATGTTCTATATTAGAGCCTTCCCAAGAAATCTCTAGCTTCCTGTTAGCTTCCTTATTGTTAAAGTGGAAAAGGCCAGTTTGAGTTTTCAAGGGATTTGGTTTTAATTGATTACTGTTATAATATGTTCCAGTAGCTGACTTTTCGCTGTTCACCCTGGTTCCCTGGCGAAAACAACGTAGGCCTTGTTTACTGTCAGCTACTGGAACAAATCTGAAAACACACCCCAACTCAACATCACCAGAGTTAAAGATCGGTACTATCAACATAAGAAGTCTGAATGGCAAAGAAATAGAGCTAGCTGAGGAATTAGATAAGTACCAGATCAACATAATAGGGGTGACTGAAACAAAAAAGACAAAAACTGGTGAGATCTTTCTGAGCAATAAATACAAAATGCTATATTCAGGCAATGGCAATCAAGGAAAAGAAGGAGTTGCTAGTATTCAACACAAAATACGAGGCTAATCTTCTTGAATGGCAGGCAGTCTCAAGTAGAGTGATGTGGGCAAATATGAGAATGGGGAACTGGACAATGAGACTTATTTGTGCCTATGGTACCACAGAAGGTTCTACTAAGGTAAAAGTGGAGGAATTTTTTGATGGTTTAGAAAAAGCAACTGACACGATGAAAAAGGAAAAGTTGGTCCTTGTTGGAGATCTGAATAGCAGAGTAGGAAATGATTATCAGACATACAAAAACATTTTGGGAAAATTTGGAGAAAAGAGCAAAGCTAATAATACTGGCAAATACCTGTTGGATTTTTGCTCAGGACATGGACTGGTTATTACTAACACCGTGTTCCAACATAAAAATGTGCACAAATTCACATGGAGAGAAGAGGCAAGGAATAAGAAAAGTCTCATTGACTATGTTATTGTTGATAGTGATGTTTTCTCCCTGGTGCAGGACACCAGAGTGTACAGAGGTTTTGAAATTGGAACTGATCACTATATAGTGTTGAGCAAGATAAAATTGTATTTCATATTGAAAAGAATGACCTTTAAGAAAGTTTTAAAGCGAATAAAAGTTGAGCAGCTCTCAGATGTGAACTGTAGACTAACATATACAAAGATTATTGAAGAAAAAAGGCAAGAGTTTGAGAACAGGAACCAAACCTTGGAGATTCAGTGGCAAGCCTTGAAAAAAAAAACCTGATTGATTCTGCCAGAGAGGCATGTGGTGAGGTTGACTGCAAGGTTAGAAAAATCAGAACTCCATGGAGGACACAGGAAGTTAAAGAGGCAGTGAAGGAAAAGAAGAAATCATATCAAAAGTTCCTGGCAAATAAGTCAGATTTTGCTCTTAGAGAATACAGAGACAAATGTAAGAAAGCGAAACACTGTGTAAAACTAGCTAAATAAAAGTCATGGGAGGACTTTGGCAAGAACATAGAAAATAAATATCAAGAAGGTGGTAAGATATTCTGGAGGTTGTTGAAGAAGCTTAGAAATGGAAGAAAGAGTGCTGTAAAAGGAGTTAGAGATGATAAAGGTGACATAAAAACAGGAGAAAAAGATATCCTTGAAGTATTGAGTAATTACTTTGAAAAATTGCTAAATGAAACAAG
The DNA here is from genome assembly GCF_054136105.1 of Typopeltis vanoorti. Taxonomy (NCBI): domain Eukaryota; kingdom Metazoa; phylum Arthropoda; class Arachnida; order Uropygi; family Thelyphonidae; genus Typopeltis; species Typopeltis vanoorti. The sequence continues at coordinate 63,256,522 of NC_143566.1, forward strand.
CAGTGATAGCACAGTGGTAAAAAACACTCAACGGGCATACAGTCAGGAATATATATCCATACTTGAAGTAGACAAAGCCATCGAAGGCTTGAAATGTGGAAAGACAGCAGGAGTAGATAATATTCAACCAGAAATGCTGAAGTATGGTGGTAATAAAAGTCTTACAGTGGCTGCACAGCATGGTTCAGAAAGCCTGGACAGAGGGACGAATTCCTGATGATTGGAGTAGAGCTCTAATAGTGCCTATATATAAAAAGGGAAATAAAACTGAATGTGAGAATTACAGAGGTATTTCCCTACTGCGTATTCCTGGCAAGATCTATGCAAGTATACTTGAGAAACGGTTGAGAAGAATTGTGGAAGAAAAGCTTGGTGAAGAACAAGCTGGATTCAGGCCAAATAGAGGCTGTCAGGATCAGATCTTCACTTTACGACAAATAGTTGTGAAAGCATGGGAATATAACAAAGATCTGTATTTAAGTTTTGTTGATCTGGAAAAGGCATATGACAAGGTGCCAAAGAGAAGCTATTCAATACGCTGCAGTTATATGGTGTCAATGGGGCATTATATCAAGCAATACTTAGTCTTTATTTGAGTTGTAAGTCAGCAGTTAGAATTGAATGATGTACAGGAAGATGGTTTAATGTTAAATCTGGTGTAAGACAAGGATGTACATTATCCCCTCTGTTATTCAATATCTATATGAATCACATTATGAAGGAAAGTGGTATTAAAAATGATATATTCAATATCTATATGAATCGAATTATGAAGGAAAGTGGTATTAAACATGATATCATAATTGGAGATGTTATACTTCTGAATAAATATGCTACAAGTTTCCAAGATTCCCTTACTAAATTGAATAACTGTTGTAATAGATATGGTATGAAGTTTAGCAATAAAAAGACAAAGACAATGAAAATAGGTAGAATCGTTGAAAATATCATATCAACTGTGTTGTGAACGGGGAACCTGTGGAACAAGTAAAACATTTCAGCTACATAGGCACGATTTTTATTGAAGATGGTAAATTAAATATGGAAATAGACAACAGAATCAACAAAGCTGGTATTGTAGGAAGTCAATTGAATAAATTCATATTGAATAAGAGAGAAATTAGTCGGAACACTAAATTAGCTGTACACAAGACAGTGTTCAAACCAGTTTTAACTTATGGATCTGAGAGCTGGTTCAGAAGTAAGACACTTGACCAAAGACTAGAGACCGCAGATATGAGAGTCCTGAGAAAGATGTGAACAGGTGTGAACAGATGGCATCAATGGCAATATCATATTAAAAACGTGGATATTAGGAAAGAACTTGACATTGTCAGCATCCAGGAATGCTTTAAGAGAGCTAATCTCAGGTGGTATGGTCACTTAAACAGAATGGGCGAGGAAAGATTAGCAAAACCAGTGTTCTCTGCTAGGTTGGCAGGAAAACGACTCAGAGGAAGACCAAGATATAGGTGGATTGATACGGTACAAGGTGCCTTAGATGATAGAAATATAAGATCTGATAATGATAATATTGGAGTCTCAACAAGTAATAGACTGATTTTTAGAAAAATTGTAGACAGGAAGTTAGTAATTATGTAAATTTTACATGTAGTACTATCATATCCTGTATATCCCTTGAGGGTACATGTCAGGAATTTGATGATGATGTTATAATATGTGGTTAGACTATTTAAGGTAAATGATCGAGTGGTTTTCAATAACTTGAAATTTTTTGATTGAGCAGCTATGGCAAGGTCATCAGTACAGATAAAATTTCTAGTTCCTGGAAAGATGGGGAGGTTATTGACGTAGATGTTGAAAAGTAATTGTGATAATACACCTCCCTGGGGGGAGGCTGTCCCCCTTCTCTTCAGATCCACAAAAAAACGTCTGTTTTTCAAGAGTGATTGGATCGGGAGGACAAGGCGATAGTCTCTAGTTATTCTGTATATTTTATTTCTGAGTGATTGGATCGGGAGGGCAAGGCGATAGTCTCTAGTTATTCTGTATATTTTATTTCTGGTTTATGGTATCATATGCTGTAGTTAGGTCTACAAAGACTGCTCCTGTGGCTAGTTTTTGCTCATAACCATTTTTTATATATTGATTGAGGTTGAGAATTTGTGATGTACAGGATTTGCCTGGTCTCACCAGCCTGCTCAGCAATAAGATGAGGTTCGTTTAGGGGTTGTTGATTATTCAAAATTAATTGTTCATAGAGTTTAAAGGGGTTGCTGAGTAGTGATGTAGATCTGTAATTTTTTGCTTTGGTTGGAGTTTTCCCTCGTTTCAGAAAGGTCACCACTTTAGCATGCCTCCAGATAGTTGGTATCCTTAGGGTTCTGATGCAAGTGTTGTATAGGTTTAGTAACCACTCTTTAGGCTTGGATCCAAAATGTTTAATTTGTTCATTACATATAATCATCAAGGCCTGCAGATTTTCTAGGTTTTAATAGATTTATTGCAGCGTTGAGTTCAGTAATCATGAAATCTGAGTTGATCATATTTTATTCCTCACTTGGGGCTCTAAATATCTTATTTTTTGCTTTTTAGGGAATTTTCCATCAAATTGATTAGCTGTTACCTGTGGATGAGGGGTTGGTGTTTTAAAGTTGTAAGTAATTAGCATACTGGCCTTGTATATCACTGGAAATGCCTGGAATGCAGTTTGTGCATCATCCTTGGGGGATGTGTTTGGTGGAGATTTTCCTCAGTATTTGGGAAATTTTTGATTGAATTTTGATTGAAACAATGAATTTTTGTGAATTGGGGATACTCTTGAAGGTTTGAAGGGACTGGCCCTATGGAGCAATCAAGATCTTCCATGAAATTTTTTGAAATTAAGTCATCTGTAACCCAGCCATTATGCCTAACTGTGTTAGGCATAATGGCTGGGTTGAATTGAAGCATTATAGTGAAATATGCATAAGTTCTGTTTTGAGTATGTGGAATGGGATTTAAGACCTTTTCAAAATCAAGTGTTGGATATTTTTGAGCTAACAAATATAAGGTAAGGGCTACATCCTTGCTTCCATCTGCCACTGTTGAAAGATGCAGGGAGTTTTGAATTATGTATCAGGTTTAGAGAAAAGTTTTCAGCCCATTTTTCAACAAGTTCTCCATCTTCATTGGACTTTGTGTAAAAGTCACCTAATGCGACATTAGTCACATATGCATTATTATTGAGGAGGATGTTGGGGAAGGAGAAAGCTTCTTCTGGCAGTTTAAACTGAGGTGATTGAGATATTTTTCAATGTGACTGTAATAATCTCAGTGTTTCTGTTGTTCTTTGAGTCAATGAATGATGGAATAAAGTTTTCTTTAATAAATATTGTACTATCATATTTATCATGGGGTATCTTTGAGTTTTCATGCCTTGAATGTGAGGTCTGGCAGTGAATTTCTTGCATGCAAAGCACATCACAATCATTCTCTTCGCATATATTTGCAATGAGATCTCGCTTGACGCTGGAGAAACCTTCAATATTAAATGATATTATTTTTAGGCATGGCCCCAGGTGGGATCCTTTAGGCCAGGAATTTGGGAGCATTTTAGTTTGATTACTTGGGTTTGGGTGGCAGCAACTTTAGCTTCCCCTAATCGTGAGTACTCACAGGGTGCAGGAATGAGAACCTAGCTGCTGTACACTCCAGTATGTCAAGTATGAAGATAACACCAAAGAAACCACTCCTTCCATTTTATCGTGGGATGGGGACATCTCAGCACACTTCAGTTCTGCTATCAAAACACGGTTCTGTCTTATTTATCGTAAGAAAGGTTGCATTTCACAAAGCCTTTACCTTGAGAGTATTCTGATCTCCATCTAACACCATATTCTTCTTGAGCCTTCAAAACAACTTAGTTTGCATTTTTGTTCATGTCACTTACTCTGTTTGGGACGGTGCATTATCTCCTACCCTTTCAACAAAATGCTTGATGATATCCAGAAGATAATCTACTCAATTCGATATGCATTTCCACAGCTATTCCAGCAAACTAGTCACCACTTACCTCTGAACATGTGAAAACCAGACAGCTGCTGATTAACTTCCATGCACAGTTCTTTGTCACACTTACTGAACCAACTTTTCATCCATTTTCTTTCATTCTATCTGTATGCATTCTTTTGAACAGCCTTCTTCACGCTTTTCCAAGAGACAACTATGTTCCTACTACTCAAGAAATGCATTAACAGAGATTCCTCTTTTTCTCGTTATCCATTTTCTCCTTATCTATACTGAATATAGTTTAATGCAATTTGTTATTTAGTCTGTTGCATATTAAAGTTTATTTTAATTTAACCAATTCTTGTCGCAAAATTATGACAGAATTATGTAATTATAGTACATTAAAAAAAAAAAAGAAGAGAGAGAGAGAGAGAGAGATTAAAGTCACATAAATTTTGATCTAACTTTTGACAGACATCATTTTTCAAAGTACTAGCATTTCATAAATTTCATAACCCTCTTTCAATAGCCACATTATTGATTCTGTGATGTTTATATTACTTCTGATTTTGAAACAGGTTTGCATTATTTATTTTTATAGCCATTCAATTTTTAGGTTCTCAAATATTTTGAAGGATAGCTATCATCTAGACTTTATTATTTGACTTTTTTGATTATTTTTATTAAATAATAATATGAAATCATTGTTTCATTTAGTAATTAAAAATATAAAATAATGTTTAATGTAACTTTCTGTAAGTTACTGCAACTGACAATTATGGTAATAATTGCAAGTTGTGGTAATTTAAATAGTGGGATGTGGACAACTCAATGGACTTCGCTTCTGCTATCAAAACATGTAAAATACAGCATTTAATAACATAATTGTAGAAATATTAGTTTTTTTACTACTCTTAAGAATGGTGCCAAAAACTTGTTACATCAGGTAGTATCTGAAGCACAAGTTAAAGTGGTTACTGCTGAGAAGAACATTTTGTCTGAATGAGCAGAAGCATTGCTGCAGTGATAATGATAATATATCCGAGGATAATCTGACATTGAAAATACCCTGATTAAAAGAAATTATTAGAAAATCGACCAGAGAATTAGAAAAAGTGGAAAAATGTGTAACGAAACTTAGATAAGAAAAAGGATCAGAACAAGAAGAGGCACAAAAGCACTGGAATTGGTAATCATAATGATAATAAAAGGTAAGTCAATTAAAATTTAAGAAAAAAGAGGTGATATGGTATGGCGATTGAATTTTTGCATTTGACGAGGAAGTCACTACTTCTAGTTTTCTTAGAGGACAAAAATTAACCACCTTAACGGCCATAATGGATCAAATACGCATTCCTCATACGCTTTGTATCCATCATATATTTCAATGTAATATCAATGGTATTACAATTTTAATATGCACTTCACATCCATGATAACCTTAATGTCTATAGACGTCTTGGCCGGTGGCATGGTTAAAGATATGAAAAACAGTTGAAAAACAAAAGTTAGAGATGGTAGTTCTTGCAGGAAATAATTTAAGTAGCAATAAATATAGTAGAGTCTCTGTAGCTCAGTTGTCATAGACGAAGCCCTTTGGTCAGAAAGACTGGGTTCGATTCCCGTCAGTGATGTGAGGAACCTTTATCTGGTCTCTTTCGATGAAAGGTGAGTTAGCCAGTCTCATACGGATGGAGGGGGGGGGATTTCAACCCGGAAACTCGGGTTTTTTTGTCCCCCAAAACAGGCAAACTGGCTCCATGAACACATGCATTTACAGAAGACATAGGACACACACCGGGAGGCATATGGCCAACCACCTTATCCTCGAGACGGTTATGGTTGCAAGAATAAGAAACCTCTACACCATAGAAGGTAGAAGAGGAGGATTAAGAAAGAAAGAAACAAACAAACATAGTGTGTGAGAGAGGATATGAAAGGTCTGTTGGAAGAAGTGAGAAAGAAATGTGAGAGAGTTAAAATTGTAAGTTTGCTACCCAGATATGATAGTACATGAGTTAAGGAGGTCAGTGATAGCAAATGATTCTATGTGCAGGTTGTGTAGAAGAAATAGATGAGTTTTTAAATGGGTGGAGTCTGGTAAAAAAAAGACTTGTATAAGAGGGATGGTCTGCACTTGAATTCATTTGGCATCAGAAGCCTGGAAAAATTACTTATTAGGATGAGGCCTGATGCAGAGAGTCAGGAAAACTAGATCATCAAGGGATGAATGGGAAAAATATGTGTGAAAGTTGATCTAATATATGCGAAAGTAATAAAGATATGAATGGCGTTGAATGTGGTTATGCATCTGGCGAAGGGGTTGAAATATACGCTTTAGGTGCAGACCTTTTGAGTATGTCTGGGGAAGGAAAAGAGAAAATTCTACAATGCCAAATAGATTGCATATCTAATTATAATAATAGACTAGGTGGTAATTTATGTCTATACATAAATGCCAGGAGCATAAGAAACAAAGGGGTTGAGTTAATTGTTATATTGTATATGATGTCACCTGAGATTATTGGCATTAGTGAAACCTGGTGTTATCAGAATCAGATATGGTAAGTGGGATTGAGTGTAATGGGGATACCATTTATAGGAATGACAGAAGAGATTGGTGAGAAAGACAAGTACTACTGATGATTACAGATGACTTAAGTCCACTTAGAGTAAAAATGCAAGAAAACGATGATAGTAGCAATATCACATGCAGCGGTTAGTTTGAGGCTGTCTGTTGTGAAATACAAACTGACAGAATGAAATATACAGTGTGTTGCTACAGGCCTGGCAGCTCAGTTGCAGGAGTTGAGGGGGGGGGGGGAGCAGGGAACAAAGAAATGCATTGCCATTTTATCTTTATGGATACTAAACAAGTGATCATTATGGGTGACTTTAATTATCGAAACATAGATGGAGTAGATGAGAAATCTCATATGAATAAAGAGCAATTTATTGAATTGTTGTGAAACAACTTTCTCAATAAGCATTGTGAAATAAGGAACTCAAGGTCAACGAGTGTTAGATTTAGTCATAGCATCAGAAGGGATCTCTATTAAGAATATGACTATTTTACTGTCAGTTTGTGACAGTGATCATGCATGCTTTCTTGGGAAGTATCTCCGATTAAAACAGGTTACATGCTGAACTACAAAGCTGGAAATTATGATCAACTTAAGAGAATACTATCTTTAGTCCCATGGTATCAGTTACTGAATGTGAAAAATGTCAGCAATGTATGAAATTCTTTGAAAAAGTGCTTAAATAAGTTGGTATCTGAATGTATCCCTAGTGTCCAAAGAATAAATGGGTTGGGAGTGAAATGGATGTGCACCTTATTAAATAAGAAGATGTGGGAAGAATATTGCAAAAATAAGAGTGAGAAGAGTTATGAAATATATAAAGTGCATGCCAGAAAAATAATGAGTATTGTGTGGAAAGCTTAAATCAGAGTATGAAAAGAAATTGGCTATGCAGGCCAAAGGCAATCCAAAAGAATGTTATCGTTATGTCACAAACAAAAGAAAGAATGTATGAATGTGGAAAAATAACTTTACTGAATGCAGATAGTACTCTAATTTGAGAAGCTAATGCAATTGTTCAATTAATGAGTGCTCACTTTGCTAAGATATATCAACCAGGTGTATGTAACATAGTGCACAGTGCTACTGATACATTAGATGAACAGTTAGAGGTGCATAAAAATGAGGTTGAAGAGCTGTTGTCAATAGAGACAGATGGAATATCAGCATGTTTGCTAAAGGAATGTTCGGCTGAATTGGTGGTCTTTCACATGTTTGTATAACTTGAGTCTCAGGTCTGGAATGCAGAAATTGAAGGAATATATGATAGTTCCATTGTATAAGGATGGTGCAAAAACTGATGTATTTAACTACTGACCTATCAGTATCTCTGGTGTTGGTAGTGAAGATTTTAGAGAAGTTGGTAAGCACTCACATACAGAAATATGTAGACAAATAAGCTATATTTGCAAGGAGCAGCATGGATTTACTAAAGGAAGGTTGAATTTAGCAATTTGCTCATATTTTATAACAATGTTATGGCCGAGTTGGATAAAGGGAATAGATACATTATGATAATTTGGATTTTGCTAAGGTATTTGATGGGATACCACATGAAAGGCTGTTGCATAAATTGGAGAAAATGGAATTGCAATATAATCTCTTGACTTGGATGAGTGGATGGTTGACAGACAGATATCAAAAAGTGGTATACAGTGGATAAGAATCTGCCAGATTTAAGGTGTACCTCAGGATTCAGACCTTGGGCCATTGTATACCACTTTTCTATACATTAATGACATTAGGAAGGGTCTAAACAGGAAGTGTGCAATTGTTTGCTGATGATCTGAAGATAGTTAGGGTAATCAGGGTCATTACTGATATTCAGCAATTACAAAATTATTTGAATAGACTTAAAATTTGGGCAAATGAAAATGGCTATCAGTTTAATGTTAGTAAGTGTAAAGTTATGCACTTTGGCATGGTGAGATTTCCAGTGGCATATTATATTAGGAGATTATGCTACAAAAACCTGATGAAGCTAGCAATCTTGGCATAATGGTAGATAGGAATTTGAAGTTCAGAGATCACATAGCAAAAGTTGCAAATATAACTCGGAGGATAATTGCGATGTTGAAGCGAACCTTGACATGCAAGGGAAAAAAAGTCATTTTGCCTCTTTATAAGGCCTTGATAAGACTGCACCTGGATTATTGTCTGCAGATTTGGTCTCCTGAGTTCCAATGGAGTAAAGAAGCTGTGGAAAGGATACAAAAAAAAGAGTTACAAAGATTATATCCAGATTATGGGATTTAAATTGAGGACAGATTGTGAGTATGTGGATTACACTCTGGTTAACAGGAGTGATATGATAGAGGTCTATAAACTTGTGAATGGGTGTTATAGGATATCTTCTGATGACATTTTTCGTTATATTGAAGGTGGGGAGAGAACACGGAGGCATCCATGGAAGTTAAGTTTGTTCTCAGTCAAAGGGGTAAGAGCTGGGTTTTCTCTCACAGAGCATTGAATGAATGGAATGGTTTGCCTTAGGAATAGTGAGTGCATCTAGTGTGAATGAATTTAAGGGAAGGTATGACAGCTGATTTTAGTGATTTATAGCCTCTCTTGACAAGTTCTTTACTCCCTGGAGGTCTCAGATGATGATGATGATGATAATAATAATAATCATTATTATTATATGCCCTGCCAATTCCTTTTTGTAGGTCAAACTTGTTCATAAAATGAAAGAAGAAGTTCAGAAGCATAAAGAATCGGAATTGAAACGTAATCGAGAAATTGCCCAGCTCAAGAAGGAGAGCCGAATGAGGGAAAGTCAGATACGTACTTTGGAAGCTGAAAAAAAATTGAAAGAAGCTGTTCTTCGTCGAAAGCAAGAAGAAGTTACAGCCCTCCGAAAATTAGCAAAACCAATGTCAGATAAAGTTGCTGGGAGAATTAGCAGAGGCAGGAAAGGTAAGTTTTTATTATCTCACATTGTTTATTATTATTATTTTTACAAGGTGGAATACAAACAATTGATCATTCAAAAGTCGAACGAGCCACGTGATGTTACATTGCTAAACACTAAAAAGAGGTAAATTTCATCAGAGTGATGAATAAATTATAGGTATTAATTCACAATTTCATAACAAACTTAATTTATAAATTCAATTAAAGATAACATTAGACTAATGTAAGAATTAGAAGGTGTCAATTGAAAAAAAAAAAAAAAAAAAACTTAGCGTGTTATCTGGATTAAACTTTCCCATATTTTTGCAAGGATAGGCAATCATTTCGATTCAAGTTAGGGCATTGAAGTAAAGCCTCAGCACTCTCTTTGAATTTATAGTGACATCTGTGTAGAAGGCGAGTCCTAGACCAGAGAATGTCGTGGCTTCTCTCTATCCTGTATTGTTCCAATTCCAGACTTATCAGATTTGTTGTGAAGAATGTACGACTGATGTTCTTTTTTCTATAGAGCGTCCAGTTTGTCCAAAGTAGGACAGATTGCAGTCACACAGAACTTGATATACACCAGGCAGCGATAGTTGAGCGTTTATCTTTAGAAGAGGGGAAATAGGTGGATATTTTGTTAATAGGGATATAAGTGGCTGTTAAATCATATTTCTTCAGAATTCTTGAAATTCGTTCTGAAATTCTGGAAATATATGGAATTGGAACTCGATGTATTGATTCTTTGTTGTTCTGGATTGGATTGTAGGAATCAAACAGATGTTATGTAGTCTTTTTGGAGAAGCCATTTAATTTCATATAATGTTTGATAGTTGAAAGTTCTTTCTGTAATTCATGGAGAGTTGAGCAATTAGTTCTAGCTAGTCGAATTAAACATTTTATGATTCCTGTTTTTTGATAAGGATGATGGGCAGATTGTTTGAAAATGTAATGTCCAGTAAAAGTGGATTTTTTGTAAACTGTTGTTGTCAGAATACCTGAAGGTGAGCGAATGAGAAGGATATCTAAAAAGGATAACTTGTTGTCTTTTTTCAATCTCCATGGTAAACTTGATATAAGGGGGTGTAAAGAATTGATTTTGGCTGAAAAGGAAGGTAAGAAATCTGTTGTGAGGCCACACTGAAAAAATGTCATCTATATATCTAACCCAAAAGGATGGTTGAGGGTATATAGATGAAAAAATGATGTCTTCTAGATGTTCCCAGTAAAAGTTGGCTGGAGCAGGTGAAAGAGGACTTCCCATGGCTGTTCCTTCCACTTGGTTGTAGAATTTGTTTTGACACAAGAAATATCCAGGGTGCATCACGAAATCGAATAATTTTATGATATCTGGTAGGAAGATGTCAGCAAGTAAATGTAAAGTCTATTTGAGTACATTGGTAAATAGAGTTTCTACAGCGAAGCTCACCATAGGATCAGTGGGTTGTAATGAGATATTTTTTAATTCGTTTAAGAAATCAGAAGAGTTTTTCAAAAAAGTGCATGATTTGCCTGTATGTGATTTCAATAATTTTACTAAATATTTGGCTATGCAATAAGTAGGTGAATCAGTACAGTCACCTATAGGATGGAGAGGAATGTCTGTCTTGTGAATTTTTGATAGACCATAAAATCTAGGAGATTTTGCAAATGCATTTTTAACCTTTCTATAGTGTCTGCATCTAACTTATAATGTCATCTAGAAGGGAATTTAATTTCTTCAGTTGCTTGTTAGTGGGTTCGTGATCAAGTTCTTGGTATGTTGAGCGATCTTGAAGTAAAAGAGAAATTTTTCTTCTGTAATTTAAAGAATCCATGATTACTGTCGCTTTTCCCTTGTCTGCTTTAGTGATAACAAGGTGACTGTTGCTTCTTAAGGAATGTAGCACTTTTTTTTCAGAAGGAGATATGTTGGAAGGAGGAAGCTTGGCTTTAAATGGCGTAGAAGCAACTTCTAGACAGAATGAATTAGTCTTTTCACTGGAGAGATGACTTAGGTTCTGTTCGATGTTAACCAGAAAATCTATATAAGGAATATTTTTAGGAACTATAGCAAAATCATGTCCTTTTGAGAGGATGAGTATTTCACTACTCGTTAAAGGGCGACCAGACAATTTGATGACCCAATTATCTGGAACATGGAAAGGAATGATTTGTCTAGAAACAAGAACATCGAATTTGCGGTTTAGATTTCAATTCTGTTTTTTAAATGTACGTTGTATAGAGTGTTTAGCCACAGTAAGAACTATGTCGGAAAGTTGTGGATCTAAGTTTGCGGAGGTAAAAGTTCGGAGATCAGCAACTTGACGAATGTTAATAGCAAAATCATGTTTAGCTGCTCTGAGTTGATTATGGATTAAAGCTAAGTTGGTGTTCCTATAGATATTATGAGCTCCAGGAGATGTAATGGTTTCTTTTATCCTAGCGAAGTTAAGAATAATTCTTCACAACAAATCCGATAAGTCTGGATTGGTGCAACACGGGATAGAGACAAGCCACAACATTCTCTGGTTAAGGATTCGCCTTCTACACAGATGTTGCTATAAATTCGAATGCCTATTCAAAGAGAGTGCTGAGGCTTTACTTCAACACCCTAACTTGAATCGAAATGATTGCCTATCCTTGCAAAAATATGGGAAAGTTTAATCCGGATGACACACTAAGTTTTTTTTTTTTTTTTTTTCAATTGACACCTTCTAATTCTTACATTAGTCTAATGTTATCTTTAATTGAATTTATAATTAAGTTTGTTATGAAATTGTGAATTAATACCTATAATTTATTCATCACTCTTATGAAATTTACCTCTCTTTAGCGCTTAGCATTGTAACATCACATGGCTCGTTTGACTTTTGAATGATCAATTGTTTGTATTCCACCTTGTAAAAACTGTTCCTATCAAGCCACTGATGGTAGTATGTTAATTTCAGACTGAAATATTTGGCAAATGTTAAAATATTCTTGTGTTAATGTGTTGATAATTCTTAATTATCAACATTATTTACGCAATCAGCTGCTCACCTTCATCATGCGACATATTTGAATCTTTTGCGACAGTACTTCTGCAATTAAATCATTTCTGGCATAATCATGAAGGTCTCTTAATTTTAATCCCCCCGCACAATCCAAGGTTGAGTAGAAGTTAATGCTCTCACTCTCACATTTCCTATACTGGTTGCCTCCATCTCTATGCATGTGTTAGGTGTGGTATTAACAAAAATCATGCAACTCAACGATAAAGGCAAGCTGACAATTGTTGAGTTGAAATGCTGATTATCTTCAACTAATTCTAAAATATCTGAAACTGCCATAATAACATTCATCATCTATTTCTTAAAGTTTTAAACATTTTTCGTGTGCAAACTATGTGTGAAAAGTTTGATTTTTTTTCTTTTTTTTCGTAAAATAAAATCAGGGTGCGAGATATACGCAAGGGCGAGTTACGTTAGAGTAAATGTGGTATTAAATCAACTGTTTAATTTTTAAACAGTTAATTAATTAATTTAGTTAATTTTACACATGTATTTTTTTTTTTTTTACAGATGTAAAATATTAAAGTTTTCAGATTTTATAAATGTTTCTTGTAGATAAACTTATGCTGGTTACACGACTTTAAATTTTTCAGGAAATGACAACATATACAAAAATATTAATTAAAAAACTTTAATCAGTACTTTCCAATATTTCAGCAATGTTACATTGCCATCTTCTGGGAATATAAAACTATGATATGTGCATGCAGGCACTAATAACGAGCAAATGAGGCTGAAGAAGGCAACTAGCTTTGGTCCTTGAGTCTTAAAGGTGCCTACCCTAGCGGACTAAATTGAGTTGTCTTGGCTGTTGGACTGATGTTCTAAGGATGCAAATTTCCCAAATTTGGGGCAGTCTCATGCACCCAAATTTGTTGAGATTTGGAAAGTTTTTTTGAGCTGAGCCTGATTCCAGGAAGAGTCTTTCATATTTATATTAGCTATGGTGTAGTAAAGTGGCTTTCTTCCTGTGTATTCTGTGGTGGGCATCTAGTGCATGATCCCAAGTCCTGAGTGGCTGTATTGGTGAAACTGGATGTAGTCTTTGTGTTCGGATATTCTGATATTAGCTGTCCTGCCTGTTTGGCCATAGTAGGACAGTTTACAACTGCAATGGACCTGGTATACTTCTGGTATATAGAGATAGTCATGTCATATTTTTTTAGGATTTTTGTTAGCTTTTCAGACATATCCCGCATATTAGGAATGGTGATAGATTTAGCGTAATCTCTGTTATGGGGGTTGTGGTTAACTGGTTTTAATATTTTCTGGATTTTTTGAGGGTTGTGGCCATTGGCTAAGAAGGTGTTAAGGATATGGTTAAGTTCAGTAGTTAGGGCATTGTTGTCTGAACAGATTAATTTAGCCCTGTTATATAGGGTTTTTATAATCTCATATTGTTGTGAGTGGGGAGTGGTGTGATTGCTGGTGAATGTATCTACCTGTATGGGTTGGTGTTCTATAAACAGAGAAAGCCAAGGACCTATCATGCTGGCATGTAATCAGAGTGTCTAGAAAAGGGAGACTTGTTGTTTTCTTTTTCCAAGGTGAACTGGATTCTGGGGTGCTGATTGTTTGTGTGTGTCAAGAAGTTGTGGAATGTGTCTAAGCCATGTGGCCAAATGGCGAACACATCATCTATGTAGTGTAGCCAGACAGTAGGATTTTGTGGACTGAGTTTAAGGCTTTTTCTTCAAAAGTCTCTGTAAAGAAGTTTGCCAGGGGTGGAGAACCCATGGCTGTACCCTCTATTATCTGTTTGTCGAATTTCCTTGCCAAATAAAATAGCCCGAGTTCATGGTGAACTGAAATAGTGTTGAGATATTGGGAGGAAATTTGGCTTGGATGAGATCTAAGGTATCTTTGAGTGGGACATTTGTGAATAAGGAGGAGACATCAAAACTGACCATTATGTCAATGTGTTGTAGTGAGAGGTTCTCTATACTGGCTTTAAAGTGGGTTGAGTTTTTAATGTGTGATGGTGTGTTGCTAGTATAATGTGTGAGCAATTTGACTAAATGTTTGACTAATTTGTATATGGGAGAATCAATGCCGTGCACAATGGGACGTAATGGCACATTCTGCTTAGGAGTTTTTGTAGTCCATATATTCGGGGGAGGGGATTCTGCTAGTCACTTCCTCAGGCCAAGAAGTCACCTTTTTAAGAAGCCTTTGGAGTGTTCTGATATGGGAGCTGGTTGGATCATATTCATTGGGGAGGTAGGTAGAACGATCTAACAGTAAAGTTGAAAGCTTACCTGTGTAGTCTGTTTGGTTGAGAACCACAGTGGCATTTCCTTATCTGCTTTGCTGATTACTATTTTGCTGTTGTTTTTCATTTCTAGTAGAGCTTTTAGTTCTTATTTAGATAGGTTGGTTTTTGGTGGTTCAGTTGTTTAGTTTTGGTAAGGACTCCGGCTACATCCAGTCTGATATTGTTAGCAATATGGATAGAAAGGTTGCAGATGCCACATTCTCCCTGTATTATTTCTTCAGACTGTATTTTTTATTTTTTTTTTGTGCTATGGTGAAGTTGTGACTATGTGTGAGCTGAGTGCTTCAGGGTAATGGAAGAAAGGTTAATTACTGTGTTGAGCAGCATTTGAGGTTCAGAGGCAGAGTTCTTTTTTAGAATTTCAAACTTTATTTATCAAAGGTATTGATTTAATTACTATTTTAGTATACATTGTCATTTCCTGAAAAATTTTAAGTCATATATAACTGTTTAGATATAAAGTAATCATCATCATCAAATTCCTGCCATGTACCCTCAAGGGGTGTACAGGATATGATAGTACTACATGAAAAAAAAATTACATCATTACTAACTTCCTATCTACAATTTTCCTCCAAATCAGTCTGTTACTTGTCAACACTCCAACATTATCAGATCTTACATTTCTATTGTCTAAAGCACTTTGGACCGTATCAATCCACCTATATCTTGGTCTTCCTCTGGGTCGTTTTGCTGCCAACCTGGCAGAGAACACTTGTTTTGCTAATCTTTCCTCGCCCATTCTGTTTAAGTGACCATACCACCTGAGATTAGCTCTGCTAACGCATTCCTGGATGCTGACAATGTCAAGTTCTTTCCTAATATCCTCGTTTTTAATATGATATTGCCATTGATGCCATCTGTTCACGCCCCTAATCTTTCTCAGGACTCTCATATCTGCGGTCTCTAGTCTTTGGTCAAGTGTTTTACTTCTGACCCAGCTCTCAGATCCATAAGTTAAAACTGGTTTGAACACTGTCTTGTATACAGCTAATTTAGTGTTTCGACTAATTTCTCTCTTATTCCATATGAATTTATTCAATTGACTTCCCACCATACCAGCTTTGCTGATTCTGTTGTCTATTTCTATATTTAATTTACCATCTTCAGTAAAAATCGTGCCTAAATAGCTGAAATGTTTTACTTGTTCCACAGGTTCTCCATTCACAACACAGTTGACATTTTCAATGATTCTGCCTATTTTCATTGTCTTTGTCTTTTTATTGCTGACCTTCATACCATATCTATTACAACAGCTATTCAATTTAGTCAGAGAATCTTGCAGACTTGTAGCAGATTTATTTAGAAGTATAACATCATCCGCATAAAGCAAAGAGCTGACATTAACATGTCCAATTTTGATATCATGTTTAATACCACTTTCCTTCATAATGTGATCCATATAGATTATGAATAACAGAGGGGATAATGTACATCCTTGTCTCACACCAGATTTAACATTAAACCATCTTCCTGTACTTCCTTCAATTCTAACTGCCGAGTGACAACTCAAATAAAGACTAAGTATTGCTTGATATAATGCCCCATTGACACCATATAACTGCAGCGTATTGAATAGCTTCTCTCTTGGCACCTTGTCATATGCCTTTTCCAGATCGACAAAACTTAAATACAGATCTTTGTTATATTCCCATGCTTTCTCGACTTTTTGTCGTAAAGTGAAGATCTGATCCTGACAGCCTCTATTTGGCCTGAATCCAGCTTGTTCTTCACCAAGCTTTTCTTCCACAATTCTTCCCAACCGTTTCTCAAGTATACTTGCATAGATCTTGCCAGGAACACTCAGTAGGGAAATACCTCTGTAATTCTCACATGCAGTTTTATTTCCCTTTTTATATATGGGTACTATGAGAGCTCTACTCCAATCATAGGGAATTCGTCCCTCTGTCCAGGCTTTCTGAACTATGCAGTGCAGCCACTGTAAGACTCTCGTACCACCATACTTCAGCATTTCTGGTCGAATATCATCTACTCCTGCTGCCTTTCCACATTTTAAGCTTTTGATGGCTTTTTCTACTTCAAGTATGGATATGTATTCCTGACTGCATGCCTGGTCAGTGTTTTTTACCACTGTGCTGTCATCACTGCTTGTTTCATTTAGCAGTTTTTCAAAGTAATTACTCCATACTTCAAGGATATCTTTTTCTCCCATTTTCATGTCACCTTTATCATCTCTAATTCCTTTTATAGCACTCTTTCCTCCATTCTTAAGCTTCTTCAACAACCTCCAGAATATTTTGCCACCTTCTTGATATTTATTTTCTATATTCTTGCCAAAGTCCTCCCATGACTTTTGTTTAGCTAGTTTTACACAATGCTTAGCATTCTTGCATTTGTCTCTATATTCTCTAAGAGCACAAGCTGACTTATTTGACAGGAACTTTTGGTATGCTTTCTTCTTTTCCTTCACTGCCTCTTTAACTTCCTGTGTCCACCAGGGAGTTCTGATTTTTTTATCCTTGCAGACAACCTCACCACCTGCCTCTCTGGCAGAATCAATCAATGTTTTCTTCAGAGTTTGCCACTGAATCTCCAAGGTTTGATTCATGTTCTCAAACTCTTTCATTTTTTCTTCAATAATATTTGTGTATTTTAGTCTACAGCTCACATCTGTGTATAAAGTAATCTATGAAACTTATTGTTGAGTCATTCTTCACAAGCTGTGCTAACTGTTTAGGTTGTATAATGCAGGCTAGCTGTTCATCACATTTGTCTGTTTTTCTTCTTAATTGGAGATCACCATTTATAATGTTGAACAAGTTTTCAGGTTATTTTTTATTTTAATGGTACAGACTATACATACGAGGGTGGTCTGAAAAGTTCTCGGCCTAACAATGAAAAAATGAATTTATAATATCAAAATTAGTTTTGTTTTTCAACATAATCTCCCTTAAGATTAATACATTTATTCCAGCAATGCTCCAGCACCATTATTCCATCCCTGTAGTGGTCCTCAGTAAGATCTGTAAAATACCCTTCTACAGCTGCAATCACCTCTTGATTTGAAGAAAAATACTGACCAGCGAGGAACAGTTTTAGTTTTGGGAAGAGATAGAAGTCGGAGGAGGCCAAATCTGGGGAATAGGGTAGATGTTCAACAATTCATAGTTCAACAATTTGGGATGCTAAAGACATTTTAAACAAAATGCCTTTAGCATCCCAAAACATAGATTCCGTGACCTTTCCTGCTGATTTAAATGTCTTTTTCATCTTTGGTGTTGAACAACTAGCTTCTGTCCACTGTTTTGACTGCTGTTTGGATACTAGTGTGTAATGGTGAATCCAAGTCTCATCCATAGTAATAAATCGACGTACAAAATCAGTTTTATTCTTGTTAAAACACTGAGCACTGTTCAGAGATTTTCATACGAGTGCGTTTCTTGCACAAAGCTTTTTCATTTGCAATTCTTCATGCAAAATATACCCTACATGTTCTTTTGAAATGTGTATAATCTCAGCAGTTTCATGCACTTTGACTTGCCAGTCATCCAATACCATATCGTGCACTTGATCAATGATTTCTGGTGGTGTTACACTTTTTGAATGTCCTTCACATGGATCGTCTTCAAAGCCGGTATTGGCACTTTTAAACTTGGCAGCCCATTTCTTAATTGTCAAAAACGAAGGAGAAGAGTGCCCATAAACTTTTATGAACTTTGAATGAATTTCTTTTGACGTTAAACCTTCTTTTACAAAGAATTTTAGAACTGCACAATACTCGATTTTATCCATTTCAAGGGATACAGACAATACTTTTGCTTCAGACAGCTGTGTAAAACAAACTTCTTGATAGAATGACTTGCAATTTCACATGGATGCTTATGACAGATGTACCAACTTAGAAAAAAAAAATCTTGCTAATAGTGTTGCCATCTATGGTCAAGACTGAGAATGTTTCACACCACACTCATATTTAGTTCATTATGAAGATAGTAAGTGACATTAATTTAAGATAACATAAAATTTAAACGTTTATTCTAGATTTTCATTTTTATTATTCATGCTCTGCTAATTCTTCTCTTTCTTATTTGTCTTTCATTATTGTTTGCATTTGTACTTTATTTTTTGTGTTGTCCCTTTGTGTTTGCTTAATGATGTGTTCTGCCAATTGTCTATGTTCTGTTTTCAGTGTAGTACTTCTGTCCATTTCCTTTATTCTATATTACACTTTGTCATCATTGTAATATTTTCCACCATTTTTTTTTTTTTTTTGTATATATCAGTCCCACATGCCAATGTCCCAACCCAAGACATATGACATAACAGTGCTGTGTGTATGAGCAAGTAGTAAAAAAAGAAAAAAAGGAAGTTTCTTGATGGTGCTTCTTGAAGATATGATTGATGTAATCTTGCAAATACACTATAGTGAAGATTGTTTCAAAAATCAAAGGGGGTAAGAAATGAAGGAGGAAGATGAGAATATGATTCAGTAAGTTCAGAGCTGAATTATAGTGGGTATTAATTAGTAGCTAACTGTTTCTACATGATTAGAAGAAAGTGAAAGAATGGTAGCAACCAATTTAGCAGTGAAATATCAATGGAAATACCCTTAGAAAAGACATAATGCAGCAACACATCATGTATGAGAAAGTGACTGGAGGAGGTCAGTGAGAGAGGGATCATCAATTAAGTGAATTGCTCTCTTCTGAATACAATCAAGCATTATGTGTGAAGTCCAAGGCACACCACCCAAAATTAATAAATAACACAAAATGGATTTAATTTCCATATATATTTTTGTACGAGTAGTGATAGCATTCAACATGATTAGAAATATAGGGAGATGCAGGTGGAGCTACATATGGTGTTTATAGACCTGGAAAAGGCGTACGACAGAGTGGCCAGACAGGAGGTATGGAGGTGTATGAGGAAGGAAGAAGGGAGTGTCGGAAAAGTATGTGAGGTTGGTGAAGGAGATGTATGAGGGGAGCGAAAACTCAGGAATGACTCAGGTCAGGCCTAGTGTTGGCATGACAGAGGGGTGCCCCATTGTCGTAGGGCTCCATCAGGGATCAACTCTGAGCCCCAACCTCTTTGATCTGGTCATGGATGTACTAGTGGAGGACATCAAGAGGGAGGCGCCAGGGAGCATGATGTTTGCCGATGATATTGTTCTCTGCAAATCATCTCGAGAGAAGCTTGAAAAGACCCTGGAAGAGTGGAGAAAGGTATTGTAGGAGAGAGGCATGAAAAATAACCAAGTAAAGACTGAATATATATCAACGGGGAGTGACTAGGATATGATCATATGACTCCAGGGTGAAAGGTTAACTTCAGGGAAGAAATTCAAGTACCTTGGGTCGGTTGTCGAGAGGATTGGTGACCTGGATGAGGAAATACAGCACCAAATAACATGTGGCTGGAGGAAGATGAGTGGGGTCCTGTGCGACAAGAGAGTGAGTTGTAAGATGAAAGGGAAGCTGTATAAGATGGTGGTGAGGCCGGCGATGCTCCATGGCGTGGAGACGTGGTCTATAACAAAGGCACAGGAGAGGAAGATGGAGGTGGCGGAGATGCGGAGGTTGAGATGGATTAGTGGTGTGACAAAGAAGGACAGGATAAGGAATGACTACATCAGAGGGATGATCAAGGTGGGACCGATCGGTAAGAAGGTACGAGAAAGCAGGCTGAGGTGGTTCGGTCATATAGAGAGGAGTATGTTGGTAAATGAGTAGTGCGTATGGAGGTGGAGGGAAGGAGGAAAAGAGGCAGGCCCAAACTCAGATGGAGGGATAAGGTGGCAGAGGATCTTAGGGAGAAAGGATGGAGTCGGGAAGATGCCCTGGACCGGAGAATCTGGAAGAAGAAGATTAAAGATGGGAATGCTGACCCCGTTTAACACAGGATAAGGCATAGCAAAAGAAGAAGAAGATAGCATTCAACAAACAAGAAGATAAATTTCTTCATTTGAAAGCAGTTTCAAGTAGAGTGATTTGGGCACACTTCAGAATAGGGAAATGGATAATGAAGCTTATTTGTGCGAATTGTCACACAGGAGGTTCTTCTAAGGAAAAAGTGCAGGAATTTTTTGTCATTAGAACAGGCAGCTGACATAAAGAAAATGAAAAAAAAAAAAAGTCCTTGTTGGGGGATCTGAACAGTATTCTGAGCTCAGATGCATTTGAGCTTCATAAAGGTCAGAAATTGAGAAAAGTACTGTTCAGAATGAAAATGCCAAGTTTTTTTTGGAGGCTCTGGTGACTGGACCTGACCTGCTTGTGCCAGGATAGTCTTAATGTGAATATCAACATAGGAAGAAAAGCTGATCCTAGTTGGTGAGAGAATATTGTCAAAAGTGAGGGTAATCAAAGCATGATTTTTAATTCCATGAAATGAGAAGGTTTCATTTTAGTAGCAAATTTTCTTTGAAAATTTCAAGGAAATCAATGTTCAGGGTGTTAAAGATCTTGAAGCATGAATTCCCTCAGTACCAAGGTTTTGAAAATGAAAAAAAGAGAAATGGAGAGTTCTCAACACAGCTTAGAATAGGATTGGATGTCAGAGGAATAAAAATCACTGATAAATAGGAGAAAGAATGCAGGCACAGAGCCCTGAGGTATACTAGCATTGGTTGAAAAATCTGATGACCTGCATTTAACACCAGATAAGGAAGCTGGTAATCTTCACAAAAGGAAGGAGGAATTCCATAAGATGGTAATTTGGTAAGAAGGCCACAGTGCCAGGCTTGATCAAATGCCTTGGAATAGCAAGAGTGACCACTTGTATTTCTCCAAACTTTTTTATGGCATGTGTCCATCTTGAAAAGTGGGTGAGATTTGCTGTAGAAAAAAAATAGAGGAATCCATATTGGTATCACTCAAATAATTTGTAAGTCCCCAAGTGGTGAAGTGGTTGGCTATTAATGCCTGTTTTTATTATTTTTGAGAGTATCAAAATAGGAGTAAGAGGATAATAGTTTAATGAATGACTTATCTCCCTTTTTGAGAAAAGGCTGGATAAAAGCTTGCTTTCAAGCTTTTGGATAGCCTTCATATGAATGCTTGAAGAAATGATACAAAATGGGTGGATGTGAGTTCTTGGACACATGGCATTAGTACAAGTGTAGATATAATGCCATCAGGAGATTTATTAGCATCAAGGTGACTGAGTATTTTCCTAATGTCCTTCTGGCAAAATTTCAGAGAAAGCACACTGTTGATAGTTTGTGGAACAGTGAGAAGATATTTGCCTTGGTTGTGTGTGTGTATGGGAATTGGAGAGGGAAAAGATGCCAGGAGGCTTATCTTTATAGGTTAGCAAAGTGGAGCCATAGAAGTGCAGAAGTTGTGCTTTATGAAAGGACCAGAAGACTTGGCTGTCATTTGAATCAGCTTAATGCATTTGACCCTTACAAAGTCTGCTATGGATTTTTTTTTTTTTTTTTTTTGCAGTTGTTTCAAGCTGTAGTGTAAACATAGTGAGCCACTGGAGTGTTTGACTTCAGTCATTGGCATATACTAAATTTTTGGCTTAGGTTACTTTGGCACAGTGTTTGGAGAATCAGGGTTTGGATAAAGGTCAAGGATTTTGAGTGTAGTGGAGAATAAAAGTATACTCATCAGGCAAGTGCTAGGATCAGAAAAGCAGAAGCAGTAATCAGACTATCGAAATGAGGAATAAAATCCCAAAGGTCATCCCAGTAGGCAGCACTGTTGTAGTGCTACCAGATATGACGCTGAAAATTATTAGAAGAAACATGATTTGCAAGAAGCTAAACATGGCCAAGGTTATGTTCAGACTTAGTGAGAGGAAAGCAAACATCAACAGTTTATTTGGAGGGAGCTGGTAAAAATGGGTTTAGGGTGTTGGGAGAATGATGAGGATGATCTGGAATTCTGGTGGGTTGTGAACAATTTGTTAAATCATTATTGATAGCAAACGGTTTGTCTTCCCTTAGAGCTTGATCTGCGAAGTTGGTGTTGGGAAGCTAGTCTGATTTATAGACATTGAAATCACCCAGGAAGATTATTTCAATCTTAGGGTAATTAGACTGCATATGATCAACTTTCAGAGAAAGTCAGAGTTTGGTGAGGTTATTGGAATCAGGGCAACAGTAAAACAACAACTGAAAGCAACAAAGTGAGATAAGGAAATTTCATGCCAAAACAGATCATGTAAAAGAGGCTTCCAGTTCTGATAACCTTTGGCATAGGTTATCAGACCTGAGAAATGTGCAAGTCCTGCCATTCTTAGCAAAGGTAGGATTTACGCATATTGAAGATATTGAGATAAGATTTTGTCGCAGAGGATGCCAATGTTCAGTGATGAATAACATATTGGATTTCGATGGTTTATAGGTGTTTCCCATGCAGCTAAGTAGAGGAGTACTGGGAGAACCATTGTCTCATAAATTCTTACTTTTGTTACTTGTTTGATGTCTCTTGACTTCCATATTTTATTAAGTTGTCCAAAAGTTTGGGATGCTTGACTGATTCATCTGTTTATATCTTTTGTAATTTCATTGTACTCAATTACTCCTCCGAGGTAGGTGAAGTTTTCTACCTGCTTTAGATTCTTACTAGCAGTTTCAATTTTCAGATTGGTGTTTCTTTTTCATGTTTGCATTATTTTTATTTTGTCTATGTTTAGATTTAATCCAAATTTTGTGCATTCTTCCTTTATTTTATCAGAAATTTGTAGATCTTCCATGCCTGCAAGTAATGCAATGTCATCTGCAAATTTTAAATGTTATATTTTTCCCATATATTTTGATTCTGGAATCTACTTTGTTTAAGGTCTTACTGGTTGCTTCTTCCAGTGTAAGATTGAACAGGTCCAGTGACAGATTGCATCCCTGTCTTACTCCACTCTCTGTGTGGAACCATTTGGTTAAGATGTCCTCCACTCATACTGCACTTTCAGATTTCTCATATAGATTTTTTTATTTTCTTATAGTTTTGTTAGGAATTCCAAATTCTTTTATAGTTTCCCATAGTTTTCTTCTACGGATTGAATCAAATGCCTGATGAAAGTCTATGAAATTTATATAGCAACTTTGATTGTACCCTAGTGTCTTTTTCTATTAGCCAATTATGCCTCATGTTCCATTATTGGAACGGTAGTCACGTGGGAGTTATTGATATCCTACTGCTCAACGTCATCAACGAGGTCTGATTTTTCACATCTGTCTGCTTCCTAAGGGTAGATATTATCATGTACTGCACAGAGTTAGTCACTGCTGCAGATACTGAGGTGCAGGAAAGTGATCTGATTTTCGAAAAAGGTTTTTGAAGACCCATCCTCAGACAGGTAAATACAACTTTAGTGTATTTACATCCTATATGTGTAATTTTTTTTTTCTATTACTTTTCTAATAGTTATGCTATTGTGCTGTAAAAAGAAAATACAGAAGTTATTATTCTTGTATTAGTTATAGGTTTGACATTTTCCATGTTCCATTTTTGGAACACTAGGCAAAACCAGTACCATTAGGATAATATATCTTTTTCCTTGTCTTTTTTAGTTGAAACCACTTTACAAATCGCGTGATGCCCCGAACTCTAAGTTTACATGAAATAACTGACCTGTTAAAGACAGATGACAGCATAGACATCAGAAGCAAGTGCCATAGTGATACAACCACCCGAAAATGCTACAGCACCTGTTTCTGATGAGGACTCAGGAGATGAAGAAGGTGGAACAATAAATAATCTGCCAGGTTCTTTGCTGCGAGCACCTGCTTATCTTATTCAAGATGGCTCTGATGCTGAGTCTAACTCAGATGATCTGTCATATATACCTGAAGATGACTCTCCCGTCGATGAAGTTGCATCTACCTCTACTGTGCAGCAACCTCCTCTCTCAAAGTGAAAGAAATTCACAAAAATTGTCTGCAAATGAAAAAAAGCTGACCTAAATGCACAGCCCATACCAGGTATAGTTGTTACACAACTACCAAACGATTTCTTCACCGAAATGAGAACTCCCACAGAAATTCTGGAACTTTTTCTTGATGACGAGGTCGTTGAACTCATTATCATGTACTCCACCTTATACGCTGCAAGTAAGGGTGTAAATCTTGGCTTGACTAACTCCAAATTGAAATGTTTTCTGGGAGTTATTTTTCTGAGTGGTTACATCTCAATTCCTAGACGATGTATGTTCTGGGAGCAAAGAACAGATGTGCATAATGTACTCGTTAGTGCTGCCATGAGACGTGAGCGCTTTGAAACTATATTTTCTGATTTGCATGTTGCTGACAATGCAAATTCGGACCTGATGGACAAGTTTTCCAAGTTGCGACCTCTCATAAGCAAACTAAATGAGAGATGTATGAAATTTGCTCCAAATGAAACATGTTTCATCTTTGATGAATCCATGATCCCTTACTTTGGTTGTCACGGGTATAAACAATTTATTTGGGGAAAGCCTATTCGGTTTGGCTATAAGTTTTGGTGTGGTGCAACATGTTTCATGTTTTACCGTATTAGGGTAAAAACCCAAATACTAAACATGAGGAATACAGTGTCTATGGATCAGTTGTCCTTCAGTTTAGTGAGGCACTTACAGAGGCACACCCTGGACAATACGATTTTGTATTCGACAACTTTTTCACCAGTATTGTACTTCTTGATAAGCTCAGTTCAATGGGACATCAGGCAACAAGTACAATGAGAAAAGATTGCATTGACAAAGCTCCATTGGAATCAGAATAATGATCTAAGGAAAAAATAAAGAGGCACATTCGATTATCGAATTAATAGCAAAGGCAATATTGTCTGCAAATGGCATAACAGTGTTGTCACTATTGCATAATCTGGTGCTGGTGTCAATCCTCTGTGTCTTGTCAAATGTTATTCCCAGAAACAGAAAAAGAAGATCCAAGTTCAGCAGCCAAATATGATCAAAGTGTATAATCAGTTTATGGGAGGCATAAACAGAGCTGATGAAAACATTGATAAGTATCGTGCATCAATCCGTGCAGAAATGGTATTCAGGCCCTCTTTTGTTTTGTTTCGAATTGGTCTTACAAAATGCTTGGCAACTGCATAAAGCATATGATGAGAAGCCAATGGATCTTCTAGAGATCCATGGGCATCCTACAGGACCTGGCCGAAAAGAAAGACCTTCTCAGAAGCGTAACATTGACTCACGTTATGATGCCATGAATCGTGATAGTCAAGCAGGGAAAGCAAACATGCTGTGCTGAATGTCATAAGAACACGTTTTCAATATGAAAAATGTGATGTTGCCTTACATGTGAAGTATTCAGTTGAATATCACACTCAATAGCAGGTATCACCACCTTCTGAGACAAGAAACAGGATTTTATACGTTGTGTACAATATAGCAATATTTTTGCCTAGTGTTCCATTTTTGGAACTCCACATAACTCGAAAATGGAATGAAATAACAATTTTTTTTTCTTTCAAATTCTTATATGAATTTCATGCACAAATTCAAAAATTTCAACCTCCGGCATAAATGGGTTAAGGTGAATAGTTGATCAGTTGTGCTTTGTCCTGGTCTGAAACCTGCTTGTTTTTCTCCTAGTGCTAGTTCTATATATGACTTAATTTTTTTTCTTTTGGAGTACTTTTGTATAAACCTTACTTGGAACGCTGAGGAGGCTAATGCCTTTGTAATTATTGCGTTCTGTTTTATCTCCTTTTTGGTATATAGGAGTTATAACTGATTTGGTACAATCAGTAGGAATTGCTTCGTTTTTGTAGATCCTTTCAAATTCTCTTTTTAATGGTTCTAAAAGTTGATCCCTTCCTGCTTTTAAGAATTCTATGTGTATTTGATCAATACCAGGTGCTTTCCTAGTTATAAGTTTATGCTGTGTGCTAATATTTCTTTGGTAAAGATATTTGTTCCCTCTTCCATTTCAGTGCCTCGAATGATAATATACTGAGAGCTGTTTTTATTATATAATCTGTAAAGTATTCTTCCCATCTGGCCATTGTTTTGTTTTTCTTTCAATTAGTTGTCCCTCTTTGTTTTTGATCATTATCATTTTTGTTGTCCATGTGTTACTAATTTGGTCTATTTGTTTATATAATCCATGGAGGTTATTTTCTTTTGATAGCTTCTCTGCCATTTTGCATTTTTCTTCTAACCAGTTATTCTTTAAACTAGTTTTCTGATTTCTCGGGCCTGGCAAAGGTTAGTCTATTGGTAGAACCTCTGCTACTAATGGCTCGCAAAAAGTTAAGCAAGTTTGAGTGCAGTTAGTAGTCGGAAGGGTTAATTATTCAATGCTGTTGGCACACTCTCCCTCGATGAGACTTTGGACTCCCTAGAGGTGTCACATAATAATAATTATATTCATTTCTGTTATAGTTCTGTTTTAATTTCATACTTTTCCTTTGATCGCTTAACCTTTTTACTTCATTCGAGATCCAATCCTTTTTACTTTCTCTTTCTGTGTAACCTATTGTATTTTTGCCAATTTTAATATTATTTCCTTTAATGTGCACCAATGTTCTTTAATGTTTATATATTCTGTTTTGGTAGTTCCTTCAGGTTTTTATCTAGTTCTAGTTGATATTTTCTTAGAATATTGTTGTCTTGTAGTTTTTTTTTTTTTTTTTTACATTCAGTCTCCTTTTGACTCTAAAAGTGCTTTCAGATTTTAACTTTATTCTTAGGTTGCTAATACTAGCTTATGGTCTGATCCACAGTCTGCAGCAAAGGATCTGCAATTTTGGATATTTGATTTCCATCTTTGGTTTACAATAATATAGCGTATCATATTCTTCGTTTGTCTGTCTGGTGATATCCATGTCCATTTTCTTTGGGGTTTTGGTTGTTTAAAGAGAGTGTTAGTTATTCTTAGTCTATTATTTGAGCAGAAGTTTAGCAGTCTTTCGCCACGTTCATTGCTTTCTCCATAGCCGAGCTTTCCGATTACTCTTGGCCAGGTATCCCAATCTTTGCCTACTTTTGCATTTAAGTCCCCCATTACAACATAATAGTTGTGAAGTTATCAAAAACATCTAATATGTATAATTAGTTAATAGGCTTTTATTGTGTAAAACTTATGTACCACTACCCCTGATGATGTAAGTCTTACGACGTACGAAACTTGTCTGATTTTAATTGCTTATTTTGTTGCTATATTGTTTAACCTTTATATCAATGACATTGTCAGTGGATTGCAAGGGGATATTCAGTTGTTTGCGGATGATGTGAAGCTGGGAAGGATTATTAGTAATAGTGCAGATGCGGCAGCCCTGCAAGAGGATTTGAATAAGCTAGATAGATGGGCAAATGAATGGAGGTGTCTGTTTAATGCAGATAATTTCAGGTTGATGATTGCTATCAATCATCAACCTGAAATTTAGGGGACATATTGCAATGGTGGTGAAAGTAACACAGAGGATTGCTGCAAAATGAGAAGGACGCTGACCTGCAGAGATAAAACAGTTATCATTCCGTTGTATAAGACCCTGATCAGACCACACTTGGACTATTGTTCTCAGATTTGGTTCCCAGGATTTGAAGGGGATAAATTAACTGTGGAAAGGGAACAAAGGCAGATAACAAAGATGGTTTCAGGACTGTACAATGATAGTTATGAGGATCGGCTGAGGGAATGTGGACTGCAGAGTTTGGTGGATAGAAGGAGAGGTGATATGATTGAGACTTTTAAAGTGTTAAGCGGTGGTTACAGGGTTGAAACTGGGGAGTTCTTTCGCTTGGTTGAACAGCAGGAAGTTATGAAAGGAAACTGTGAGCAACAGGGTGAGGAGTGGTTTCTTTGCATGGAGGGTGGTTGACCACCGTGGAATGCATTGGCTGATGGAGTGGTGAGAGTGAGAACGGTCAATGAGTTTATGGAGTGGTATGATGTTTCTTGGGGGGGGGGGGACCTCCCCTCAATGAGTCTTGACAGACTTTATGTTCTTAGGAAGGACCTCCCATGATGAGTCTTTTGACTCCATGGAGCCCTGAATAATAATAATAATAATAATTTTTATTACTCTTTATTTACATCATAATATGGTCTCAATACTGAAAACTTCCCACAGAACTGCTAAACCACAGAAACTTACATTTGCATTTCATTTATTTAATAACTTCAGCTACAGTTTTCCTTTCTTTTATTTTCTAGTTTCATTACAAAACGCAAAAGTGTTGTCTGTATCCCTTGAAATGGATAAAACTGAGTATTGTGCAGTTCTAAAATTCTTTGTAAAAGAAGGTTTAACATCAAAAGAAATTTATTCCAAGTTCATAAAAGCTTATGGGCACTCTTCTCCTTCATTTTCGACAATTAAGAAATGGGCTGCCTAGTTTAAACTTGGCCGTACCAGCCTTGAAGTTGAACACTACCAGAAATAATTGATCAAGTGCACGATATGGCATTGGATAACCGGCGAGTCAAAGTGCGTAAAATTGTCGAGACTATAGCCATTTCAAAAGAACGTGTAGGATATATTTTGCCTTGTGTATGTATATTCTTTAATGTGTATTTAACTCCAACTCTCACATTGCATAATAGTTGTGCATCGTGGTGAAATTTAGTATACTGTTTCCTCATCAGAAGAAACCTGAATTGTGATAATGAGAGGGTATCTTAATGACAAAAATCATCTTTCTTATATACTGGTAGAAAAACGGTGTGTCTCCATGTTATCACTTTATTCTGAATTTATGATAGTTGAAGGAAAATCCCCCCTCTCCCGTTATGCAATACTAGGCATGAAATACAAGTATATTCTTGTTTTCATCGATATTTCTCTCTAGTGTAAGAAAATAAAAGTTTGTGTGTGAAATGTCTTTGTTGGTAAGCCTTGCATATGAAGAGAATGCAGTTGATCCCTCTCACTGAGAAAATAATGTTGATGAAAACAAGTATATAATTTTTGGTTGAATATATTTTAAACTAGGGGAGGTAAATTGTTATAACTATTCTGAATCCAACAGGTTGCTTTTCCAGCGCATTGTAAGATGATACTTTTAACCATGTACAACACATGCATAATCACTGCTAGCATTTGATAGGTTGTTCATACCTCTTGAAAGTTTGAAGAGTTTAAGAAGAGTTTAAATCTGAGAACTTGCATTTGTAGGTTGAGTGGGGTAATTATAGCTTAAAATTTAATGTATTTCATTAGTAATTTAATTGGAAATATATATAAACTAAAATTAACTATTTACATATATTGCATAAAGACAAAGCACATACAGATAAGGATGCTGCACGTTGTTATCAGGTCTGTCAGATAAAAGCTGAAATGAAAAGGAGAGGAGTATGAACTTTTTCTGTAATGACCAGATGCATCCCCCCCCCCCCCCCCCCCCAAGCTACTTCAGATTTCTAGTAAGCAGAATGATGGTCCCCTGTGAGGCAATGCAAATTACCTACCACCTAACAGTTGTCAAAAAACTTCCCTGTCATATTAGGATTTTAACAACATTCACTGTTAACACAATTTTAATGACTTTGAAAACAAGTTAAGCCTGAATCATTATTATATAGCACTTTTGAATAGTAAGATACAAAAATAGCAATGCTATACATATAATCACCTAGGCAAGTGGTTATGCAGTTTTTTTTGTGAGTTTCATTGCTATCTAAGTCTTGTTTATGACCTGTTATTTTCACATGCAAAATCAAATGTTTGAAGAACAAGCATAATTTTAGGGCATCTCTGTCAGATTTTGTCCCGTCTTTTTAGCACTTCCCCATAGCATATTAGCACTCTTGCTTTTAATTTTTATATATATTTTTTATTTTTTATTTATTATTGACATAATCCAGAAACCCTGCTCAAGAGATCAAGCATGGTACATTTTCAAGCTACATCAGGGCCACAATAAATAAACAGAGTAGTGACATTCATCTTCCCCCTAAATGCAATCACAAATGTCTATGCCTATAGTTGGATTCAAGCCTGTTAGTTGGAGAGTGGTGATATGCTAACCACTCAGTCGACCAGGTCAGCATATGATAGTAGCATGGGAATATCATTAAAAGTTGTATTTTTATGTTTAGGATTGTGTAGCTGACCACCTAGCTAGCCATGATGGATATTTTCATCAACCAAAACATTTATGTGATGTGTACAAATAAAACTGCAATACCATTTGAGATACGATACCATCAAAATAAAATGGAAATAAAGTGTAAGATGTCCGATAATTTATCCAATTTCATCCACCATGGCCTGTTATGTGGTTGAGAAAGTTAATTTTGATTTAGTTTGAAGTTTGGCTTTAGTCAACTTATGAGAATTTTTTTTTTTACAGATAGCCAGAGAAATTTGTTTTCTCCTAAATTGGCCAAACAGAGATGGCAGGCTTTAGAGAAAAAAGTAAGCTTATTTTATTATCTGTTCATTAATTAATGCATATTTTAGACAATATAATGAAAATGCCAGACAAGTTCACATTCTTTTTAATGATAACTGTATGGATTAATTTTCTGCATTAATTCAATCTTGGTATCTCTTCTGGGTCTGGCTTCCACTGATGAGACCTAAATAAAGGTCAAAATCTGCCTGGGTAGTGACCCTTTCCATAATGTATAGTGTTATATAGTATGCCCACAGATTCGAGACCTCTGCGCATGTCAACAGGAGGAGAATCCATTCCGATAATAGGGTAATCAGTCCGTATTGTGGGATGACTTGTTTATTTATTACACGTCGTAAAATTAACTTCTCTTTTATGATCATTGTAGTTAACTATGCTGCTTGTATGACATTTTGAAAATTTTACCTATAAGGCATGTGATTTCGTGTGTTGGTGACCAATTCGTACGTCCTTCATTTCTTTCTCTCCTTCAGCATGAATTGACTATTCTTGGCAAGATGCCAAGCAGAGATCTACAAACTGTGGGCGAACTATACACAACTAGAAGGATGTGTTTGTTTTGCATTATGGGAGACTAAGGCAATTGAAGTCAAGTCAACATGATTAGATTTCATGTGCAAACCTTGTTTGCTTGCACTTGGATTTAGGATTAAACAAGAATGTAATTTCTTGGCATGTTTAATTTAATTTTCTCAGACATGTTTCTAAATTCCATATGAGTTTTCTACTTGTATACTGGGGATTTAGCTGTTATTCTCCAAGAATATTTTAAAGATTAGTAATGAAATTCTTAGTGAATAGTAAGCTGGTTAGCAAAAAAACTAGACTTTTTTTGCTAAGGAAGCATCTATACTAGTTGATAATTTTCTAATCCAGATGAGATGCCATGAGTACATAGCACTTCCCATAGCATATTTGTCAACAACAGTCGGTAGTCTTGTTTTATATAATATTTTGAGAATGATTAATCATCCAAATATTGACTCCTCCCCCAACCTCAAATATAGATGGAGGCAGATCCAGATGATATTTATTTTTTAACTTTTATACTTAATTCCATTAATCCCCATCTAACCATGATAGGGGATGTTCATCACATATTTATGCACTTATTTGTACTCATTTTGTTGCTTTAATGCTCTTGATACAAATCTAATCGATACTTTTGAAATGGTATGTTCACTTCAATGGTACGTGCACTTCACGTGACATATGTGGATCTCATACTTCATTTCAAACAAGCAAGGATTCTCACTCGTTGCCAGTTCAAGGATACTAAGACAGAATTAAGTACTGCCTGGACTCACAGAAGCAGATATCAAGATGCCTCTTGCTACACAGTAGTTTAGTCAAGAAAACAATTCATTTCTACAAGAGATACAAATGCCAGATAATGGTTTTTATAGCAGAAAGCAACGTGAACAATATGGTCTTGAATTATGAACACTGCTATACTGAATTCTTGCAGACACAGAAATTTAGGCCTTATGCTGAATGTGCTATGAAGTTGAATTATAGCATATCCTGTTCTAATATAAATTCTCTAGTAAGTTGTTTGTGATGATTCCACATATGGGATGTTGTTCAACCTGATAGTACCTTATTGTTGTGAACAAGCAGAAAGTTGAGGAGAGAGATGAAACATATTAACATTGCATTTGAGTGTTAGGAGCATTCTCAAGAATGATATATGCTGCTGACTGTACATCACAAAGGTATAAAATTATAAGATGTGTAAGAATGTGGGATAGATAAATTTTCTTCTTGTATGGTAATCTCATCTATGAGAATTTGTTCAACTGATAGTACATTAGTATCATGGATGGGAAGAAAGTTATTATCATTACACACTCTGTGGAGTCGACAGATTCATCGTGGGAGGTTCATTCAACTAACAACACATTTTTAGAACTATTTGTTCCAGTATAAAACCATAAACAAAGATATCAAATAGAAACTGTTTTTATTTCAATTAGTTTTGTGAAATACTTTGTTTCACTTCATTAGGAAATAA
Source organism: Typopeltis vanoorti (assembly GCF_054136105.1). Classification (NCBI taxonomy): domain Eukaryota; kingdom Metazoa; phylum Arthropoda; class Arachnida; order Uropygi; family Thelyphonidae; genus Typopeltis; species Typopeltis vanoorti. Next base: position 63,289,558 of record NC_143566.1, read on the forward strand.
CCTGAATAAACTAAAAATCAGAAAGCAAGTAATGACAGTTAACATTTCAACTGAAAAATGGTTGGAAATATTTAAATAAAAGTGTGCATTTGCTATTATGCTGACTACTGGTTTGTAGGTTGCTGTAACATACTACTGGTAGATATGGGTGTGTTGTGATGGAGCTATTCAGTTTGTTGCCATTCTACTTGATGCTTTGTTTCCATTGTATGTGCTGGTAGCCTTAATTTGATCCTTTAAGTGTTCCGATCGGCATATCTCAGATATGCCGATCGGAATGTCAAGGACATTGAGAATGAAAGAAAGCACAAATCAGTGCTAACAGCATGCACAACAGAAACAGAACACCAAGTAGAATGGTAACAAACTGAAATGCACCACATTGATTATCATTTTTACTTGAGCGTTCAAAGATTCATATGAAATGATGAAGCATCCTCTACAGTGTAACAAAAAACAAGGAATAATTTTACATAAAGTCTGGTCTTCCTTAAATCATCATGACACACTTTTATCTATCAGCAGTATGTTACACAATCCAAAAGCAAGCAGCTAGCATAATAGCAAATACACTTTTATCATTGTTTAAACATTTTCAAGTATTTTTCAATAGAAATGTTGACTGTTATTACTTGCTTTCTAGTTTTAGTTTACTTGTGTTATTTCCTGATGAAGTGAAACAAAGAATTTCATTAAACTAGTTGAAATAAAAACAAAGTTTCTATTTGACATCTTTGTTTGTAGTTCATCATCAAATTCCTGCCATGTACCCTCAAGGGGTGTACAGGATATGATAGTACTACATGAAAAAAAATTACATCATTACTAACTTCCTATCTACAATTTTTCTCCAAATCAGTCTGTTACTTGTCAAGACTCCAACATTATCAGATCTAATATTTCTGTCGTCTAAGGCACTTTGTACCGTATCAATCCACCTATATCTTGGTCTTCCTCTGGGTCGTTTTGCTGCCAGCCTGGCAGGGAAAACTTATTTTGCTAATCTTTCCTTGCCCATTCTGTTTAAGTGACCATACCACCTGAGATTAGCTCTGCTAATGCATTCCTGGATGCTGACAATGTCAAGTTCTTTCCTAATATCCTCATTTTTAATATGATATCGCCATTGATGCCATCTGTTCACACCTATAATCTTTCTCAAGACTCTCATATCTGCAGTCTCTAGTCTTTGGTCAAGTGTTTTACTTCTGACCCAGCTCTTAGATCCATAAGTTAAAACTGGTTTGAACACTGTCTTGTATACAGCTAATTAAGTGTTCAGATTAATTTCTCTCTTATTCCATATGAATTTATTCAATTGACTTCCCACCATACCAGCTTTGCTGATTCTGTTGTCTATTTCTATATTTTATTTACCATCTTCACTAAAAATCGTGCCTAAGTAGCTGAAATGTTTTACTTGTTCCACAGGTTCTCCATTCACAACACAGTTGACATTTTCAATCATGATTCTGCCTATTTTCATTGTTTTTGTCTTTTTATTGCTGACCTTCATACCATATCTATTACAACAGTTATTCAATTTAGTCAGAGAATCTTGTAGCGGATTTATTTAAAAGTAGAACATCATCTGCATAAAGCAAAGAGCTGACATTAACATCTCCAATTTTGATATCATGTTTAATACCATAATTTCCTTCATAATGTGATCCATATAGATAATGAATAACAGAGGGGATAATGTACATCCTTGTCTCACACCAGATTTAACATTAAACTGTCTTCCTGTACTTCCTTCAATTCTAACTGCTGACTTGCAACTTAAATAAAGACTAAGTATTGCTTGATATAATGCCCCACTGACACCATATAACTGTAGTGTATTGAAAAGCTTCTTTCTTGGCACCTTGTCATATGCATTTTCCAAATCGACAAAACTTAAATACAGATCTTTGTTATATTCCCATGCTTTCTCGACTATTTGTCGTAAAGTGAGGATCTGATCCTGACAACCTCTATTTCGCCTGAATCCAGCTTGTTCTTCACCCAGCTTTTCTTCCACAATTCTTCTCAATCGTTTCTCAAGTATACTTGCATAGATCTTGCCAGGAACACTCAGTAGGGAAATACCTCTGTAATTCTCACATTCGGTTTTATTTCCCTTTTTATATATGGGTACTATGAGAGCTCTACTCCAATCATCGGGAATTCATCCCTCTGTCCAGGCTTTCTGAACTATGCTGTGCAGCCACTGTAAGACTCTCATACCACCATACTTCAGCATTTCTGGTCGAATATCATCTGCTCCTGCTGCCTTTCCACATTTTAAGCTTTTGATGGCTTTTTCTACTTCAAGTATGGATATGTATTCCTGACTGCATGCCTGGTCAGTGTTTTTTACCACTGTGCTGACATCACTGCTTGTTTCATTTAGCAGTTTTTCAAAGTAATTACTCCATATTTATTTTCTATATTCTTGCCAAAGTCCTCCCAAGACTTTGGTTTAGCTAGTTTTACACAGTGTTTAGCATTCTTGCATTTGTCTCTGTATTCTCTAAGAGCACAAGCTGACTTATTTGCCAGGAACTTTTGATATGCTTTCTTCTTTTCCTTCACTGCCTCTTTAACTTTCTGTGTCCACCATGGAGTTCTAATTTTTCTATCCTTGCAGACAACTTCACCACATGCCTCTCTAGCTGAATCAATCAGGGCTTTCTACAAGGCTTGCCACTGAATCTCCAAGGTTTGATTCCTGTTCTCACTCTCTTTCATTTTCTTTTCAATAATCTTTCTTTATTTTAGTCTACAGTTCACATCTGAGAGCTGCTGAACTTTTCTTCGCTTTAAAACTTTCTTACATGTTATTCTTTTTAATATGAAATTCAATTTTATCCTGCTCAAGACTAAATAGTGATAACTTCCAATTTCAAATCCTCTGTACACTCTGGTGTCCTGCACCAAGGAGAAAACATCACTATCAACAATAACATAGTCAATGAGACTTTTCTTATTCCTTGCCTCTTCTCTCCATGTGAATTTGTGCACATTTTTATGTTGGAACATGGTGTTAGTAATAACCAGTCCATATCCTGAGCAGAAATCCAACAGATATTTGCCATTATTATTAACTTTGCTCTTTTCTGCAAATTTTCCCAAAATATTTTTGTATGTCTCACAATCATTTCCTACTCTGCTATTTAGATCCCCAACAAGGACCAACTTTTCCTTTTTCATTGTGTCAGTTGCTTTTTCTAAAGCCTCAGAAAATTCCTACACTTCTACCTTATTAGAGCCTTCTGTGGGACCATAGGCATGAATAAGTCTCATTGTCCAGTTCCCCATTCTCAAAGAAGCCTATGTAACAAGATAAACATACTTATCATACAAAATCTTAAAAATTCTATTCACTCACAATTCTCCATGTAAAAAAACTACTCTTCACAATCCTTTTTACCACACTCTCATAACTTTCAGGGATAGCCTTTGGTTCTTTCCTTCTTGTCTTCTGTTCCTTTTATAATCCCCTCTGGATTAATCCAATAAAAAATCATCTGTCACTAATTAAATGTCTCTTCATGTCATCTCTTTTCCTCCTATCCACCAAACTTTGCAATCCACATTCCTTCAACCTCTCTCTCTCTCTCCATACCTAACATTCCAGAGTCCTGATATTATCTTAGTCACCAATCTCTGTATCCTCTCCAGTGTTTCCACATCACAGATCTGAGCACAGTAGTCTTAATTGTGGTCTGATCAGTGCTTTATATAGTGACACAGCCACTTCCTTATCCTTACATGTTAGTGTACTTCTTATCATAGTAGCACTACAATGTTCAGTCTTTGCAACACTTCCAACATGCCCTCTAAACTTCAGTCTACTTCTCAAATCTCATCCACTTCCAGTGGTACATTGCTATCAATATAGTACACAGCCTTATATTTCTGCACTCCAAAATGCAACATGTTGCACTTTAGAGTTGAAGTTTAGAGGACGTATTGTTAAGGTAGTCCATAAGATTACTTGGCTATTGAAGAACACATTAACAAGTAGAGATAAGGAAGTTTTTATTCCTCTTTATAAGGCCTCAATAAGTCCACATCTGGATTACTGTGCACAAGTCTGGTCTCGTAGGTGGGTTTTTTTTGGGGGGGGGTGAGAAAGTGGTAGAGAAGATTCAGAGGCAAGTGACCAAGATGGGGAGCTGTGTGTGGAATGTTCTCTATAAGGATAGATTGAGGGTGTGTGTGGATTGCAGAAGTTGGTTGATAGGAAAAAGAGAGGGAATATGATAGTCAGTTGTGAGTTTTTTGTCTGTTAATAGGTTCGAAGAGAGGTATGATAGATTGTGTGGATAGTTTGGGTCTCCTGCGATGAATCTTTGCATTCCATGAAGATATCCATACAATAATGATGATAATAAAATAGCAGATATCCAAGAACAATATCCTGAGGCATGCCATTGCTTATCCTCCTTTTTTGAGATACTTGCTAGTATCATTTTCAGAGAGCAAATCAGCAGTTCATCTAACCAGCATACTACCTATTCCATCATCTGCAGCGGTATACCAATTTATCATGTGGTAATCTATTAAACATTTGTAAAGTCCAAGAATATCACACTATATGATTCTCCCTTATATAAAACACTTGTTATTTTTATCAAAATAAGCATGTAAATCTCAAAAACAAGACCTACCCTTTAGATGCTGACATCATAAAGAATACTATGTCCATCAGCCAAATCCTGTATTCTATTCCTAAGTCCAAGAATATCACAGTATATGATTGTTCCTTATATAACACACTTGTTACCTTATCCTAATATGCAAATAAATTGCAAAAACAAGATCTATCCTTTACAAATCCATGCTGGCCATCATAAAGAATTTGTCCATCAGCCTAATCTTGTATTCTATTCCTAACTAATCCCTCCAGCACCTTGACTATAACTGTAGTTATACACGCTGGTCTGTAATTGGAAACTTCTGTCCTAGAACCATGCTTGTGGAGTGGTACTATTTTGCCTTCTTTCTATTATTTAGGAACCTTACCAGTTGCAAGACTTTGATTAAATTACCAGGTTAAGAACTTAGCTAACTGTTGTGCTCATTCCTTAAAACTACATGTCATCCATTCCCACAGCCCTATTAACATCTAACTCAATCAACAACTATGCACTTACAATTCTCCTAATACTTGCCTTTCTTCTACATATTGCATGACATCCTTTACCCTAGTATGATATATGCTGATAAAGTGCTGATTCAGTAATTTCATTATATCCTTTGCAATGGTCACTCTGCTGCCATAACTATCCACCAGTGTCAACCTGCCATAATTATTCTTCCTCTTGTTGTATTTAGTGGACGAATTCCCTTGAATTAACCTTGGCCTAACCAGCCAGTCTCCTTTCATACTGCACCTTATCATCTAGCCTTCTTAGTCTGCACTTTATAGTCTTCATGTCTTGCACCTCCTGCACAGTATTTTGTTTTCCAATATGGCTTGCTTGATTTCACTGTTCATCTATTTCACTTCTACTCTGTTTACTTGCTTAACCCTTGGTATTTAGTTATTATTACTATTGCTATTATTACTATTATAACTGTTATAACTAATATTATATTACTATTATAACGGGCAATTCCAGAGAGTCCTTAGACTCATCGAGGGAGGCCCTAAACATCATGTCCACACAACTATTCGACATTCTCACAGTATCTATCATACCCTGCCTTGAACTCATTCACTGTTATAGCACCCACAACAGACTCTGGCAGCTTATTCCACTCATTTACCACCTCTAAAAGTAAAGAACCTGGCTCTAACACCCTTGCTAACCACACTCTTGCCCAGCTTCCATAGATGTCTCCTAGTTCTCCCACCACTAGTCCTCATCTCAAAAATATCCTCTGAATTAATCCTATAGAAACCCTTCAGCAATTTGAATGTCTCAATCATATCTCCCCTTTTCAGCCTATCAACCAATTTCTGCAACCCACAAATCTTCAACCTGTTCTCATAAGGTTCATTCCATAGACCTGCTATCATCTTGGTCACTTGCTTGGATCCTCTCCACCTCCTCCTCATCAAGAAGAAACCTAGGTGACCAAATCTGGGCACAGTAGTCGAGATGAGGTCTTCTCAAGGCTCGGTACAGAGGAACAATAACTTGCTTGTCTGTGCTCGTCAAAGTATTTTTCAGCAACCAAGTGATTTGTTGAGCTGATTTAGCCACTTTTGCAATGTATCCCCTAAACTTCATCTCCCTATCCACTAACACTCCCAAGTCCCTGTCCTCGTCAATCTCCTGGAGTACAGTTCCACCAGTGTGGTATACTGCTGCTAATCTTTTCACCCCAAAATGCATAACCTTACATTTTGTCACATTAAATTGACATCCATTCTCCTTAGCCCAGAACTCCAATCTATCCAAATCATCCTGCAAAATTTTGACATCTTCTGCATTCACTATTGCCCTACCCAACTTTGCATCATCAGCAAACAAATGAACCGTTCCTCTTAGATCCTTCCCTATATCATTAATGAACAAATTAAACAGCAGTGGTCCAAGAACAGAACCCTGCGGCACACCACTAGACACAGGCCGTCTTTTGGACTCTACTCCTGAATAAACTACTCTTTGATATCTCTCCATCAACCACCCACCTATCCATCTCACCAACCCTATATCCATTCCCATATGTTGTAGTTGACGGATTAGAATTCCATGTGGTATCCTGTCAAATGCCTTTGCCAGCTCCAGCAGTATCACTGTAAACCCATTACCCTTATCCAGTTCAGCTGTCACCGTGTTATAAAACTTTAGCAAGTTACTGAGGCATGGTCTATCCTTCACAAAGCCATGCTGTCCCCCATACAGTATCTCATTTTCATCAATCCATTCCTGTATTTTTCCCTTGACTACTTTCTCCAAGACCTTGACAATGACTTCTGATATGCTGATCAGTCGGTAAAATGCAACAGTAGTCTTGGATCCTCCTTTATGCAGTGGAACTATTTTCCCCTCTTTCCACACCTTCAGGACTAAACTAGACCTGAGACTCAGATTAAACAATATGGTCAAGGGCACTGATAATTCTTTAGCTGCTTCACGTAAGACCTATGCTGGTATACCATTATAAACTAATGGTTCCTTCATTTTTTCAGTGTCACCACCTGGATGATATACTCTTGCAAAGTGCTCACTCACTAATTCTACTATATCGACTGATTCAGTAACCTCCTTACCATCGGCATTCCTTAAAATCATTCTGCTGTATACAATTTTTTTTTTTGCTTGCAGCATATTTTAAGAACTGTTTGGGATTCTCTTTAGCTTGCATAGCTTGTTTCTTTTCATAATCCACTTTTGTTTTTCTTACCACACTCGTTACCCTTCTGGCCTGCGATTTATACATTTCGTGTGCTTGCAGGTCACCTTTCTCTTTAAATTCCCTCCACAGTTGTTTCTTTTTTTGCAGCTCAAGCTTAATGGTGTTATTCATCCATTTAACTCCTACTTGTTTTACTATTCAGACCCTAGGTATACAATCATCCATAACCTCCTGTAAATGTTCCTTGACCACTTCCCATGCCCTATCAATATCCAGCCCTTGCAGTTTTACATGCCATGGCACTGAACCAAGCAATCTGCAATCTCCTAAGTTTGTCATACTTGCCAGCACGGTAATTCCACATATACCCTGTCTTAATCGAAAATTCCACATGTTTATTCAGGTAAAGATCACTCCTTATGATCACTCTCACCAATAGGTAGCAACATGGTCATATTCATTACATTCAAATTCTCAGATGCTATTACCAGGTCAAGCACTTTCAAACCCCTAGTATTTTCTATTACATGCTGTCTCAGATAGTTATCCCTTAATAATTGAATAAAATCCAGTTCCTTCCTCACACGTGTCCTCTCCTCCTTCCAATCAATGTTACTATAGTTGAAATCCCCCATAATAATTACACTCATTTCATGAATTTGTTTATGCATACCATCTCCACCATCTATTCCATCATCTGGTCTATAGCAGCACCCAACTGTATATTTTGTTCTACTAGTCACAATCTCACACCAAATAGCCTCAAATGAGCTCTTTTCACTATCCTGCAATACAACTTCAATTCTCTTTGACTGCAGTTCATCAGCTATCATCAATAACACTCCCCCCCCCCCCATTTTATTCTCTCTCTCTCTCTCCTAAATACACTATAACCTACACATTTTATCCCACTAACTATATCCTCTTCCGTTAGCCATGTTTCACTAATGCGAATAACCTGTGGCCAGGAAGAGCCAACCAAGGCCAAAAATTCTTCCTTCTTGTTCTTAATACTCCTGGCATTAGTATACATGAAATGCAGAGGTCCCTTTGTCCCACCCCTATCTTGATGATCTTGATGTGTTATTCTAACTATCCCATTCCGATTACTTGTCTTTAGTACTGGCTCGGGTACATTATATACATTCTTACACTCAACTGCCTCACTGATGTCTGCGTATCCACTCCCCCCCCCCCTCCTTGGTAGTTCTAGTTTCCCTGGTTCTGCACATCCATTTTCACTTCATTCAGCAACACTTTTTCCAGTCTCCACACACCAAATCCATTCAAATGCAGGCCATCCATCTTGTATAAATCCTTTTGCCCAACAAACTCATTCCACACTTCCACAAATTCCACACCACGCTGTCTGCATAACCTGCGCATAGAGTCATTTGCGATTATGGCCCTCCTCCTAAACTCCTCTTTGATGTACCATGGCAATAGACTCACCATCCTAACTTTGTCACTCTTTTCTTTTGCTACCTTTAACAATACTTTCAAGTCCTCTCTCATAAAAAATTTATCTCCTTTCAATTCATTCGTACCCGCCACAACTATCAATTCTTTCACCCTCTGTTTTTGCGCTCTAATACTCTCATTTACATCCTTAAATTTTGCACCCAGTAAGTACGATTTAATTAAACTCTCATCTATCACACCTCTTAATAACGAGTCACTGTACAACACTCTTTTCCTTCATTTCTGAAACTCTCCCACTCTTATGCTTATTTTTCCTTTCAAACACTTGCTTCTTTCCGTTAGCCGAGACACTCTAGAAAGAGTTTTGCAGGTGCTCCAACTGCCGCTTCGTACTGTGTATTACTCCAATGTTATACATTGCTTGTGTAAGATACTGCCTTTATGAATTCCCATACACTGTCAATATAATTTTTACACAACTCGTCTACCCAGTGTACTGATGCTAGTTGACTACAGAGCTTCCCATAATCATCCACCTTATTATTCCACATATATCCATTTTTGGCGATATCTTTTTTTTTTGTTTCACCATTTCCCAAACAAGTACCTCACAATCACTTTCACCAACCATTAGTTGTGTTAATACCTCATTAACAACTACATCTTGTTAAGTTATCACCAAATTCAAAACATTCCTGTACACTATTTACTCCTTCCAATCTATATTCCTGTAATTAAAGTTTCCCATCACGATCACCTTCTTTTTACATGCCCAACCAATTTGTCTCTTAACATTTCACAATCAATATTCACTACATTCTCTGGCCTATATCCTATCAGATATACTAACCTGTTAATTTCAACTTAACATCACACAGATTTAAAATCTGCACATGTATTATCAACTTCTATGCTTTGTGGACACAATTTCTCTGTAGTCAGAATTCTGATGCCCGCTCTTTCCCTCTCTATAAAGCACCAGTTGTATGTTTCAGTTTTCCACCAGATAAGCATGTTTTGCGTACTTTTAGTCATCACACCTCTGAATGAGTCCCCATATAATGATATATGTGATCATCCTTTACTCTTTCTTTATAATACTAACTTCCTCCTTCTTATATACATCAGCCAATCTCTTTATGTGTTTAATCTCATCTTCCAGATGCTTCATTTCACTTTTCATTTTCATCAGTTCTGGCTTAAGCTCTTTTACTATGGTTCCTTTTGTTGTGATGACTATCACTTCCATGTAATTTTTGTTCACTATCGGCAATGCTGGCTCAGATTTCAAAATTTCTAACCTATCAATGCACTTTTTACATACATCAATGCTTTTTTGTTTTCATTCACTCTAACAGTCCATAAGTCTTTCACATTTTTCAGTGCATACCTGAAGCAATTCTCACAATGCATCCACCAGGAAAAACTCAGGGCAAAACTCAGTCTTTGTTCTGAAGCTTTCTGTGACATAGACATGCTTCTTCATGGATGCCATTTTCAGAAAGCAAAAGCAGTAGGAATAAACAAGAAGCAAAAAACAAATAAACTAAATTTCAACAACAAACACTACTGAAGAACACTTTTATCTAGCATGATAAAAATGAAGCACAATTATATAATAAAAAGCTACACTATATACCCTATTTAAAAACACTTAAATTGAAGAGAAAGAAGTAAAAAAGAAAGTTAATGAGAAAGAAGAAACTTACTAACATTGGATTTGAAGACTTGTAGATTGTACTCTTTAGGAAATATAAGAGGGAGAATTGTTCCACAACTCAGCAGCAGAAGAAATGAATTAAGAAAAGAAAATTTGTTCTGTGAGTTTGGAGTTGAACTATGGTAGTTGTTGAATATCTTCTACATGTGATTTAACAGAATTGAAAATGGGGAAATTATCTGTGCCATGTCTGATAAAGTGTCAAAAATATTTGTTAAAAATGCAAGTGGCAGAAATTGAATAGATGGGTCATAAATCAACCAAAATTGTTTTTTTCTGTATTGAGTCAAGTATTTTTAAGGAGCTCTTAGGGACACTACTCCCAAGTGTGAGAATAGTATTCAATTGTTGAATGGATATTTTTGATTTGTAGAGAGTTAATAGCTGTTCAGATATAAAAAAGTATAGTAAACAACACATATGTACATTATTTTTTTTTACCATCATCCATGTTAGAAAGTAAATAATGGGAAATTAAGAAATAGTGTGAGCTAAGGAAGTATGTTTTCATGTGCACTCACATAAGTGCCAGGTAAATATTGTACTATTAGGATCTGATACAGGTGTGTGTGTGTGTGTGTGTGTGTGTGTGTGTGTGTGTGTGTGTGTGTGTGTGTGTGAGTGAGAGAGAGAGAGAGAGAGTCGTAATATTTAAAAAAAAAAATTGAAATTTCACAAATTGTGGCATAGACAGTCAATCATTGATATTGAAGTTTGGAGATAAGAAGGATCCTGGCATTTCTTTGAAATGATGTTTGAACTTCTGGTTGCTTCTGTGTAGTAATTTAGCTTCATTCCAGAACGATCCTATGGAATGAGGATTGTGGTTTATTAATTCCATGTTCAGCAAGGCCGAGATTTATGGTGTTTTTTATTTTGAGTTCACTATATGCTTGGTGTTCTGAAATCATTTTTACAGGGCGATTGGTCCATTATTTGAAGTAGGACAAATTTCAATTACAGGGAATCTATTATATGTACTTCATCTTTTTGAAGAAGGTGACAAAGCACTAATTCGATTGATAGGCTTAAACATGGTTGCAAGATGAAATTTATTTAAGACACAAGCAACACATTCAGAAGTGCCCCTGTAATGGCTGATTTTTTTTTTCCAGTGAATTTTCAGGTTGTGACCATTGAGAGAGGTGATTTGTTTGATGGTAGAAATTTCTTGTAGCAGAAACTTAGATGAGGAACAGAGTAGGCATTAGGTATTTAATGATACCATATTTCTGTGAGAGATTCTGATGTTTGATGAATATAATGGCCAGGTAAATTTGATTTGCAGTAGATAGAAATAGATAGGAAGTCATCTGTTTCTCTTTTTAAGAGGATGTCAAGAACTGATAAAATTCCATTTGATTCTGAAATACAGGTTACTTATTTTTTGGAAGAAGAAGACATCAAATTCTTAATGCGAGTTTTTCCGAAAGGCAAAAATATCATATACCATATTTACTTGAATATAACTCGCACTTTTTTCCCTGAAAATTAAAGTTAAAAAATCATGGTGCAAGATATATGCTGGGATTTATGGAAACTGAAGTTTTTCAGGAAAAAACTAAATTGATGTTTAATTAAATCAGTATTCATTATAATTTATAATTGATCACGCTATTATAAAATGAATGCATATAAATGTTAATTATCAATGCTATTTATGTGATTGGCTGCTCACCTTCATCATGCGATATTTTTGAATCTTTTAGCAACAGTGCTTTGGTAATTAAATTAATTATTTCCGGAAATCACGTCCCAAGCTCTCAAAGTCCAACTGTTGCACAACAGTTCTAATGATGGTCTCTTAATCCATCCCTATACAATCCAAGATTGAGTAGAAGTCCATGCTCTCATTCCCATATATCCTCTGCTGGTTGCTTCCATCTCTATGCATATGATTGGTGTGGTATTAACAAAAGATCATGACTCAATGACAGAGACAAGCTGACAATTCTTGAATTGAAATGCTGATTCTCTTCGACCAAATTCCAAAATATCTGAAACTACCAGTTTTAAACTTTTTTCATGTGCAAACTATATGCGAAACTTTTTAATTTTTTTCATAAAGTGAAATCAGCAGTGTGAGACATACACAAGTGAGAGTTTTATTCGAGTAAATATGGTATGTATAATGCAGCCAAAGAGAGAGTTTGGGATTTATGCTTAAAATATTTTCTTTTAGAGCATTCTAAATAAAAGTTGAAAAGTAGGCAAAACTTCAAGTTGTCTCTAAAGTGTCCCATTCCAGCTGAAATATCCTGAGTTCATAATGAACTTGGAGAGGGCTACAATGTCTGATGGAAATAAAAAAAAATCTAGAAGTTATAAGGTATAATTTAGAGGCGCATTCATGAAGGCTTAACTAAATTTGAAACTGAGCATTAAATGACAAGAGTTAAGTTTCACTTCTGTAATGTTCAAAATAAAATCAGATGTATTTTTTTTTTATCAAAACAGTAGGAATTATCGGTAAAGAGAGTGAGATATGAAAAGAACTTGGAAATTTTGTAAGTGAGAGTTTCTATTGTAGATGACAGCCAGGTTTATGTAATTTAGATTATGGTTATCACCATAAATCCTAGGTGGCCTTGCATGATATGTTCTAAGTTGTTTTTTATTTTATTTTTTTTTTAAAGACGATATCAAGAAAGGATAAAATTCCATTTGTTTCTATTTCTATAGTGAATGGTTTTAAGGAAATTATATTATCCAACAAGCAGTTAAGTTTATTTGACTGTTGGCAGGGTTCCAGCCAATTACAACATGGGACAATATCCATATTACATCTCTATTCAGTAGGGTCTAGCAAAACAGCGTATCCTTTTATCATCTTTTGTGGTTCTTAGATTTTTGTTATTTAAACTGTGGAGAGCTTTCAGAGTTAGACTTTTGAACCATAATTTTAGCATCTTCAAAATGTAACCTATTTCTGCCTTCATAGGAAATATGAGAGACATTGTGTTCAAATGTGGGAAATGTTGGTAACAATTACACATTTGTAGCCTTGACATAGATTTTCATCCTCTGTCAAGGGATGATTAAAGAAATTAACAACCACTTATTATGAGGAAGTTTGCTGGAACTAGAAGGTAGTCATTGTTTGAGGTTTTCAAATTTGTTGTTGTGATTATGTGTAAGTCTCCGATGTGTGGATTTTCCAGATTTCTTAGAAATACTTATAACTAGATTTCTCAATTCCTGATTGAGAATGTTTGATAGGTCAGATCTAGTTTGGAAAGTCCTAGGATCACAAGGATTGAGTTTTGTCTTATTCCCAAGTTGGTTGCACACAAGAAAGTGACCAGTTCTTAGGTAAATGTTACATGGGTAGTCTGAAAAGTTTTCGGTCTCAACCATAAATGGCAACACTATCGGCAAGATTTTTTTTTTCTAAGTTGGTACATCTGTCATAAGTATCAATGTGAAACTGCAAGTCATTCTATCAGGTAGTTTATTTTATACAGATGTCTGAAGCAAAAGTGTTGTCTGTATCCCTTGAAATGGATAAAATTGAGTACTTGCAGTTATAAAATTCTTTGTAAAAGAAGGTTTAATGCCAAAAGAAATTCATTTGAAGTTCATAAAAGTTTATGGGCACTCTTCTTCTTCATTTTTGAAAATTAAGAAATGGGCTGCTCAGTTTAAACGTGGCCATACCAGCCTTGAAGATGATCCATGTGAAGGACATCCAAAAACCGTAACACCACCAGAAATCATTGATCAATGCACAATATGGTATTGGATGACTGGCAAGTCAAAGTGAGTGAAATTTCTGAGACTATAGGCATTTCAAAAGAATGTGTAGGATACATTTTGCATGAAGAATGGCAAATGAAAAAGCTTTTCGCAAGAATAGGTGTTGCACAGATCATGAAAATCTCTGAACAGTGCTTGGAGCCTTTTAACAAGAATAAAACTGATTTTGTGCATCAATTTATTACTATGGGTGAGACTTGGATTCACCATTACACACCAGTATCCAATCAGCAGTCAAAGCAGTGGATCGAAGCTGGTTGTTCAGTGCCAAAGAAGAAGACAAGGTCATGGCATCGGTGTTTTGGGATGCTAAAGGCATTTTGTTTATTATCTTCAAAAGGGTAAAACAATAACTGGGGAATATTATTTCGATGTTTTAACCAGACTAGATGAAAAAATTCCTGAGAGAAGACCCAGTTTGCCAAAGGAAAAAATCATCTTTCATCAGAACAACACACCTGCCCACAAAAGTGTTTTGGCAGTAGGAAAATTAAGGGATCTGCACTATGAATTGTTGGAACATCCATCCCCTATTCCCCAGATTTGGCTCCCTCTTATTTCTGTCTCTTCCCAAAATTAAAAATCTTCGCTGGTCAGCTTTTTTCTTCGAATCAAGATGTGATGGCAGCTGTAGAGGGATATTTTGCAGATCTTACTGAGAACCACTACAGGGACGGGATAATGACTCTGGAGCATCGCTGGAATAAATTTATTAGTCTTACGGGAGATTATGTTGAAAAATAAAAATAATTTTGAAATTATAAATTCTTTTTTTCATTGTTAGGCTGAGAACTTTTTAGACCATGTATGTTCTCCTAGAAATTTATTAAACACATTTACTGTGCATACTTGTTTTTTACCATTTTTTTTATAGATGCTACATGGTTGTTTCTTCATCACTGATTTCAGAGATGAAGTAATTTGAATGAAAGGGAAAGCCTAATTTTTTCATCTTTTTAATGTGATATTTGTAATATGTTTATGCTGAGAGAGATATGAAGTAAAGTAATCTCAAGAAAAAAAAATCGATTCCTGGCTAGAGATCTGGATGTCAAAAAATAAATAAATAAATAAATAAAAAATACTACTGGGATTTAGAATTGTAGAAATTGATATTCTGGAAGTTTTGGTAAATTACATAGTTGAGTGTTTGCTAAATGAGAAAGAGGAGTGCAGTGTATTGTCATCTTGTGGAACAACCAACATCTAAATCCCTATTCATTATCATTTGTAATGAGTTCCCAGAGAAAGCTACCAAGTGACAGAACACAGACTAATTAATTACTTGACTGGCCTTTGTTTCAAATCAAGAGTGACCACTTGAAGTTCTCCAAACTGTTTCATGCATTTGTCATAAGCAAAAAGATCAACTTCTGATCAGTGTTGATGAAATCCATATGGGCTATCATTTATTAGCTGAGAGAATTCATGGTAATGTAACAGTTGGTTGTTAATGGTTTTCTCTGTTTCATTACAAAGAAATAAAATTTTGTTTCTCTTCTCCAGAAGGATGATATTGAATAGTGGCTAATTGCCATTCTGTAAATTAAGTAATAGTGGATATGATAGTATTATAAAAAAGCAACATAAAACAGAAGTAAATGATGGAGCATAAATCTTCAGAATAATTGGAGAAATGCTGTCAAGACGAGGAGAATTTGCTCTCCAGTGTGGACAAGATTCTTCTGATCTCCTTTGAGCAAATAATCAAATAAGTTATTGAATATTATGTATTTGGAATGGTAGGAGGGCTATGGAAGCTAGGTTGGACAAAAGTTATGGCCATTTATTAAACATGTTTACTGTGCATACTTGTTTTTTACCTTTTTTGGCTTTGAAAAGAGATGAGAAAATATGACAGCCAAGCAACTTGTGCTTTTTTTAAGATAACCGAAGTAAAACTTTTCCAGAGAATAGATCGAATGAGAGGAGGAGGAATGATTTGGTAATTTTATTTATTTATTTTTTTTTTGCAACATCCAGATCTCTGGACAGGAATCGATTTTTCTTCTTGAGATTACTTTACTTCCTATCTCTTTCTTGGCATAAACATATGTTACAAATATCATCACATTAAAAAAATGAAAAAAATTAGGCTTTTCCTTTCATTCAAATTACTTTATCTCTGAAATCTGTGGTGAAGAGACAATCATGTAGCATCTATAAAAAATATGGTAAAAAACAAGTATGCACAGTAAATGTGTTTAATAAATCTGTAGAACATATGTGGGTGGTCTGAAAAGTAGTTGAATGAATGGATGCTGAGTAAGTTCT
Organism: Typopeltis vanoorti; assembly: GCF_054136105.1. Lineage (NCBI taxonomy): Eukaryota > Metazoa > Arthropoda > Arachnida > Uropygi > Thelyphonidae > Typopeltis > Typopeltis vanoorti. The sequence continues at coordinate 63,306,029 of NC_143566.1, forward strand.
GCTTGTATTATAATGCTTGTAATCTATATTATAGATTTAATCGAATGCTGAGAGATGATGGATACCATGTCAGCGATTCTCTGGGAAGAGTAATCATCACTTAGTGATCTTGAAAGTTTATTTTTCACTAGGTTAGACTATAATAAATTTAGTTTAATCCTTTATCCCAGTGAGAGCAAACAAAGTTTGTACCTGAAAATATCTTCAGGACTGAATATAGTGTTGTACTATCTTACCTGGGTAAGTAGTACAACACCAGGCAACTCAGAGCAAAGGTGGAGCAAGCTACCAACACTCCTATCCCAGGAGTGTTGGTAGCTTTTCCTATTGCTAATACCTTTAATCCTATTGCATTAAGGTATTGGCCACTACCCAGACTAGTTTAGACTTTTATTGAGGTCTCTTCAGTGGGAGCCAGGCCCAGAGTTAGAGATACAAAGTAGAAGCAGTAGCAAGGTCATCTTTACCTATAGGAATTGCCAAAAGGTTTGCCACCTTTTTTTATTAAATTACTCTGGATTTAGAGAAAGATGTTGAAAGTTTATTTTTCACTAGGTTAGACTATAATAAATTTAGTTTAATCCTTTATCCTAGTGAGAGCAAACAAAGTTTGCGCCTGAAAATATCTTCGGGACTGAATATAGTGTTGTACTATCTTACCTGGGTAAATAGTACAACACGAGGCAACTCAGAGCAAAGGTGGAGAAAGCTACCAACACTCCTATCCCAGTATCTCCCATAATGCAAAACATCTCCTTGTGGATATGTATACCCTTATGCATTAAGGGATTGACCACTACCCAGACTAGTTTCGATCTTTATTGAGATCTCTTCAGTGGGAGCCAGGCCCAGAGTTGGAGATACCAGGCAGAAGCAGTAGCAAGGTCATCTTTACCTATAGGAGTTGCCAAAAGGTTTGCCACCTTTTTTTATTAAATTACTCTGGATTTAGAGAAAGATGTTGAAAGTTTATTTTTCACTTGGTTAGACTATAATAAATTTAGTTTAATCCTTTATCCCAGTGAGATCAAACAAATTTTGCGCCTGAAAATATCTTCAGGACTGAATATAGTGTTGTACTATCTTACCTGGGTAAGTACTACAACACCAGGCAACTCTGAGCAAAGGTGGAGCAAGATACCACCACTCCTATCCCAGTATCTCCCATAATGCAAAACACATCTCCTTGTGGATAAAGGATTAAACTAAATTTATTATAGTCTAACCTAGTGAAAAATAAACTTTCAACATCTTTCTCTAAATCCAGAAGGTGGCAAACCTTTTGGCAACTCCTATAGGTAAAGATGACCTTGCTACTGCTTTTGCTTGGTATCTCCAACTCTGGGCCTGGCTCCCATTGAAGTGACCTTAGTAAAGGTCGAAACTAGTCTGGGTAGTGGCCAATCCCTTAATGCATAACAGTATACATATCCACAAGGAGATGTGTTTTGCATTATGGGAGATACTGGGATAGGAGTTTTGGTAGCTTGCTCCACCTTTGCCCAGAGTTGTCTGGTGTTGTACTACTTACCCAGGTAAGATAGTACAACACTATATTCAGTCCTGAAGATATTTTCAGGCGCAAACTTTGTTTGCTCTCACTGGGATAAAGCATTAAACTAAATTTACTTATGGTTCTTGATTCTGTTTGAAATCATGTGAAATGTAGATGAAATATAACATCAAAAGGCAAAAAGGATACTCTTTTTTGGTTTTTTGTTAATGTGCTTTCGTTAATGTCATTTGTTCAATAGTTCATGACACTTCAGTTTTTCCTATGTCAACACACACACACACACACACTGTGTGTGTGTTCTGTTTTATGCCTTATCTGATAATAATTTAATAATATATTTATTTCAGATAAATAAACTTGTATTAAACAAACAAAGCATTTATGCTGTTGAAAAGGATATGGAAAGATGGCTTCATGTAAGTATTATTTTAGTTTAGATTTAAAAAAAAAAATCGGATCCAAAATTGAGGAGAGAACTTTTATTATAGCATATATGTAGGTACCAAAAAGTTGGTTTGATGTAGTGAATTTGTTTTAGAACATTCCCATTTTCTATGTATACTGTGGAACTTAGGCCTACATTTTTTTTTATTTATTTTTTAAATTTATTTATTTTTTTAAGTTAGATTGAGTTTGCTGCAGTGGTGTTTGTTGTAATGAGAATTGACTATATTTTGGATTGTCTAATAATCTGAAAAAAAACTGATTATTCTTTGTCAGTAACACAAATTTCTACTAGCTTTTTTATAAAAGAAAAGAGTTTGAGTTGGGTTCAAGGTTATATTGTCGGTACTCAGTGCAGTTTAGTGCTCATGTAAAATTAGTGATTTTTATCTGTTTTATTGTGTTTTTTACTCAGAAAATTATAGTGTTTTATAGTATATTAGAGTACATTTTTGTGTTTTTAGAGTATGTAGTATTTATAACATATTTTCATTCTGATATTGTAATATTAAATACAGCTGTAAAATAGTACCAAAATGCAGAAGAAAGGGAGCACTAGCAAGAACAGCAAAGTAGTGAACAAGAAGGTAATATAATAATAAACTCCACTAAAGTGACGTTGAAGAGGATATTGAATAATTCAACCTTTGAAATCGCTAGGTTGAGGCAAATTATTAGACAGACGATGAGGGAATTACAGAAAGTTGAGCAACATTTAGAAGAACATAGGGAGAATAAAAAAAGTTCAGCAACAAAATGGAAAACTCGGAATCAGGTAAGTTAGTAAATAATAACAAAAATCTGGTAAGTACATTATTTGGTATAGCAACTCTATCATAAAGCATGCCATTGATAAGTGGGTTCTAATGTCACGTTTTCGTGAAGAGAAAACTTAAAAGTATAACGCAAACAATTGAAAAACAGAACAGAAAAGCAAAAGAGTTAGTAATTTTGGTAGGTACTAATGACTAACTAGCAAAATTCAAATATAATTTGCCTAGGGAGCCCCAACTATCCTTAATCTGCCACTGCTTGTGTTCAAAGAGTGTTAGTTCTAAGTATAGTGTCACAGGAGATTTCAGTAAAAGACGTAACTATATTATTATTATTTTTTGGGGGGCCCCAAATATAATTTGCCTAGGGGCCCCAACTATCCTTAATCTACCACTGCTTGTGCTCAAAGAGTGTTAGTTCTAAGTATAGTATCACAGGATATTACAGTAAAAGATGTAACTATTTTGCCTATGATTGGGGACAGTGATCATGCTGCACTCACTTGAGAAGTTATTAAGTTTATGAATGTTCCATTCAGAAAAGGTTACATGCTAAGGTACAAAGAAGGAAATTATGAACACCTGAGGAGGTTGTGACAGGTTATTGACAATGGCTGGGAAGTGTTTAAAAAATATTTATTAATGCAATATCAGAATGTGTCCCTAGAGTTCAAAGAATAAATATAGTAGAAGTAAAATGGACGTGTAATCTAATTAATTAAGAGATTTGTAAGAAAAAGATGATGTGGAAGTAATATTGTGGGCATAAGGATGATGTCAGTTATTAGGGTGGTCTGAAAAGTTCTCGGCCTTAGCCTAGATGGCAACACTATCGGCAAGATTTTTTTTTTTTTATCCTCTAAGTAGGTAGTGTTTTATAATATCTGTCATAAGTATGTATATATATATATATATATATATATATACACAGGGTGTTCGGGATAAATTTGACAGTTTCGTAAGGAAAAAGAAAATCTTCTTTGTATCTATTAAATTTAATGAATTGACAAAAAAACATTACAGGCAGAGTTAATTACAATACTATCAACAAGATTTACTCAAAATAACCACCATTAGCATCGATCACAGCTTCAATTCTGCTTCGGAACCTCGAACAAGCTGATGCTACAGTCTCCCTGGGAAGGGCCGCAAAAACTGTTTTAATTTTATCCATTAACTGGGCTTTTGTATTACTGGAAGTGCGATTGGTGTCTTTTTCAACTGCGCCCCATACAAAATAATCCATGGGGTTAAGGTCTGGGGAGTTTGGAGACCAAACATTTGGACTGGTGAAGTCGTAGAAATTTTCAGACAACCATTTTTGACTTTTCCCAGAGGTGTGGCAAGGGGCCGAATCCTGCTGCCATACATACAGCCTACCATTGGCTACCCTTGTTATCCAGGGCTTGACTACAGTTAGCAACTCCACGAACAAAGCCCGAATTCCAATGCCAGGGTTCTTCAACACCTGTTCCTGCAGATTTGCGAGGAATTCTGCTGTACGAACGCAATCAGATCGTCTGCTAGGGATCTTTCTTCTTGCTACATCCTCGTAGTCACCATTGCAAGTCTCTAGTTCATGCCTGATTGTTTTTACTGTATTCAGGGAGCATTGGGCAGCAGTCGTAATATCCTTATTTTGATGGCGGGCACGAATCATCATGATACAAGTTATTCTCTTCCATGATTCAGGTGGGTTCCAGCTATCCATCCTTTCTGACATCTTGTATATGAATGAAGAAGGGTCCAAACTTTTAAATGAAGAGAAGTGTGTGTTAATACATGTAACTTACGGAAAAATATAATTAATTATATATATGTCAAATTTATCCCGAACACCCTGTATATATACACACACACTATACTACAGATATATATATAGTATAGTAAGTATAATATCTGTCATAAGCATCTATGTGAAATTGCAAGTCATTCTATCAAGTAGCTTGTTTTAAACAGCTGTCTGAAGTAAGTGTTCTCTTTATCCCTTGAAATGAATAAAATTGAGTATTGTGCAGTTATAAAATTTTTTGTAAAAGAAGTTTTAACGGCAAAAGAAATTCATTCGAAGTTCATAAAAGTTTATGGGCACTCTTCTCCGTTGTTTTCGACAATTAAGAAATGGGCTGCCGAGTTTAAACATGGCCATACCAGCATTGAAGATGATCCACGTGAAGGATGTTCAAAAAGTGTAGCAACACCAGAAATCATTGATCAAGTGCACAATATGGTATCAGATGACCGGCCAGTCAAAGTGCATGAAATTGCTGAGACTATAGGCATTTCAAAAGAGCGTGTAGGATATATTTTGCATGAAGAATTGCAAATGAAAAAGCTTTGCACAAGATGGGTGCTGCTCTTGCTCACAGCAGATCAAGTGCACAATATGATCCACGTGAATAAAACTGATTTTGTGATCGATTTATTACTATGGATGATACTTGGATTCACCATTACATGCCAAAATCCAAACAGCAGTCAAAACAGTGGACAGAAGCCGGTTGTTCAGCACCAAAGAAGACAAAGTCAGTTCCATCAGCATTAAAGGTCATCGCTTCGGTATTTGGGGATGCTAAAGGCATCTTGTTTATTAATTATCTTGAAAAGGGTAAAACAGTAACTGGGGAATATTATTCAGATCTTTTAACCAGACTAGATGAAAAAATTCGTCAGAAAAGATCGTGGTTTGCAGAAGAAAAAAATCATCTTTCATCAGGACAATGCACCTGCCCACAAAGGTGTTTTGGCAATGAGAAAATTAAGGGATCTGCACTATGAATTGTTGAACATCCACCCTATTCCCCAGATTTGTCTCCCTCTGACTTCTATCTCTTTCCAAAACTAAAACTCTTCCTCGCTGGTCAGCGTTTTTCTTCGAATCAAGAGGTGATTGCAGCTGTAGAGGGGTATTTTGGAGTTCTTACTGAGAACCAGTACAGGGACATGATAATGGAATGGAGCTTCGCTGGAATAAATGTATTAGTCTTAAGGGAGATTATATTGAAAAATAAAAATAATTTTGAAATTATAAATTCGTTTTTTTCATTGTTAGGCCAAGAATTTTTTTCAGGCCACCTTCATATGATAAGATGATATCCAATATCATCTTATATTGGTGGGATTATGGTAGAAGAAAGTGATCAATCTAGGGATCTTGGAATGTTTGCAAGTTGAAGTTCACGGGCCATGTAGCAAAGACTGCAAATACAACTCAAAAGATAATTGTAATGCTGAAATGAACTGTATTCTTATCTTTACATGTTACATCACACAAGTTTCTCCAAAACTTGTGCGATGCCTCACTCAGTCTAAGGCTTTGACTCTGTGAGGCATCGTGGCCTGCTTAACAAATTGCTATTCTTTGGTGTCCCTACTACCATCCTTTGTAATTGGGGAGATGGCTTCCTCTGTTTGAGCTTCACTGTCAATGCTGGAGTGCCTTAAGGCTCTGTTCTATCACCTTCCACAAGTTTCTCCAAAACTTGTGCTATTCCCCACACAATCAAAGCCTTTGACTGTGTGGGACATTGTGGCCTGCTTAACATTTTGGCTCTTTCCAAGGCATTGATAAGACCTCACTTGGACTATTGTGCACAGGTCATTAGACCTGTGCACATTAGTCCAAGGAGAGGGGTATGATTGAGAATTACAAACTTTTGAATGGGTCATGCAGGATTTCAATTGATCAGACTTACATTATACGGGGGAAAGGACAAGAAGGCATACTTGGAAGCTGAGAATGAATGCTACTAAGAAGGGGGGGGGTGAAGACAAGATTTTTCTCTCATAGAGTAGTGTGTGTGATTGGAATGGATTGCCTTTGGATGTTATGTGTGCAAGTAGCATGAATAAATTTGAGATCAGGTATGATAGCTGGCGCGAATAGTATGGCCCCTCTATTGATGAGCTCCTAACAACCTGGAGGTCTCTGTTAATAAAAATTTATTGTATATATAGCAATTTTCAGTATATATTTAAGAAATTAGAAATATGAAATATGAAGTGTTTTCTTCAGAGTCTGCAACTGAATATATAAGGTTTGGTTCTTGTTTTCAAACTATTTCATTTTTTCCTGAATGACGTTTGTGTATTTGATTCTAGTAGTAAGACTTATACGTTGGTTAGACATAACTGGTAATTAATTTACGGAATTGACAACGCATATAAAGTAAATTAATTAAAGATAACTTTAATGAATCACTTCTATATTTCGGCAATGTCACATTGCCATCTTCGGGAACATAAAGATATGGTATGTGCACTAAGGAACTAACAAAGCAAATGAGGAAGAAAATAAGAACTAATTTTGTTCCTAAAGTCCTAATGGTGCCCTCTTGCGGGCTAATTTGGTAGTCTTGGCAGTTGGGCTGAAGTTCTCAAAATGAAAGTCTCCCAAATTTGGGGCAGTTTCATGCACCCAAATTTGTTGAGGTTAGGAACGTTTTTTAGAGCTGCTGAAGATTCTTTGAATAGTCTTTCGTATTTAAACTTGCTGCGATGGATTATTTTTGTCTTCTTCCAACGAATTTTATGGTGGGTATCTAAGGCATGGTCTGCCAGCCCAGAGCGGCTGTACTGGTGGAACCGGATGTAGTCTTGGTGTTCTGAAATCCTGATATTTGTTGTTCTGCCTGTTTGGCCAAAGTAGGACAATTTGCAGCTGCAAGGGACCTGGTATACACCAGGTAGGTCTAGGGGAAGTGGTTGGTCTTTGGTAGAGCGGATAAGGGATGCCAACTTTTTATATGGTCTGTAACAGGAAGTAAGGTCATATTTTTTGAGGATATTAGTTATTTTTTCAGAGGTGCCCTGGATGTAGGGGATAGTGATAGACTTGGTGTAGTCTTTATTGTGGAGGGGGGGAGGGGGGTTGTGGTTTACAGGTTTTAGTATTTTTTGGATTTTTTTGGGGTTGTAGCCATTGGCTAAGAAAGTGTTGAGGATGTGGTTGTTCCATATTCAGGGCCTTGTCATCTGAGCAGATTAATTTTGCCCTGTTAAATAGTGTTTTTATCACCCCATATTGTTGTGAGGGGGGGTGGTGGGATTGCTGGTGAATGTATCTGCCAGTGTGGGTGGGTTTTCTGTAAACAGAGAAAACCAAAGATCCATCAAGCTGGCGGGTGATTAAAGTGTCTAGGAAGGGGAGGGTGTTGTTTTCCTCTTTTTCTAAGGTGAACTGGACTCTGGGATGTTGGTTGTTTAAGTGTGTTAGGAAGGAGTCGAGTGTATCTGAGCCATGTGGCCAAATAGCAAACACATCATCCACATAACGAAGCCAAATAGTGGGTTTAATCACCCGCCAGCTTGATGGATCTTTGGTTTTCTCTGTTTACAGAAAACCCACCCACACTGGCAGATACATTCACCAGCAATCCCACCACCCCCCCTCACAACAATATGGGGTGATAAAAACACTATTTAACAGGGCAAAATTAATCTGCTCAGATGACAAGGCCCTGAATATGGAACTAAACCACATCCTCAACACTTTCTTAGCCAATGGCTACAACCCCAAAAAAATAAAAAAAATACTAAAACCTGTAAACCACAACTCCCCTCCCCCCCTCCACAATAAAGACTACACCAAGTCTATCACTATCCCCTACATCCAGGGCACCTCTGAAAAAATAACTAATATCCTCAAAAAATATGACCTTACTTCCTGTTACAGACCATATAAAAAGTTGGCATCCCTTATCCGCTCTACCAAAGACCAACCACTTCCCCTAGACCTACCTGGTGTATACCAGGTCCCTTGCAGCTGCAAATTGTCCTACTTTGGCCAAACAGGCAGAACAACAAATATCAGGATTTCAGAACACCAAGACTACATCCGGTTCCACCAGTACAGCCGCTCTGGGCTGGCAGACCATGCCTTAGATACCCACCATAAAATTCGTTGGAAGAAGACAAAAATAATCCATCGCAGCAAGTTTAAATACGAAAGACTATTCAAAGAATCTTCAGCAGCTCTAAAAAACGTTCCTAACCTCAACAAATTTGGGTGCATGAAACTGCCCCAAATTTGGGAGACTTTCATTTTGAGAACTTCAGCCCAACTGCCAAGACTACCAAATTAGGCCGCAAGAGGGCACCATTAGGACTTTAGGAACAAAATTAGTTCTTATTTTCTTCCTCATTTGCTTTGTTAGTTCCTTAGTGCACATACCATATCTTTATGTTCCCGAAGATGGCAATGTGACATTGCTGAAATATAGAAGTGATTCATTAAAGTTATCTTTAATTAATTTACTTTATATGCGTTGTCAATTCCGTAAATTAATTACCAGTTTGTGTATTTGAGTCTACATTTTCACTTCTGAAAGCTGCTCAACGAAGATTCATTTTATAACTTTCATTCATTTCTTTCTTTCATCATCATCATCAAATTCCTGACATATACCATCAAGAGGCGTACAGGATATGATAGTACTACATGAAAAATTTACATTATTACTAACTATCTACAGTTTTCCTCCAAATCAGTATGTTACTTGTCAAGACACCAACAGTATCAGATCTTATATTTCTATTGTCTAAGGCACTTTGTACCGTATCAGTCCACCTATATCTTGGTCTTCCTCTGGGTCTTTTTGTTGCCAACCTGGCAGAGAACACTTGTTTTGCTAATCTTTCTTCGCCCATTCTATTTAAGTGACCATACCACCTGGGATTAGCTCTGCTAATGCATTCCTGGATGCTGACAATGTCTAGTTCTTTCCTAATATTCTCATTTTTAATATGATATTGCCATTGATGCCATCTGTTCACGCTACTAATCTTTCTCAGGACTCTAATATCTGCCGTCTCTAGTCTTTGGTCAAGTGTTTTACTTCTGACCCAGCTCTCAGTATACAGCTAATTTGTCTTGTATACAGCTAATTTAGTGTTCTGACTAATTTCTCTCTTATTCCATATGAATTTATTCAGTTGACTTCCTAGCATACCAGCTTTGTTGATTCAGTTGTCTATTTCCATATTTAATTTACCATCTTCACTAAAAATCGTGCCTAAGTAGATGAAATGTTTTACTTGTTCCACAGGTTCTCCATTCACAACACAGTTGATATGATATTTTCAACGATTCTACCTATTTTCATTGTCTTTGTCTTTTTATTGCTAACCTTCATACCATATCTATTACAACAGTTATTCAATTTAGTCACGGAATCTTGCAAACTTGTAGCGGATTTATTTAGAAGTATAATATCGTCCGCATAAAGCAGAGAACATACATTAACATCTCCAATTCTAATATCATGTCATAATGTGATCCATATAAATAATGAATTACAGAGAGGATAATGTACATCCTTGTCTCATACCAGATTTAACATTAAACCACCTTCCTATACTTTTTCAATTCTAACTGCTGACTTGCAACTCAAATAAAGACTAAGCATTGCTTGATATAATGCCCCATTGACCCCATATAACTGTAGTGTATTGAATAGCATCTCTCTTGGCACCTTGTCATGTGCCTTTTCCAGATCGACAAAACTTAAATACAGATCTTTGTTATATTCCCATGCTTTCTCAACTATTTGTTATACATTGAAGATCTGATCCTGACAGCCTCTAATGTCAGGATCAGATCTCCAAGCTTTTCTTCCACAATTCTTCTCAACCAGTTTCTCAAGTATACTTGCATAAATCTTGCCAGGAACACTCAGTAGGGAAATACCTCTGTAATTCTCACATTCAGTTTTATTTCCCTCTTTATATATAGGCACTATTAGAGCTCTACTCCAATCATCAGGAATTCGTCCCTCTGTCCCCTTGTTTAACCGGGTGACGCACCAGCTGGCATGAAATTTTGTCATGTTGTACCATCATTTTTTATTTTGGTTTAACCAATAAGAATACAATTTTGTCGGCTAAATCTCAAATTGCCAGTCCATCCTTGTTTGTTCAGTATCCAGGTAGATACCCAACAGGTGCACAACGAGAAGGTGAGGATTAGACATTAGGTCAGAAGCCCTGGTTGGTTCTCCACATTCCTTTAAAGGATATTTGGAGGTCTCCTCTCAGTTATACAGCTTTGACCCTTAAGCACCCCCCCCCCCCCAAAAAAAAAAAAATAATCAATAAATAAAAAAATTGTATAATGCAATTATAATACCCACTATGCTATATGCTTCAGAAACATGGACACTCAAGAAAGACAGAGATACAAAAACTGGAGGCTTTCAAGATGAAATGTCTCAGAAAAATAAATACAAAAAAATAGACAAAAAAGAAAACAAATGAAATTGTTAGACATGACCTAAATTATACAGACTTATTAATAGAAAATATTAGAAGAAGACAACTTCATTGGTATAGACATGTTGAGAAAATGCCATCAAAAAGACTACCTAACCTTGCTCTGTATGCAAGATTAAAAGGAAGACCAAGAACTAAATGGATAACATCAATAAAGGTGAATTCTGGATTACAAACATATAGACAGTTCGCCAGCCACACAAGAAACTGAGACTCCTGAAGGTTGTTGTGGAAACACAGAAGACTCAACCTCATCCCCGACAGATGAGGACAATAAGTAAGTATTGATTAAATAGAGAAGAAGCTTTTCCAGCATTTAAGCTTAATCATGGAACTATGCTTAATGCACTTTTGCTTGCAGATGTTACCTAATAATTATAGCAAGGAAGATGACCTCCATAGATCAATATACTCTTTAAGCATAATTGCTAAAAAAAAAATTGTAATGTAAATATCAACAAACAAAATTCATGGCTTTTAAAGGACCATCTTCAGTCAGAAATAAAATCATGAATGAAAATAAAATTTTAGATTAAATTACTGGTTCAAATGATGATAATATATTTACTTTATAATGTGATGTTTTTGAATAAGAACAACAAATTTAGTATATAACGCACGGATAATTAAGCATAAAGTGATCGCACAAGTATCTTAAAAATAAGTAAAATGTATATGATAATTTTTATAAGTTTATATAACAAATATAAAAAAGTTTCATAAACAATAGAGGTAGTAAAAATTTAAATTTCATTAAATAACTAAGCTTATTTGCATACTAGGTAAACATTTAAAAAAATTACTGAATATAAAAATATTTAAGTTTACTGCATCCATATGTAGCATGGATGTGTGGAATGAGTTTGATGGAAGGAAGGATTTATGTAAGGTGGATGGCTTGCAATTGAATGGATTTCAGATCAGGACTCTTGAGAAAGTGTCATTTATTGAGAGTTCAGAAGTGCAGAGTCAAGGAAACTATAATGTTGGTGTGTGTGTGGGGGGGTGAAGGTGAGCGTGGGCCAAGGTACCCTAGAGGTTAATAAGTGGGAGAGAGATACATGATGCTAAATGTAGTACTCCAGGTATTTAATTTTAGTATGGTGAGGTTGTGGGATGAAGAAGGTATTACAGTTCATGTATACTAATTTCAGCAGCATTTGAAATAAGGGCAAGGAGTTTTTGGCATTGGTTAATTCAACTTGTCCAAAAGTTATTGGCATTAGTGAGACTTGATTGACCAAGGATGCTAGTCATAAAATTAGAATGCAAAGGATATAGTCTCTTCAGAGAGGATAGAAGGAACAGGTTGGGCGAGGAGTTTTGCTGATGATAACAGAGGAATTAAAGCCAAAAAGAACCAACGTGTATCAGGAGAACAGGGATGTAGATGGGAGTGTATTTGAGACTATCTGGTGTGAGATTGAGGCAAGTAGGATGAAATATGTAATTGGTTGCTGCTTTAATCTAGAGTATATAAGTGAGAATGTGTTGACAAATTAACACAATGAGTGCTGGTAGAGTAATTGTTATGGGGAATTTCAACTGTGGAGACATAGGAGGAATGGTTACAGGGAGGGAAAGAAATAAAATTTATACAGCTGCTGAAAGATGACCTGAAGCAGCATGTAATGGAGGGGACATGAGGTTTAAGAGTGCTGGATCCAATCATAACATCAGAGAACTTAACAGTAACCAATCTAGCCATGCTGTCTCTGATTGAGGAAAAAAAAATCACATAGTCTTGACTTAGGAGATTGCCATGCATGTGGAAATTTTCTGTTAAGAATGGATATATGTGGAATTAAAAAGCAGGTGATTATGACAAAGTGCAGGGCCATGGTAAAAGAATTTAGGGGAGAGAGAGAGATATTGGAAGTGCATAGGAGGTGGTCAAGGAACGTAAAGAAAGCAGTATCTGATTGTATACCCAGAGTCAGAAGGATAAAATCAGGTAGGAGTTAGATGGATGAATAGTATCATTAAGCAGGAATTGCAGACCAAGAAAAAGGTGTTCAGCATGCCCACAAGCAGTACAAGGTACAGGCAAGAAAGGTGACCTGTATGGTAAGGAAAGCCAAAGCTCATTATGAAAGAAAGCTAGCTGATGATACCAAACGAAATCCTAAAGAGTTCTTTCACTATGCAACAAGTAAAAGAAGGCATGACTATGGAGGATGACTTCAAAAAGTGTTGATGGTGAGGAGATAACAAGAAAACTGAAGTCGAATTACTGCATGAGCATTTTGCAGGGGTGTATCATATAGATGGTGATGTTTCAATGTTGGATGGGATATTGACTAATGAGAGAGTGGAGGTTGAAGAAATGGAGGTGCTAAAAATATTGCGGAACATTAATACGAATGAAGCCATGGGATTAGATGGAACATCAGCTCATGTATTATGAGAATGTGCAAGGGAATTATTAGCTTCTCTGAACAAGATGTTTAGTTTAAGAGTTAGAATTAGAAAAGGTTAAAATGGAGTGGGAAGAGGGCAAAGTAGTCCTGTTGTATAAAGGAGGTTCCAAGACAGAAATAGCAAATTATAGGGCAATCAGCATCTCGTGAGTGGTGGGTCAAATATTGGAGAAATTGGTGAAAGGTATAATTCAGGACTGGGTGAATATGAATGATACTTTATGAGGGACAGTATGGTTTTGTGAAGTGTGGGTCTTGCCCTAGTAATTTGCTTACTTTTTATAATATGGTGACAATGGATTTCAATCCTAGAGAAAAGCTCTACTCTATCAAAGTTCAACAGATTGCCAAAGCAGTTCTACAGTTCCATAGTCATATCTGGAAGCTCTTCAATTGACTTGTCAACAACAATAATGAATTTCTATAAAGGAATTGGCTGCTCACTGATATTGCTAGACTTTGCAAAGGCATTTGACAAGATTCTACATAAAACTCTATTGTGTAAATTGGAGTAAGAAGGGATGGGTGTGAATCTGGTGATTTGGATTAGATGGTAGCTGATTGACAGATATCAGAGAATGTTTTTTGGAGGAGTTGAGTCCAAGAGAAGGCAAGTGACCAGTGTTGCATCACTGGTCTTGGTACTTGGTCCTCTGTTGTTTAATTTGTACATCAGTGATATAGGAAATGATTCGACTGGAAATATTCATATATTTCCTGTCAAATCAAAAGGAAATATTCATATATTTCCTTTTTATATCATTGTTGCTAATGATATAAAAAGTGTAAAACTTTTTACATCATTAGGAGGTGATGTAGAGATCCTGTAGGAAGACTTAAATTAACTAGTAGTATGGGCGAAGGTAAATCCCGCTCATTGTACTATGGGCAAGTGTAAAGTGATGTACTTTGTGAAGAAGAGATCACAAGCTGTATACTAAAGGGGGATAGGAAAGTAATCAATTATTTTTAATAGGTCATTTTAGCCGATTGTATTTTCTTAAATAACACACAAATTATTAAATTTGATTTTTATTTAAATATTAGCATTACTTTTCTATTTAAATGTTTTTTTTTTTAAATTTGAGATTATTTTTTTTTAATATGGTGGACTTCAAAGTTGAAGATCACCATTTACCTCATTGTATGCTGTCTTTGTTTCACCAAGGAAGGAATGCTACCGAGGGTACCAAAATCATTTACTCAACTTATGGAGACATTGAAGGTTAACAAATGTCAGCGATGGTTTAGGAGATTTGCAGAAAAAAATTTTGATCTGTCTGATCGTCCACGATCTGGAAGACCTCTTACTCTAGATGACAATGCTCTTAAGACTCTCGTTGAATCAGATCCAAAACAAACCATACAAGAATTAGCAGAGAAACTTAATTCATCATGGTAAACTGTCCAAGAGCACTTGTAAGAGTAGTAAGTTTCTTAAACAGGGTGTATGGGTACCACGTGAGCTGTCAGAAAACAAAGCACAGAGATGGGCGATTTGCAATTCATTGTTGACCGGACAACAAAACGACCCCTTTTTGGAATGACTCATAACTGGTGACGAAGTACCAGGGTACCAAAATCATTTGCTCAACTTATGGAGACATATTGAAGGTTAACAAATGTCAGCGATGGTTTAGGAGATTTGCAGAAAAAAATTTTGATCTCTCTGATCGTCCACGATCTGGAAGACCTCTTACTCTAGATGACAATGCTCTTAAGACTCTCGTTGAATCAGATCCAAAACAAACCATACAAGAATTAGCAGAGAAACTTAATTCATCATGGTAAACTGTCCAAGAGCACTTGTAAGAGTAGTAAGTTTCTTAAACAGGGTGTATGGGTACCACGTGAGCTGTCAGAAAACAAAGCACAGAGATGGGCGATTTGCAATTCATTGTTGACCGGACAACAAAACGACCCCTTTTTGGAATGACTCATAACTGGTGACGAAGTACCAGGGTACCAAAATCATTTGCTCAACTTATGGAGACATATTGAAGGTTAACAAATGTCAGCGATGGTTTAGGAGATTTGCAGAAAAAAATTTTGATCTCTCTGATCGTCCACGATCTGGAAGACCTCTTACTCTAGATGACAATGCTCTTAAGACTCTCGTTGAATCAGATCCAAAACAAACCATACAAGAATTAGCAGAGAAACTTAATTCATCATGGTGAACTGTCCAAGAGCACTTGCATAAGAGTAGTAAGTTTCTTAAACAGGGTGTATGGGTGCCACGTGAGCTGTCAGAAAACAAAGCACAGAGATGGGCGATTTGCAATTCATTGTTGACCAGACAACAAAACGACCCCTTTTTGGAATGACTCATAACTGGTGACGAAAAATGGGTGCTGTATAAGAATAATAAACACAAAAAACAGTGGCTTTCTCCAAATCAAACTCCAATTCCAACACCTAAACATGGACTTCATCCACAAAAGTTTCTGTTGTGCATTTGGTGGGATATTCATGGAATTTTTCATTACAAACTCATGGAACAAGGTAAGACTATCATAGCAGCCATCTACTGTGAACAATTAGAGCAACTACATCAAGCATTGTTAATCAAACGTCCTGCGCTTTTTAATCGAAAAGGGGTAATTTTGCAGCAAGATAATGCAAAACCACATTCTGCAAGAATGACTCAAGAAAAAATTAGGCAGTTAGGATGGGAACTTCTACCCCATCCTCCATGTTCGCCGGATATTGCTCCTAGTGACTCACTTATTCAGGTCCTTAGAAGACAGCATAAGAAATAAAATCTTCCATTCGCAAGATGATGTCTGAAGGAGTTTGATATCATTTTTTGCCTCCAAAGAAAAAACTTTTTTCAAAAAAGGAATTCTAAACTTAGTAGATTGGATATATTTATGGAACTGAACTGCGGGGAAACTGATGAGGCTAGGGAATTGGGGGTGATTGTGGACAGAGAGGGTTAAGGTTAATAGGACATATTAAGAAGTTAACCAAAAGAGCACATCAGATTACATGGTTGTAGAAGAGCACACAAGTAGGGATAGAGAAATTGTTCCCTATAGAAGGCCATATCTAGACTACTGCAGATCTGGACACCCAGATTGTGTGGGGATGAAAAATTGGTGAAGAGGTGAGTTACGAAGAATGTGGCAGGTCTCTGGAATGCTCCCTATGAGAATAGATTCCAGGTGTCTATTGGCTTCAAAAACTAACTGATAGGTAAAAAAGAAGAGATGTAATAGAAGCATATAAGTTATTAAAGAGGTTTTATAGGATTGACACAGAAGGCATTTTTCAGTATCTGACAGGAAGAGAGAGAAAGAAAGAACGAGGGGTTACTCATGGAAATTGTATAAGAATGTGGTTAACAAGGTGTTTGGACTAGATTTTTTTACTTGGAGAATGGGTAGAATGGATTGCCAGAGGTAGTTGTGAACATTTTGTCAGTGAATGAGTTTAAGGAGAAGTATGACAGATATTGTGTGAATAATGAATCTCCCACAATAGGTCTTCTGACTCCATGGAGATACCTGTATAATAATAATAATGTGTCACATGTCAATGTTAATAAAGACACTGGTTCTCTGTAGAGTTGCTTACCATCCCCCCAAAAAGGCACTAATTTAAACAAATATGCCTCTGCATCTTGCTGACATCAGCATCAGTTTGCCCACACAACAAAGTAAAGTAAAGAACTTAATTAGAGTGTATTAAGTTGGAATATGTTAGAGTAATAGTGGAGTTGGAGACATTGGAGAAATTACTAAATAAAATAAGTGACGTATAATTTATCATATAATTTGTTTTTATAGTACATTCAAAAATTATTTACTGTGAATTCGAAATTCTGAAAGAAAAAATTTTGTGCTTACACCTTCACATCTTGGAGGGAACACTGGTAGAGAAAATAAAGAACAAGTGGTAGTTCTGGAGCATGGCATTTGAGTGCAATTAGAGGGATGCTAATGGGACTAAAGTCTTTTTAGTGTCCGTGTTGTTTTGTATTTTTGTGGTGTCGTTTTTGCTGAAAAATCACAGGATGATATGGTGCCCAGTT
This sequence comes from Typopeltis vanoorti, assembly GCF_054136105.1. Taxonomy (NCBI): domain Eukaryota; kingdom Metazoa; phylum Arthropoda; class Arachnida; order Uropygi; family Thelyphonidae; genus Typopeltis; species Typopeltis vanoorti. The sequence continues at coordinate 63,323,486 of NC_143566.1, forward strand.
ATTAATATGCTAGAAAGTGATGTGGCTTTTTTTTTCTATGCAGAAATTGGAGGAAAAGATTGATGCCAGCAAACCATCATTGTCTTTAGGTGTGGTGGGTGGTGCCTTCTGGATGAGAGGGGGGGTGCATATGAACAGATGTTGCATCTGATGGCCTTTCTAAGGGAATGGAAGTTTCAGTGAGAGCCAGAAGTGACTTCATCACTTTAACCTTGGTATCACTTCTGGGTCTGGCTCCCACTGATGAGACCTCAGTAAAGGCCAGAACCAGTCGGGATGGTTACCCTTTCCGTAATGTATAGCATTATACATGTCTGTAAGAATATGTGCTTTGCATTATGGGATACTAAGGCAAGTGATGTGAAGTCATCAGCCTCTATATACGAGTTGCCCAGCCGTGAAATTACTTCATGTGCAAACTTTGTTTGCTTACACTTGAAGGATTAAACCAAGGATATAATTTCTTGGCACCTTTAATTTATAGCATAACCAAGTGGGAAAACTTTCAACAATATGGACATGTAGTATTAGGACATGAATGATGAATTTACATACAAACGAAAAAATGCTTAGTTGGTTCTGCAGTGTGTTCCCTTTTCTCCTGTTCCAACCAGTTTTTGTATGTAACACCTAGAGAACAAAGCACTCAATGCTGCTAGTGTTTTAGTGCAATTAAACAGCTAGCATCCATAAATATACTTAACTGTAGAAAAGAAAAGCTTAACTATCTTCCTTTTCTACTAGTTTCTCATCTTTGAAGTGGTTCATTATTTTCTTCTGTTTATAGGATACCTGTGTATATATATATACACACACTGGAAGTTACAGGTGCTGTCACAGTTGCTCAATTTAGTTGTACGACATCCTCAAACTCTGCATAAACACAGAGACAAAACTAATTGTTCTAATGACAGAACTCGGACTAAAGATCTCACCTTTTTTTTTAGTCAGTGCTGCAGTCCCTACAATATACTATGCCCCTTCCCCCCAACACACACACACACTTCAACCTGACATGCAAGATCTCTTGCCAGACTCAGAAGAATCTCTATTTTATTTAACCAAAATCAACAGTCTACACCTGTGCATCAACTTCACTATGGCAAAAGAAAATGATGGGAAATTAGCCTTCCTGGACGTTCACTTTTCTAGTACTTGATTCACTGTAAACCTACCTTCATAGGCTGCTACACCTAACAAGCTTTAGCACATCATCAATCTCAAAAAAATAGGCATCTTCAAATCTTTGCTCAACAGAGTATATGTTATCCACTTCAATTCCCAAGCTCCCCAACAAGAATTGAGCACCATTCAATGCATCTTGCTACAGATTGATTTCACCTCAAGAAAGCCCATTGCCAAAAACCCTGAACCTGTATGACAAGTCACTATTCCGTATATCACGGGCATCTCTGAGATGATTACTAAGATCCTGAAAAGAAATAATTTAGTTCCTGCATCTTTTCATCAACAAAATAAACAGCCCCCCCCTTCTCTCTCTCTCTCTCTCTCTGTTCCCCCTGTGTTTAGAGAGTGCTGAAGCACTTTTACACCACATAAATTTAAATCAGAATGACATCTCTCTGTTGCCAAGATTTGCAATTTAGGAGAATGAGAAGCAATAGTGTGCCCCCCCCTATCAATTCTAAACAATCTATCACCAACTAATAATCCAACTATCACCTTTAATCCATTCTTCTGAAGACAAGCTTCATCTGCTTACCTGTCATGGAGAGTATCCATTTGCAGTCACATAGCCTGCTACTCAACCTTCTTTGAACAAACTGTTGATTTTTTATCATCTGCCTTGAACATAAAAGCTACATTTGCTATGATCATGGCAAGTCAGGACTAGCAAATCTCTTTTTTCAATACCTCATTCCACTGGATAAAATGTAAGAAGATTGCTGTGTTGTGTAGAAGTTGCTACAAGTCTGGGAGACTATTTTTAAAATCAGCATTGATTTTACCTTTGTGTATATGTGTGTGTGTATATGTGTGTCGTATATACGTGTGTGTGTATATGTGTGTCGTATATACGTGTGTGTGTATATGTGTGTCGTATATACGTGTGTGTGTGTATATGTGTGTCGTATATACGTGTGTGTGTGTATATGTGTGTCGTATATACGTGTGTGTGTGTATATGTGTGTCGTATATACGTGTGTGTGTGTGTATATGTGTGTCGTATATACGTGTGTGTGTGTGTATATGTGTGTCGTATATACGTGTGTGTGTGTGTATATGTGTGTCGTATATACGTGTGTGTGTGTGTATATGTGTGTCGTATATACGTGTGTGTGTGTGTCGTATATACGCGTGTCGTGTGTATATGTGTGTCGTGTATACGTGCGTGTGCCGTTTATATGCATGTGTGGGCGCGCGCCGTGTATATGTGTGTCGTCTGTGTCGTATATACGTGTGTGTCGTATATACGCGTGTCGTGTGTATATGTGTGTCGTGTATACGTGCGTGTGCCGTTTATATGCATGTGTGGGCGCGCGCCGTGTATATGTGTGTCGTGTGTGTGTGCGCGTGCGTGCCGTGTGTATATATGTGTGCGCGCGCGCCGTGTGTATGTGTGTGTCGTGTATATATATAGATATATATATATATAGTGATTACCTTTTAATCATCATCATAACACTAATTACGGGTATAGACCATATTTGTCTTTCCGGTCTCATTATCCATCCAATATCCTTTTTTGAGGTCTACCCAGTGTTCTCTTTCCAATTGGCTTATATATTTTAGTATTTGTTTAGGATGTCAGGTGTTGGCCATTTGATTTACATGTTCAATCCACTTTTGTTTATAATTGTTTAGTTTTTCTTCTGGTGATTTTGTTTTTACTTCTTTTAAAATGTATAATAAATTTAGTTTAATCCTTTATCCAAGTGTGAGCAAACAAAGTTTGCGCCTGAAAGTATCTTCAGGACTGGGTTAAGGTGGTACACACCAGGGCAACTCGTTGCAAAGGTGGAGCAAGCTACCAACACTCCTATCCTAGTATCTCCTATAATGCAAAACACATCTCCTTGCGGATATGTCTATTGTTATGCATTAAGGGAAGGGCCACTACCCAGACCGGTTTCGACCTTTATTGAGGTCTCTTCAGTGGGAGCCAGGCCCAAGTCGAGATATCAGGCAGAAGCATTTGCAGGTCATCTCCACCTATAGGAATTGCCAATTGGTGTGCCACCCTTTTTTAATAAATTACTCTGGATTTAGAGAAAGATGTTGAAAGTTTATTTTCCACTTGGTTAGAGTATAATAAATTTAGTTTAATCCTTTTTCCAAGTGTGAGCAAACAAAGTTTGCGCCTGAAAGTATCTTCAGGACTGGGTTTGCTCACACTTGGATAAAGGATTAAACTAAATTTATTATACTCTAACCAAGTGGAAAATAAACTTTCAACATCTTTTAAAATGTCTTCGTTCTTTTTTTGATCTAATAATGTGTATTTTGCAGTTCTTCTCATAAATCTCATTTCACTTGTTTTTATTCTTTGTTTATCTTGTTTATTGCCCAAATTTCACTGCCATATAATAATGTGGGCACTGTTAAAGTATTGTATATTTTCAAGCTTGTTTATTTTTGTACTATATTTGGGTTGAGTATTCTATTTATTAGGCCTATAATCTGTAAAAATTTTGAAGTTTTTAATTTTATGTCTTTTTCTCCTTCATATGATATTTCACATCCAAAATAACTAAAAGTATTTATCTGTTCTATTATTTTATTATTAGTAAAATGCTAGGCTGGCCGAGTGGTTAGCATATCTGCTTTCCAGCCAAAAGGCTGTGGGTTCGAATCCCGCCATGGGCACGGATGTTTGTGATTGTCTGTGGAAATACCAGTGGTGGTGGTAGATGCCGTTGGTGGGAGGGCACATTCTCTACAGCCATCTCCACCACTCAGGTGGAGATGGCTGTAGAGAATGTGCCCTCCCTTGATGAGTCCTTGGACTCCCTGGAGGTGTCAAATAATAATAACTATTTTGCTTCTAACTGGAGTTTGTCCACAAAATGCCATTGTTTTAGTTTTATCTATGGAAATTTTCATTCCAAACTGTTCTACTATAATGTTTTAATTATATATTGCTCTTTGTAAATTGTCTTCCTTATCTGATATTATTTCCTGATCATCTGCAAATAATAGGTATTTGTTTTGTTATTCTGGGAAATTTCTATACCTTGATTTTGTTTAAGGTGTTCAACTGTATTAATATTTCATTAATGTAAATATTGAAAAGTGTTGGAGACAGAGGGCATCCCTGTCTTACTCCTTGGTTTATAGATTGTTTTTCAGACAACTTTTTCTTTATTTTTATTTCATTATCTTTATATATATTCAGTATTGCATGTAGTAAAATATTAGGTATCTTTATTCTTTGTAATATATCAAACAGTATATATCTTTTTACTTTGTCAAATGCTTTTTCATAATCTATAAACAAAAGATGAGTTTCCAAATTAAATTCTCTTCTTTTTTCTATAAGTAGTTTTAAACAGATAGCTGCATCCATTGTAGAGCGTCCTTTTCTAAATCCATTTTGACATTCTAATAATTTTTCACTGTATATTTTTAGTTTTTCATTGAGTATTCTGCTATATATTTTGTAGCATGTATTCAGTAAACTAATACCTCTGTAGTTAGCAGGTTTTGTTTTATCCCCTTTTTTAAATATAGGTATTACTATGCTTGTATTCTATTTTATTGGTATTTGTCCATTTGTATATATTTTATTTAAAAATTTTAGTAATTTTTGATGAAATTTTTTTCCAGCAAATTTATACAATTCGGAGTTTATCCCATCTTCTCCTGCTGATTTGTCATTTTTTATTTTATTTAGGTTGTCCTTTAATTTTTTTCATTGTTATCATATTATTTAAGGTATTTTGTAAGTTTCTGGTGTAATTATTTTTGATGCTAGTATTATCCATCCAAAGATCTGTAAAGTAATCCAAGAATTCTTTTACATCTATTTCACAATTTATATTTGCTTTCTTTTATATCTGCATTCATGTGTTTTAGTATTTGTATGTGCTGGGCCTTATTTTGTTTATGTCATTTTCTCGATATGATACAAATTTTTCCTAGCTTTCTCTGTCTCTTTCTGGTTTCTCTTTAGACTATTGCTCGTCTTTTTTTATATTCAATTTCATCTTCTTGTTTTTTGCTACTTAACCATCTTTTAAAAGCCAGCTTTTTATTTTCAATTATTGTTTTTATTTCATTGTCCTATATATGTAATTTTTTATTTTTATGATATTTTTTGTGTGTTCCTAGACTTTCATATGCTGCTGATGTGATAATTTCTTTTATATTATTCCATTCTTTCTTAATGTCTTTATTTTCTTGTATTTTTTCTAAGTAGTTTTTAATCCTCTGTTGGTATAAATTTCTTATACTTTAATAATTTAGTAGTAATTAGATTTTGTTTCTCTAGTTTGTTTATTTTTTGTATTTTTGTAGCCTGTTTGGTGGAAATCTTAGTTTTTCTGTACTAAATAGTGATCTGTGTCAATTTCTAGCCCTCTTCTAACTTTAACATCTAGGAAGAGGTTTGCTGCTTTTTCATTTGTTATAAAGTAGTCTATTATTGGTTTTTGTCCTCTTGCACACCACGTATATTTATGTATATTTTTATGTTTGTAAAATGTATTCATTATTTTAAAATTGTTATACAGCATATTGTATAATCAATGAGTCGCTTTCCATTTTTGTTTACTGTTGGTTCTCCAAATTTTTGTATATTATTGTTAATTTTTTTCATTTCTCTTCTGGCATTAAGATCTCTGGCTATAATTATATGGTCTGTTTTATTTAATTTTTTATATATTCCTTATAACTGTTTGTAAAAGTAGTAATTTTCTTCCTCTTTTCCTTCTTCAGGGGCATACACTCCAACAACTGTTAAATTTTCTTTATTTAATTTTAATCGCACTTCTAATTTTCTTTCATTCCATTATGTATAATGAGTTATTTTTGCTTTAATTGATTTATGGATCCAAATCATTACACCAGATTTTGCATGTATTTGTTTGTCCACTCCACTATATAAGATATTGTAGTTAGCTGTTTCTTTTGTTCCTTTCTTTTAAGCTTACAGGGTGATCCGAATGCATTTTTGAAAATTATGGAGACAACTACCGTGTTTGAATAAAAACTTTAATTTAATATAACTAAAATCTACATTCGCCGTTTCGACCTTTATGTCAAGGTCATCTTCTGGAGGATACACCTATACACAGAAAACAAGCTACACTACAATCAAACTGGTTTGTTAGAGATACTGACCAACCGCTGCAACAATTGTTGGCCTGACCTCTGGTGGAAAAAAAGAAAAAAAATTATACATCAACGCTAGAGTCCTATTATTAGTGTTATCTGTTGGTTAGAAATACATTGGACGTAACAACAAGTATCTATCTATATACATATATTAACATCATGATTATACTTGTACATTCCAGCCAGTTGGTATGGAATGGTTTCTAATACTAGCTGAATCAGGAAACTAGGTTTATCAAGAAATCAGGATTTCCTGATTTCCTGATATCAACCTTTGTTGATATTCCCAAATATCAACAAAGATGGCTTGAAAATTCCAAGGATCTGGATGGCATACATTCAGCCTACCTAATATATAAGATCCAGCATAAGTCAGGACTCTAGCCAATCTTCAGCTAGTATTTGAAACCATTCCATACCAACTGGCTGGAATGTACAAGTATAATCATGATGTTAATATATGTATATAAATAGATACTTGTTGTTACGCCCAATGTATTTCTACAACCAACAGATAACACTAATAATAGGACTCTAGCGTTGATGTATAATTTTTTTATTTTTTCACCAGAGGTCAGGCCAGCAATTGTTGCAGCGGTTGGTCAGTATCTTTAACAAACCAGTTTGATTGTAGTGTAGCTTGTTTTCTGTGTATAGTTGTATGCTCCAGAAGGATGACTTTGACATAAATGTCGAATGTAGATTTTAGTTATATATTAAACTAAAGTTTCTTTTGTTCCTTTAAGTGTCCTTTTTGTTTCTGTGAGAACTGCAATTTCTATATTTTCGTCATCTAAAATTTTATGTAATTCTTTATGTGCTATGCTTCTAATGTTCCATGTATCATATTTCACCACTTTTTTCTTTTTCCAAAGTTTCTTAACCTTTTCCAGTTTGCAGTCGTTTCCCATGTTTTCTGTCTGGTTTGGATTTCGTTGAGACTTGAAAGTAATATGTGTTAACCTATGTCAAGTGACTAGCATGATGATAGGTATTCTAGTGGTGGGGCTACCACCTTAAGACAACTAGGCTTGCCTTTTTTAGTAGTTAGTGGAAACTACAGTTTGAGAAGAAAGAGTCACCCCCCCCTCACCCTCGAATTGCTCTAATAGCACTGGGGGGGGGGGGAGTAAGAAGTAAGAGAGAGTAGAGGGAAAGAAGAGTAGAAGACCAGTCTCCAGATATGATAACACCAAGTGTATATTTTAGAAGTAAGATCAGGTCTAGCTTAGGTATCTCGAGTTTGCCATGCCCGTACTCACCAATGTGAGCCCCTGAGATCATATACGAGGTGGTATCAAAAAGTTTCGAGACTAGGTTTGTAACACGCCAACAGATGGCAGCACGCATAGTCACAGGGAGCACCTACCTTCATAAGTCAGTGTGCCAAAAGACATCTTTCTGTGTAAATCGGGAGCTGTGCAACTGATGCTATTCTGACCACCTGTGTTAACACATTTGCGATTTCATCATGGACAGCAAGTTAGAGCAAATGTGAAATTCACCTTTAAAAAAACAGTCTTCACAGTGGAAGAGCCCATCATCTCCATGACTGAAAAAGGCGAGGCAGGTGCAGCTCGACCAAGTGCAATCGTCTTTTTCTACATTTGCGGCATTGTGCATCGAGAATTCGTCCTCAGGGGCCAGACCGTCAATAGCGAGTTCTACTGCTAGGTTTTAGGGTGTCTGAGGGAGGACATTCTGCAAAAGCGACCAGATCTGTGGCACACGAAAAACTGGATGCTCCATGATGACAATGCACCCTGTCACCGAGCTCTCCTCACACATGAGTTTCTCGCCAAAAACATGATCTCACTTCCACACCCACCCTACTAGCCAGATTTGACTCCTGCAGACCCCTCCTCCCGAAGGTGAAGATCCAGCTCAAAGGTCACCGTTTTGACACCATTGCGAGATTCAATGCGAATCGAAAAGAAGAGTTCCAGGACACATTCCAGAAGTGGCAAGAATGCTGGGAGCACTGTATCGATATGCAAGGAGACTATTTTGAAGGTGATAGTGTGTAAACGTAGATATTATAAAGTAATTTCTCTTGAACAGAGCTAGTCTCGAAACTTTTTGATACCACCTCGTGTGTGTGTATATATATATATATATGTATATAATGCTTACCTTTTAATCAGTCCAAAAGGTGATTGATTAAAAGGTAATCACCAAAACATGATTGAGAACGAAAAAGCTAAAATACTCTGGGATGTCAAAATCCAGACCAACAAAAGCTTGGAATGTAATACACCCGATATAACAGGTTGAAAAAAGTGAAAATGAAGGTGTTCAGTTTATTGAAATATCAATACCAGGAGATAGCCGAATTGATAAAAAAAGAAACCAAAAAAATGATGAAGTATTGTGAGTTGCAAGTTGAAATTGAACGAATTTGGCAAAAGAAAATCCGAGTTGTTCCCATAACGATAAATGCTTTAGGTGCCATCCCCCAAAGCACTGAAAAAACATCTAGAAGCACTGAAGTTAGATGAATTAAAAATCGGCCAGTTGCAAAAGACCGCTTTGTATGGCACAGCATTCATATTCAGAAGGTATTTCCGCAATTCATAGACCCTTTTGTAGGGCTCAAATTATATATATATATATATATATAGTTACCTACAACTTAATAATAAATGATGTATTTATTTTGTTTCTTTTCTGTTGTTTATTTTGCAAAGCAGTACTATTGAGTATGATCTATTTTTTCTGTGAAACTGCATTTTTCACAAAAGTAAAAAATACAGTTTCGACAGCTGAACAGAAATCATAGGTAGAGCTGTGAGATTTTAAGTGGACACTAGTAAAGGTCAACAGAAACTGTTTTAAAAAACATCAGAAAATATGAGAAAAGAAGGGAACAATTGATTTGGTATGATTGGACAGAATTGAGAAGGGCCATAATTGCAAATGAGCCAATGAGAAGATTGTGCAGGAGAAATGCTGTGCAGTTTATAGATGTATGGAGTGAATTTGATGGATGAATGGCTTGTATATAGCAGATGCATTTAAATGGCTTTGGAGTTAGATGCGTGGAGAGTGTGTAGATGCTGTTCGTTGAGAGTTTGGAAGAGCATACTTCGGGAAACTCTAGATATTATGGGGGGATGCAATCAAGTACGTGTCTGGTAAACCCCTGGAATAAATGAGTATGAATGCAGAAATTACCATAAATAGCTGGGTGCAGTTTCTTAGTGTTTCAAATTAGAATTAACTGGTAATGATAATATAAAGGTAAGTGTGGGCCCAAAGGGATGTTGAAATGCATGCACATGAATGCTGGAAGTATTAGAAATAAATGAGTGGAGATTTTGGCATCAGTAAGCTCGACTTGACCAAAATTTATTGACACCAACAAGTCCTGGTTGATAGAGAATGATGCCCCTCTCCCTCCCTAGCATGCTGTTTCTAGCCGTTCCCGTTTATGAGGATGAAATGCCCAAATCTTGACAATAGCTAGACAATTATTCCAATTTAAAGTTGGGCAGTGTAGAAGTGCTTTGGCAGTATCTTTAATAACCACTCAAACCTAAACCAGCACCAATGTAAAAGGTGAGTACTGCACCGGAGGATATTACGGTCAATGTCAACTCCATGCTGAGCAAGGCCAGATTTTTCAGGTTATTGTTGTTATAACATGGTGATTCACACTGAACTTGGTGAATGTTATATTGTGGCATTCCAGCATGTGACTCAGCTCTGTAAATCAGATTGATGTTCTTTGTTCTAGCTTCATCTTGTGATTATGCTGATGTATTGATGATGGCCTGTTAACTTCCAGCTAGAATATTTGCAGTGATAAAAATTATTCTTGTGAATACGTGTTTCTAATAATCTTTGCTATGTCACAAGTGCCAATAAAAACTAGACATATTACATATTCTTTGCTGCCCTTAACATTTGAAAGAATTCCATTAAGAGATTTAGCCATTCATCTAGTTACTCAGCCTCCATACTTTTTGAGTTAGCTTAGTGTTACAAACATCCTGCAGTTTTTTTATAAAGTTCAGATTAAAAATGTGTTCTTTCTTTTTGTTCTTGTTTTAAAATATATAAAAATGTTTGACAGGAAAGAGAAAAACTGAGTCGTTGTTTGGAGAAAGTTATCAGAAAACGAGATCGAGCAATTTTAGATGGTAAGGTAAGTACAAAAATGTTTTTTTACAAAGTTGTTCAACAAGTTTGTGATATATACTTTCAAGAAACATACAGAACGCTATAATAAAATTAGATGATTAAATTTACATTATTACAACCTTCCAATCAACAGTTTTCCTGAGGAGAGGAAATCATTACTCTTTTCCTTTTATTACTCTGTTTTTTAGGATTCCAATATTGTCAGATCTTATATTTTGGTCTTCTAAGGCACTCTGATTGCATCTTTCTTTCTAGATCTTCCTCCTGGTCATTTTCCTGATCCTAGCATCAAATACCTGATTGGCTAACCTTTTCTTTTCCATTCTGTTTATTCCAAAGAGTTCTTAATGTTTTGGGAAAATAAAAGTGGCCAATTCAACAGAGCACTGTCCATGAAAGTACCTGTAGAACAGGGCATATGGTGGACAGAATGTTTCTAGGAGAGGGATGGAAGCGGATCTTTGAGATGGATTATTTATTAACCAGATTGCCTGCCTATGAATAAAACCGAGCAGTCTTTGAGAGGATTTGGTGCATCACCCCAAATATGTGATCAATATTCCATGATTGGGCAGATTTGGGATTTCTTTAGAGTTGGCTATAAAGTTATCACATAGTGTCTTGAATAGAAAAGTACACATCAGTTGTAGAAGCTAAGGTTGAGAAATGTGTTTGAGCCAGGAAAAGGCTGAAGATATAGGTCAATCTAAGAAGGGAAATCCGATCATAGTTTGGATATTGGGGTATTATGGAAAGTTGGAGGGGAAGAGAGATGTGAATTTTTTCTTTTGAGAGATCAGACAGAACTGAGTTTTGTTGACATTGAAGTCAATAGGGTCTTGTCCTTTCCCCATTGAAATATATCTAGAAATCAGAGTTCAGAACATTGGTCTCAGTGGATCTTGCAAGTTCTAACAATTCAAAGTTTGTCAAATGAACAGGTGAAATAGAGTGCATTGTTATCTGCTATGTTATGGATAGGATTTGAAAATCTGAGAGATACTATCAAGAATAGATGCCTTGGTTATTAAGGATTCTTCAGATTTTTTTCTCATAGAAGACAATGGGAAACTTGGAGTAAGCAGTTCTTGGTATGGTGTGTGTGTTGTTGTTGTTGGGGGGGGGGGGTTTGCCCAGGTTATCAATGCAGGAATTGAAAGAGACAAGTGATGCCAATTAGTTAGCTTCATTCTCACATTCAGATGTGACAGTGGATGGACAAAAGTTTCACTTGGCTTTGAAGGCATCAGGAAGCAACTTTACAATATGTGGCCCTTTCAAAATCTGATTTGGATTTTATGATGATTATTTTACAACTATTGCGAACTATAATAAAGGCAGAGTGAGTAGCTGGAGTTTTGGTATTGAGCCATTTGTGGTGTTCAGGTTTTTTTTTACTGCATTGATGCACTGTTTTGAGAACCAAGGCATGGGATGGTTGGCAGGTATTTTGAATGGAATGAGGGATGAATGCTTTAATTCCTATGAGGATTATTTTTGTTAATCAGTCTGAACAGGGGGGGGGGGGTTGAATCATAAGAACTGAAGAAATAGACAGACCATGGAAAGGAGGAATAGAAGTAATGGTAGTCATCCTATTTAGCATCCTTGTAGTTCCAAAGAACATGAGACTGAGAACTGGTAAGTGAAGGTTTTGTGGCAAAAGAAACTTGTACAACATTGTGATCTGAGTTACCAACAGAAGAACTGAAACCAATCCACAGTGTATTTTTGGAAGGGGGAGCTTGTTAGGTTGAGATTAAGTGTGTTAGCAGATTGGAGAGGATCATCAGGTATTCTAGTAGAGAGATTGATGAGCTGTGTTAAGTTTTTGCTAATGGCAAATACCTCGGCATCTCTGCCTGCTTGATTGGTAAAATAGAAGGCTAGCCACTCTGAGTAGTGAATGAAGTCCCCAAGAAGACAGACCTCACTATTAGATGTTTTGACTGTAGAAAATCAAGCTTGAGAGAGATAGAGGTGAAGAGATCAGAGTGGTTATTGGTGTTTGATGTTCGTAGAGCAATAGAGACAGCAAATGAAAGTGGCAAATTGGTTTGGTAGAGAAATTTTGAGCTACAGCTGATGAGGCAAGGGTTATTTAAGGTTTTCCAATCTGACATGTAATGTCAGTTCTGTTGAACTGACATTTCATGTCAGGTGTGCACGTGCCACCCTTGTGGCAGAAGGAACTGTATAGTTTGGACATTTGAGGTGTGGACAATGATTGTTGAGGTTGACATTTGGGGTTGTGTTAGGAATAGTAATTCTGGTTTAGATGACTATGTGATGGTTCACATCGTTTATATTTCTATTAAGCCATGAATGTTAGTGAAATGCATATAGAAAGTTTTTTTGTGAGAATTAATGTTGGTTGTTTTTTATGATTTTAAAAAAAAATTTTTTTGTGGGAGAATTTTGTTATCTGCAGTAAAATTGTGTTTCTTTCAGTGTTGTGATCCAATAAATGTGGGGTGGAAGAGATAAAAAGAAAAAAGGCATGCAATGACAAGGGACAGACTTGCAATCATACCGCCCATATAGAGAGAACCCAGTCTGCTGTCTACATGGGGTCTTTAGGTACAGTGGTTGCAGTTTTCCTTGAAACCACTGTGCTTGGTCTCTCTCTCTCCAGTCACGAACTGGCAAAATAAGTGACAGCAGAATTTGATGTTAGCTGATTAGGAATTCTCTGGGTTTGTTACTACCTAGTTCCATTCTGTGCACTAACTGGCTGCTCACCTACAGGACTGTTTTACTGCTGCCCTTCAATGAGAGGGGTTTTCTAACTTACACTTCATTTGTTGCCTAATCAAGGTTTTTTAACTTGATATTTCCATATTATACTTTTGAAATATCTGTCATAAATGAAATACTTCTTGTAAATTATCATCTTTGTCTGATACCATTACTGCATCATCTGCATAACAGTTTAGATTTACTATTCCATCCCATTCATGTGTTGTCTACTTTTTAGGAGGTTGATTACCATGATGTTACTAGTGGTTAATTATGGGCATAACGATGTGATGAGGACCCTATCTCTTCCACATATTGTCATAAGTATCCATGGCTGCAGATCTGTGTGTGTTCATGGGGCCAGTTTGCCTGTTCTGAAGGGTGAAAAAAACTCTCTACCTCCACATGAGACCACTTGACTCACCTTTAGTCAAAAGAGACTGGAATCGAACCCAGGTCTTTCTGACCAAAGGGCTTTTTTTATACTGAATGAGCTATGGAGGCTCTTAGATTTACTATATGATTAACAATTTTTATTCCATTTAACTTTTATCTTTTATTTATGCTATTATTTCATCCATTAAAATATTGACCAGTAGTGAACTTAACAAATTGCCCTATTCTAATTCCATTCTTCATTTAATTCTTTTTATTTCATTATTGTAGTATACATTTATTATCCATATAAATCTTTGCTAAGCTTTACTGCTTTTTTTTTTTTTTTTTTTTTTTTAGTTGTGTGTTATATTTAAAATGGGGGGGGGGGGGGGAAGCTGATGGACAGACACCAGAGAGTAGTATATGGTGGAGCGGAGTCTAGGAGAATGATGGTGACTAGTAGAGTACCTCAAGGTTTGGTATTTGTATATCAGTGACATGGGAAAGATTTAAGAGGAGATATTCAGTTTGCTGATGATGCCAAGCTGGGGAGAGCAATAGTTGATAATGGCAATGTAGATATCCTGCAAGATGATATAAATAAATTGGAATTGTGGACAAAGGATGATGATTGTTAATTTAATGTCACAAAATGTAGCATTATGCATTTTGGATTGAAAAGGTTGCATGTGGTGTTGGTTTGCAGGAAATTGATGAGACTTGGGGATAATGGTAGACAAAGAATTGAAGTTCAGAAGGCATGTTGCAAAAGTTGGTAAAATAGCTCAACAAATTAATGTGTTTTTTTCAACATCCAAGTAATTTGTTGAGCTATTTTAAAGATAAGGATGCTATTATCCCTCTTTATAAGGCTATGATTCGGCCACATTTTGACTACTGCACACAGATTTGGTCACCTGGGGTTCTTGGAGACCAGGAGGTGGTCGAAAGGATTCAAAGATGAGTGACCAAGATGGTGACAGGTCTGTTTGTTGAGGCTTAAATACTATGATAAATATAAATAAATACTTAAATTAAATACTTAAATAGTTAAATTAAAGTATTAATCAAATACTTAAATAAATATATCATGTTGGAAGTTTAATATTTACAGCACTAGGAAAGGATTAAAACTAATTTTATTGCTTCCAATATTTTGTCTGTCACTGAGACATCTTCAGGGATTACAAATTCCTTTTTTGTAACACACACTCAAATACAACATGATACTAAGTGAAACATGTGGGTGACTCTAAAGTCCCATCTAGGTGGTACACCCTCTACAGATAGAGGCAATCACTATGGGTTCACCCCCATCTCACCCCCTCTTGCCAATTCTTATATGGAAAATTTTGAAAAACGAAGCATAGATTCATCCCTTCTCAAACCTTCTATCTGGATAAGATATATAGATGATGTGTTCTCTCTTTGGCCTCATGGCCCAGACACATTAGACTCCTTTCTCATTCACTTCAATAGCCTACATTCGAGAATCCAGTTTATGATGGAAAAGGAAAATAACAATAGTTTACCTTTCCTGGACACTTTAGTAACACGCCTTCCTAATGGTAACCATTCCTTCACTGTATATAGAAAACCTACTCACACAGACAGATATATTCACAAACTCTCCCATCAACATCCCTCTCAACAATATGGCATTATTAAAACTAACCAGTAGAGCCCACAATCTTTGTTCCAGTTGAACCTCCCTTTCAACTGAACTCAACCACATCCACAACACTTTCCTTTCCAATGGCAACAGAGATTACAGAATTAACTAATTTTGTAATTAATAATTACAAAAAAAAAATTCTGTTTGCAGTTTCACTGGAAATATTTCCAGTGAAACTGTAAAAAATATTGCATCTATCAGGATCTCCCAAGATCTCTAAAACCTTGGTCCATCAGTTAGCATCACAGAATTATTTATTATTAAATAAGTTTTGAATAGCTTTTGAAGGTAATTAGTTGGTAATAGATTAATCCCTCTATAATTATTTTTTAGCGTTTTTCCCCCAATTGGTACAGTGATAGTTTCCTCTATTCATTTAGTATTTGTTTTTTAGAAAGCATTTCTCCAGTGCAATTGGAAGAATGACAGTACGCTGCACCCTTTCATTGGAAAAGTCCTAAGTTTGATTCTCCTCATGACAGGAGGAATCGTAATATGATTTTTTAATTCGTAGGTTAGTTAGCTGATCTCAATTGGAGGTAGCAGGTTTTTTCTCCCAGAAACTCTGGTTTTTCATCCTGCATACAGACAAATCGGCCTTGAGAACATACCATTTACAGACAAAAAATACTGGTGATGTTGGGGAGTAGATGTCATTGGTGTAGATGATGATGGTAGTGGCAGTACGGTGGAGTTGAGTGGTGGAGATGGAGAGTTGTAGAGTAGGTCCCTCTCTCGATGAGCCTTTGGAGTTCTTGGAGGTGTCATGAAATAATAATAATATTTTAAAAACACATTCTGTATTTTGTCTCTCCTAGCTGTTTTTCTATTTCTACTTTTCGTAAAATGTTTTTCTGTATGTTGTGATGTTATTTCTAAGTCTTTTAGGTAAATTTATTTATTGATTAATATTTTTTTATGTCATCATACAATTGAGTACAGTGTTCTTCCTGGTATTTTTGTTCAATTAATAGTATGCTTATATATTCAGATAATTCAGTTCTTTGGCTTCTGATTAATCTTGCTTGAGCTGTTTGAATACATATCCTAGGATTCTCATTTTATTTCCCAGATTTTGTTATTAATTTTATTTCTTGAGCTTTTATATCTGTCATACTTTTCTTTATTCGATTTATCTTGTAGATATGCCAGAGAGGTTTCTTTTCTTTTGTGATAGTTTAATATCCTCTCAGTACCAAAGAATCCATTTCTTCCTTTTTATGCTGCTAGTTTAATATTATTTTAAAAGCTTTCCTAGCTTTGATTCATTGATTTAGTTCTGTGTTTTCATTAAAACCTTTTGTTAAACTGCTCTTTTATTCTTCACTGATATAGCATTTTAATGCTTTCTTTCTATAATATCATCATTATCAAATTCCTGACATGTATCCTCAAGGGATACAGTGTATAGGACATGATAGTACTACATGAAAAATTTGCATCAATACTAACTTCCTGTCTATAATTTTCCTCCAAGTCAATCTCCAACATTATCAGATCTTATATTTCTATCTTCTAAAGCACTTTTTACCATATCAATCCACCTATATCTGGGTCTTTTCCCTGCCAACCTGGCAGAGAACACTTGTTTTGCTAATCTTTCCTTTCCCAGTCTGTTTAAGTGACCATACAACCTGAGATTAGCTCTGCTAACACATTCCTGGGTGCTAACAGTGTCAAGTTCTTTCCTAATATCCTCATTTTTAACATGATATTGCCATATGATGTCATCTGCTCACGCCCTTAATCTTTCTCAGGACTCTCATATCCGTGGTCTCTAGTCTTTGGTCAAGTGTTTTACTTCTAACCCAGCTCTCAGATCCATAAGTTAAAATTGGTTTGAACACTGTCCTGTATACAGCTAATTTAGTATTTTGACTAATTTCTCTTTTATCCCATACAAATTTATTCATTTGACTTCCTACCATACCAACTTTGTTGATTCTGTTCTTTCTATAATAGTTAAACCTTAAGCTTCTTCCTTTGATATTATTAATCAATATGATACTTTTTTCAGAATTGCAATTTTCCATTAAGTAATGTGTAGTCATTTCCTATTTTCAAAATTCCTATATCCAAGCCAACATCCAAAAATGCACTTCACCATAGAAAAAGAAACCAACAACTATTGTCCCTTTCTAGACATACAATTTACACAGCTATCAAATGGATCATTGTTCTTTTCTGTTTATAAGAAACTCATACACACAGCATAAAGTAATTGCATAAGCAATCATGCCATACCCCATATCAACAGTATGACATCCTCAAAACACTTATGCATAGAGCCAGGGAAATTTATTCAACTGACACAATCCTTGCCACTCAGCTTAGGTACTTTCATAATACTTTTAGACAACTCCTATAAAACATAAAATACTGCATGACTCCCTTCTCCACGCACACATGCTCGTTAACCCCCCCCCTGCAACCAGCACACAAGATGACAGCAAAATGCTTCTGATCCTTTATATTCAAGGTGCATCAAAAATTGCTGGATCTCTCTACATACACATAATCTCTATACCACCTTCAAACCATGCATCCAAAGTAGGTTAAGTTGCACAAATGAGGAAGTTATACAGTCAAGAGGATGAGTCTGGTCTGAGGAGATTAGGTGAAGATTGGTAGTTGGATGTAATGATTATAACAACTTCTTTGCATTATCTGCTTCATATCTGATATTGTAATGATTTTTGAGTGTTGAGTGGAGTGGAGTTGAGTGTTGATTGAGTGTATCAGCTCAACAATGATTTGTTGAGCTGATACACATCAACAAATACTGCTACATTAATTTACCATTAATGTATTAATTTGACTTTTCTGAATTCGCTTTGTTTTTATCTTGCCCTAGAGGGCATCTTGTTAGAACATGAGTTCTTTTTCAGTTACAATTTGAATTGTTGTTACAGTATCAAATTAAGTACTCTGTTTTATCACATTTGTAACTTGTGCTCTAAAGATTCTGGTTGTAAATCTAGCAAAATTCAAAAAAATTAATAAGTTCAGTAAATTATATATTTCCTTTTGGTGTTGTTAAACAATGAAGTACTTATGAATAATGGTCAATAGCCAAGGTTATCTACACTTACCTCCAATAAAGGACTATTTCATATTCTGTGCTACAGTTGATCATCTATGAACTGCATCATCTCATTAGTTGATATATATAATACAGGAACCTCCCCCACCCCCTTTCAGAATGTTCTAAGCATTCAGCAGTTTCTGCTTGTGCTGTGCACAGGTGTGAATATGCAAATCATATGCTAAACTATTGTGTGTAACTTATACATTATGGTGTGTGTGAGTTGTTTCCAGTATTTTGTCCAAGTCAAATTGACATCATCAGGAAAATTTTTTTTTTATTGATCCTTTTCCCACATCTTATTTGTGGCAAAGATTGAAGCAAGGAGGGAGAAGTAAAGCATGCATTTCTAAGGAAACCACCTTGTGAGGTGAGCATTATTGAGTGTTCTTGGCCACTGACTTAAGGTCTAAGAATTAGTTTCCCAAATATGAGATAGTATAATATAGAAACCTCCCCCCCTTTCAGAATGGTTGGGATGATTCAGGAAGAGTCTTTTCAAATTTATGTATTTTCAAGCTTAGTTTTGAAAGCTGCTTGACTTTGATTCCTTTTGTAAATGTTTTTTGCATTTTTTTTATTGCAAAGATTGCAAAAAAGCATCTGAACTTTCAAATACTAGAAATTGTAGGTTCAAATATACGATAAGAAATGAGATATTTTCTTGATGTAACTCGCAGACTTAATTATGAGTCTCCCATTTGTCATATTTTATTTGTGATCCTTGCTGAAGCATATTCCCAGCTATAGGAGTTGAGTGTGTAAAGTATTTTTAAAGTCTCTGATTTGATTCATTCTGGTGTTTGTGTGCAGTGTGTTTTTGTAGGCTTATATATCAATTTGGTTAATGAGAGGTCATGAGAGATATAACACAGATCTGTTGTGTCTGCAGGAAAAAAGCTGATGATGTGTATCTTAAAAACTGGAAGTTGTAGTTCTCCAGGAAAAGCATGAGAAAGATTTTTCCAAAGAAGAGAGGTGAAAAGAATAGGAGGGAAGGCACAGGTGTGAATTACAATGAAATTACAAGGAATTACAATGAAATACAAAAACTTTCAGGAGATGATATTTATGGTATTAATACAGTGGACTGCTGTTTTATGTTTTATATTTTTCTCTAAATACAGAAATATTGTTTATTGAAAATGTTACTTAAATTTTGTGAATATGTCATTAAGGGCGTGTTTGTGCAAAGCAGAAAATGGATGCCATTTACAAGATTTCATTTTTCGCACCTAGTGTAAATATATTTCCTATATACATGAGTGGTCTGAAAAGTTCTCGGCCTCAACCATAAATGGCAACACTATCGGCCAGATTTTTTTTTTTCTAAGTTGGTACATTTGTCATAAGCATCAATGTGAAATTGCTAGTCATTCTATCAAGTAGATTTTTTTATACAGCTTTTGGAAGCCAAAGTGTTGTCTGTATCCCTTGAAATGGATAAAATTGAGTATCATGCGGTTATAAAATTCTTTGTAAAAGAAGGTATAATGCCAAAAGAAATTCATTCAAAGTTTATAAAAGTTTATGGGCTGTCCAATTTAAATGCAGCCCTACCAGCCTTGAAGATGATCCATGTGAAGGACATCCAAAAAGTGTAACAATACCAGAAATCATTGATTAATGCACAATATGGTACTGATTGACCAACAAGTCAAAGTGAATGAAATTGCTGAGACTATAGGCATTTCAAAAGAACATGTAGGATATATTTTGCATGAAGGATTGCAAATGAAAAAGCTTTGCGCAAGATGGGTGCTGTGCAGATCAAAAATGCACTCACATGAAAATCTCTGAACAGTGCTTGAAGCATTTTAACAAGAATAAAACTGATTTTGTGCATCGATTTATTACTATAGATGATACATGGATTCACCAGTACACACCAGAATCCAATCAGCAGTCAAAGCAGTGGACAGAAACCGGTTGTTCAGCAGACAAGGTGATAGCATCGGTGTTTTGGAATGCTAAAGGCATTTTGTTTATAAATTATCTTGAAATGAGTAAAACAATAACTGGGGAATATTATTCTGATCTTTTAACCAGACTAGATGAAAAAATTCGTGACAAAAGACCCAGTTTGCAGAAGAAAAAAAATCATCTTTCATCAGGACAATGCACCTGCTCATAAAGGTGTTTTAGCAATGGGAAAATTAAGGGATGTGCACTATGAATTGTTGGAACCTTCACCCTATTCCCCAGATTTGGTTCCCTCTCTTCCTCGCTGGTCATTGTTTTTCTTCGAATCAAGAGGTGATTGCAGCTGTGGAGGGATATTTTGCAGATCTTACTGAGAACCACTACAGGGATGTGATAATAGTGCTGGAGCATCACTGGAATAAATGTATTAGTCTTAAGGGAGATTTTGTTGAAAAATAAAAATAATTTTGAAATTATAAATTTGTTTTTTCATTGTTAGGCCAAGAACTTTTCAGACCACCCACATATACTGTATATGATGCTATGGTGTTGTAAATTTAAAACAAAAAATAAAGGAGTTATTAAATAATGAAACCCCTTAGTTACTTTTGGCTCATCCTGTACAATTTAGTTGAGTTTTGATAGCTAAGTTTAGAGCAGAACATCATCAGCATAAAATAAAGAACTGAGTTTAATATCTCCACGTTTGATGTTAGCTTAAATGCCACTTTCTTTCATAATTTTATCCAAATAGATATAAGAGAGAGAAGACATCCCAGAAGCCCAAGGGCTCCTTGCAGGAGGACACTCTATTCCACTTGACCACCATGTACACTTCTTAATCTTGTATCTACATGAATAACCATCTACCACCCATGGATAGTATTTATTTGTAAATTATGTGTTTTCTGGTCAATATTTGCCTGTATGCCAAATAAAAATCTAAGTTTCCACAAGAAAAAAAAAAAAAAAAACCTAACTTCATATGAGATCAGTTAGTTCATCCCAAATTAAAAAAGTCCATATATGGATTCTTCTCATTTCAACAAGAGTTGAACTATAAACTTTACCATTTGAAGGGCTCAATGTTCCATCATTCTTCTAGTTATACCATGGAGGAAGGGGGAAGCTGCTTTGTTGATTGAATTTATTATAATATATACTTAATTTCTTTTTATGTTTGTTTTATATACAAGCTACCAGCCTGGTTGGACGAGTGGTTAGCATATCTACTCTTCGGCCAATAGGCTGTGAGTTCACATCCCACCATGGGCATGGATGTTTGTGATTGTCCTACTTACTCTGTGTGGAAAGTTGAGAATTATATCAAGCTAACATGCAAGAGTTCACAAAACCTATATCCACAGCAGTGTTCTGTGTAGCAGATGATCAGAGAGAAAGAAGAAATTTGCATTTGTATTATATATTAGTATTCCCTTTATATCACAGATGTATACTAGCATCAAAAACATAAGGACAAACTACATTTTTACCTGTATATGAAAAAAAGTTTCATGACTACAGCGAAATGTGGACATAAATTTATTGCCAGCATGCTAATAAATAATATAACATAAAAAATGTGTTATAAATTTCATACAAATTAAACAGCAATGCGTTTTTGGCAAAAGTTACAAATTTCCTAAGGACGTCGTTAAGGATTTAATGTACAGTGCTTACAGAAATCTATTCAAAGAGATATTTCAGTATGGAATATGTCCACCCCAAACTGCAATGCAGCTCTCACAACATCATACCATGCTTAGCACCAAGTGATACACTAGTTCTTGAGGAAAACTGACAACTCCTCCTTCAGAGCAAGATAAGGCCTTGTTTGTTTTCTGGAGGGGAATTTCGAGTAGCAATGCATCTCCTTATTGTGTCCCATTCTATGGGATTGAGATCTGGGTAGAATACTGGCCACTTGAATCGATTAATATCCTCAGTGTCCAGAAGTATCTTGACTGCTCGTGCACAGTCTGGTGTGGCATTGTCATCCATAGAAATGAATAGCGAATGCTATGTGAATGATGTGTTCGCTATTTGGCCACATGGCTTGGATACACTCCACTTAGCCAATCAATACCCCCCCCCCCCCCCCCCCCCCCAGAATCCAGTTCACCTTGGTAAAGGAAAACAACAACAGCCTTCCTTTCCTAGACACTCTGATTACACACCAACCTGATGGATCCCTGGTTTTTTCTGTTTACAGAAAAAACCAGGGATCCATCAGGTTGGTGTGTAATCAGAGATCCATCAGAAAAAAAGGTGTGTAACCAGGGATCCATCAGAAAAAACCCATACATTCTCCAGCAATCACCCCCCCCCCCACACACACACCCAACAATATGGGATTATATAAACCCTATATAACAGCTAAATTAATCTGTTCAGATAACAATGCCCTAATTACTGAACTTACCATATCCTTAACACCTTCTTAGCTAATGGCAATGACCCCCCGCTCAAAAAAAAATCCAGAAAATATTAAAACCAGTAAACCACAACCCCATAACAGAGATTACGCTAAATCTATCGCCATTCCTTATATGCAGGGTACATCTGAAAGCTAACAAAAATCCTAAAAAAAATATGACCTGACATCTGTTACAAACCATATAAGAAATTGGCATCCCTTATCTGCTCCACCAAAGACCAGCCACTTCCCCTAGACCTACCTGGAGTATACCAGGTCCATTGCAGTTGTAAACTGTCCTACTATGGCCAGACAGGCAGGACAGCTAATATCAGGATATCCGAACACAAAGACTACATCCGGTTTCACCAATACAGCCACTTAGGACTTGTGGACCATGCACTAGATACCCACCACAGAATGCGCTGGAAGAAAGCCACTTTACTACACCACAGCAAATAGAAGTATGAAAGATTATTCCTGGAATCAGCCTCAGCTCTTAAAAAAACTTCCCAAATCTCAAGAAATTTGGGTGCATGAAACTACCCTAAATTTTCTCAGTGTTGGTTCTGTGTGCACATATCATAGTTTTGTGATTCCAGAAGATCACTTCCTATATTTCAGCAGTGTAACATTGCCAAAATATAGGAAGGTATTGATTAAAGGTTTTTAATTAATATTCGAGTATACATTGTCATTTCCTGAAAAATTTAAAGCCATGTTTAACCAATGTATAAGTTTATCTACAAGAATCCTTTGTCTTTCCAGTCTTTTATTTGTTCTTATTTGGCTGCTATATTTAGATAGGTTAATATATTATATAATTTTGTCTATTCATTTTATCAAAGGCTTTTTCATAATCAGTGAAGGCTGTGTGTGTTTCTTTTTAAATCCTCTTCTCTTTTCAATTAATATTTAGAGTAAAAAATGGAGTGAATGCTAGATTGGCTTTTCGGAATCCATTCTGTTCTTCTAGTACTTAGTTCCATATAATACTGTTTAGTTTCTCTTTTTATTATTCCTGCATATATTTTGCACCCTGCATTTGGCAAACTAATTTCCCCAATAGTTATTGCAATTTCATCTTTATTTCGTTTTTTATAAATTGGAATAACCAGTGTTTTTTTGCAACAGTTTGAAATTTTTTCAGAAATCCAGATTATGTTAGAGAATTTCAGGAGTGTTTCATTAAATTTTTAACTGCATTTTGTACAGTTCCATGTTTATATTATCTTCTACTGTTTTCCTGTTTTCTCTTCAACTACAAAATAGTTCTACAGTCCTATCTTCAAACTTGGTGCTTGATCTGCTTCTTATATTTGATATCATTTCTTAAATGTATAAAATTGCATTCATCTTCTCAGAAATATTCATAACTAGGCTCTAGATATTTGCACTTCACAAATTAGTGGGAAGTGAGATAGAGGATTGCATATCTACCAGTAAATACCTATGCTTATTCAGTTGCAAAATATTACATTATTTAAATATTAACATTTAATATATGTATTTTTTTATTTTTTATTTCTTTCTATAAAGTATTTAATTGTGTCCAAGAGATAAACATTTTTCAAGAACTACATTTACTTTCTTCACATTTCAGATACATGAAGATAGCTATAGCTATTTTTAAAAATTGACTATGTATGTGCGTGTGCACTCATGTCCCTAATTATTATGTGATTAAAGAGAAGTTTAATTCAGCTTGAATGCATAAAACATAGCAACTAAAATCTAACAAATTTTTTGTACTTAATCCTTGATCAAGTGCTCCACTTAACCAAAGCATATGTTTAATAGTGAGCATCTGAAGATGCCAATAAAATAATGTAAAATAACATCATTGTCAAATAGTATATACTTATTTGCAAATGATGCAACATTAGGAAGGGTGATGAGGAATGTTGTTAATACGGAATCCTTGCAGGTTCATCTGAACAAATTAGTTCTCTGGACAAATGCATGTCAGTTCAATGTTACAGCAGGATTATGCATTTTAGATTGAGGACATTGCAAGTAGAGTATTATATTAATGATAATTATAATTCTTGTTGAAAGGCTTATACGCTGGTTAAACATAACTAATAATTAAGGAATTGACAGCTTACACTAGAAATATAAATTAAAACAACTTTAATAAATACTTTCCGATATTTCGGCAACATCACATTGCCATCTTCTTGGGAACTTAAATAAATAACAGGTGCACACAAGTACTACATAATACTACATAATACTACACAACAGTAAATGAGAAATGAAGCAAGGAAGCTACTGTTTTCCTAAAGTCCTGATGGTGCCCCCTGCTGGGCTATATTGGTAGTTATTGGCCTTTGGGCTGAAATTCTTCTGATATATGTTTCCCAAATTTGGGGCAGTCTTATGCACCCAAATTTGTTGAGGTTTGGCATGTTCCTAAGGGCTGAGGATTCCATGAATAGTCTTTCATATTTGAACTTGCTGCGGTGTATTACTATGGCTTTCTTCCACCTTATTCTGTGGCAGGTATCCAGAGCATGGTCTGCAAGTCCAGAGTAGCTGTACTGGTGAATATCAGAATATCAGAACACAAGGACTACATCCGATTTCACCAGTACAGCCACTCTGGGCTTGCAGATCATGCTATTAAAGTTGTTTTAATTTATATTTCTAGTGTATGCTGTCAATTCCTTAATTATTAGTTATAATGGTAATTGGCTATAAGTGGCTATAACTGCAACTGGGGTTTCTCCAAGTGACTTGTGGAGGGATGGGGTGGGGATGATGATTAACAAAGAGATAAAGGGACTGTATTGCTAAGGTAGTTAAATCATCAAATCAGCCAAGTGCAATAGTGAAGAGAAAATTAAACTTGTAAGAATAAGGAAGTTATTCTACTGTATTTCAAGAATTTGATAAGACCATATCTATTACTGTGCTCGCATATGGTTTCGGTTCAGAGGAAATGAGGAGACAACTCGAGCATAGGGTAACTAAGATGATGTAGCATATGGAATTGTACATATGAAGATAGACTGAGAGAATATGGTGGTGTTCAATATTTCAGCTGATGATTTGGAGGGAGAGAATTAATATCATTCCATGGAAGCCAAGTCAGCATGTGTTAATGTGGTTAGGAAACATGTGAGAGTTCAATTTGATCTTATGTTGTTTGTGAGTTCAGTGAGTGAATGTTTTTAAAGAAAGATATGTAAGATATTTAATCATTGTGGCATAGAAGAGGCCATCCCTCAGTATGTTCTTGATTATTTCCTGGAAGAGAGTTTGTAATAATATTAATTATAAAAGGTAGTAGACCCAGAGAATGCATATAGTAGCATTTATACCATATCTATTTAAAACATCCTTTTGTGGTTTTCTGTTTATGCACTTTATTTTTTTGGTGCAACTCTCACTTCATTTTCTTATGGGGAAAAAAAAACATTTTTCAGTTTGAGAACATCAACTATGAAATACATCACTTTTCTTTTAAATTCAAAAAAGTTGATTATCTATCCAAACTAAAATTCTGTTTAAATTTTCCTGAAAATAGTTAGCATTAGTTCATAAATGTTCTTCATATTGCATCGTTATCAAATTTGGAAATAACTGTCAAACCATCAGAAATAAACAGCATTTACTAATAATTTGAACAGTATTGACAGAATCTTGTGTCACACTTCTGGTTACTGTTTTTCTTTCATCCACGAGAAGTTTTTCAACCTATAGTACATCAATAATGAGGATGGACAAGAAAGGCGAGGAAAAATAAGAAACTTGTGTGTGATTGGATTTGAAGATGTGCAAATTGTACCCTGTATGAAATATGTTAGAGACAGGACTGTTCCAAAAGATAAAATTTTGAGGAATGGATGAATGAAGGGGATGGGGCTACAGGTTTGGAGTTGTTAAACTTTGAAGGGTTATTGAATAACTGCTGCATATGATTTTTTAGATTTAGAAGAGACAAGAAAAATTATCAATGCCAGTTTTGATGAACTGTGTCTATGGAAATATGTAAAAAAAAGAGTAGCAGTTAAAATAAACTCAAAAATGAGAAATCTCTTATCTAGAGATTTGGGAGTTGTCAAAAGTAAGACTAGGGAATAAATGTTTACATAGCAAAAATAATTTGCTTCAGTGATGTTCAGTGTGAACAACTGGATTAGATGACTAAAATTAGTATTCTAATCAAGAAATCAAGAAGATCATCCCACCTGGCATTTTTATAATTCAGACATGTTGATGATTACATTACATCATGAGAGAAGTAATCAATACTTGCCCCCCCCCCCTTCCCCAATACACAATATGATGGTATTTTAGAGCCAGCCAACCTCCTATCCATACATCGATAACCATTATCCAATAATCAGTACTTTCTTTCATTTTATATCAATTTACCCAATGACAGTCTGTTAAATGTCTTCACAGAATTCACTGATATCATCCTGTATGATCTCCTTTATCTAGCACATTCGTTCCTTTTTTTGTAAAATGCAAGTAAATTGCTTTATCTACCTTTTATATGGGCCATGCTGACCACCATGGAGAATCCTATTCCTAATCAATCTGTCCAATATTTTAACCATAATTGCAGATATACAGATTGATCTGTAGGAAACATCTGTTTTAACACCACTTTTATGGCATTATTTTAGCTTCCTTCTTTCCATTGGGCCATCTCAGTCATTGTACATTGTACATTCAGATGAGCACATTCCCTCAAAATATTGTTATTATTATTATTATTATGTGACACCTCCAAGGAGTCCAAAGATTCATCGAGGGAGAGCACCTACTCTACAATCTCCATCTCTACCACTCAATCCACCAACTACAGCGAACCGCACATCATCTATACCAACACCATCTACTGCCACCACCACTAGCATTTTCACAGACAATCACAATTATCCATGCCCATGGTAGGATTCGAACCTGCAGCCATTTGACTGGAGAGTGGATATGCTAACCACTCGGCCAACCGGACCATCAATATGGACTTAAATCTAATCAACCTAAGAAATGCCACAAGTTTAACAATTATTTCCGTTACCGTTGCTTTATTATGCAGACTTACCCATCCATATTAAATCCTATAATAGATATATTTGTGCCATAATAACTCCTCTGTGCTACTTCATCAGTCCAAACTGGGAAACATATTTATCTTACTTCGAAAGTTTTTTTCACTTGGTTACAAAGTAAATTATACTTCCAAGTGTGCTAAAACAGTTTGCACGAGAAGCATTGTCATGACTATGTCACAAGGCCAATGACTTCGCATCAGTTGCTTAGTATCACATAACACAAAACACCCTTCCTTTTCAGATGTGCATAATGCTGTATATTGTGGGAGGGTCACTACCCAGAATGGGTTGACCTTTATTGGGGATTTCATTTGTTCTGTATCTTCAGAATTTCAGAATCTCATGAGTGACCTGAAAAGGATCACGCTCTCAAGTAGTTCAATGAATCTTAAGTATTGACCAATAAATTTAATGATAAATTATGCCAACAAGTTTCACCAACTGGGCTGTTTGGCTTCTTCAGGGCATACAAATGGTAAAGAAAAATCAAAGTCGCTAGTACATAGAACCTATAATTTATCATTAAATTTATTGGTCAAAAAAAAAACCCAGTGTAATCTTATTCTAAAATTAATTAAGTTAGTGGCCAAAAAAATATATTCACAAAAAATCTTAAGTATAGAATAAAAGCCAAAAGGCTATTTTTCTGGCAACCTTAATAATAATGAAGGGGATACAAATCCTTTGATGTTTATCTGCCAGTAAGCGAAACTCTAAGAACTAGGACTAAGATCTATGAGTTTCATACCGAAAAACTATCGGCAAATCCAAGTGTAAGTAACCACTTGGTACAACACCAAGGCAACTCGTATCAAAGGTGGAGCAAGCTCCCTCACTATCCTTGATATTTTCTCATAATGTAAAAACACAGCCCCTAGGGGATGTAATACTGTAATTACATTATGAGGAGAGGTCACTACTCAGACTGGTTTCAACCTTTTTTGAGGTCTCATCAGTGAGTAGGTAGACCTGGAAGATAACAAGGTTTAAGTGAAAAGTATTTACATACCTTCGCTATACGAATGCCATAAAATTTCAAAGGATTTGTTATCCCCTTCATTATTATTAAGGTTGCCAGAAAAATAGCTTTTTGGCTTTTATTCTGTGTGATAATATACAGGCACACCTTTATGGCATTCGTATAGTGAAGGTATGTAAGTTCTTTTCACTTAAACCTTTTAAGAACTTTCTAAGAACTAGGACTAAGTTCTATGAGTTTCATACCAAAAAACCTGGACGATAACAAGGTTTAAGTGAAAAGAACTTACTTACCTTCACTATACGAATGCCATAAAGGTGTGCCTGTCTATTATAACATAGAATAAAAGCCAAAAGGCTATTTTTCTGGCAACGTTAATAATAATCAAGGGGATACAAATCCCTAATAATAATGAAGGGGGATACAAATCCTTTGTGGTAGGCCTTTGCATACTGGTAAGTTTTGTCTGCTGCTGCTGAACAGAGCTGAGGCTGAGCATGGCAGTGAGCTTTGCAAGGACTAAGAGTTTGTGCAGTGTTTCAGGCAGAACCAAAATATACTTAAGATTTATAATGAAGGGGATAAAAATCCTTTGAAGGGGATACAAATCCTTTGAAGGATTTGTATACCCTTCATTATTATTAAGGTTGCCAGAAAAATAGCCTTTTGGCTTTTATTCTATGTTATAATATACAGGCTCACCTTTATGACATTCGTATAGTGAAGGTATGTAAGTTCTTTTCACTTAAATCTTGTTATCTTCCAGGTCTACCTACTCACTGATGAGACCTCAAAAAAGGTTGAAACCGGTCTGGGTAGTGACCTCTCCTCATAATGTAATTACAGTATTATATCCCCTAGGGCTGTGTTTTTACATTATGAGAAAATAACAAGGATAGTGAGGGAGCTTGCTCTACTTTTGATAAGAGTTGCCTTGGTGTTGTTCTACCAGGTGGTTACTTACACTTGGATTTGCTGATAGTTTTTCGGTATGAAACTCAGATCTTAGTCCTAGTTCTTAGAGTTTCGCTTACTGGCAGATAAACATCAAAGGATTTGTATCCCCTTCATTATAAATCTTAAGTATATTTTAGTTCTGCCTGAAACACTGCACAAAATCTTAGTCCTTGCAAAGCTCACTGCCATGCTCAGCCACAGCTCTGTTCAGTAGCAGCAGACAAAACTTACCAGTATGCAAAGGCCTACCACTCTGCTAGAGGATGATAAAGGCAGCTTCCAGACATACATACAACATGTCATTGGTGGGAGCCAGTTACAGGAAGTTACAGGTTGAATTAATGCAGAAATCTATATTTCTCATATACAATTAGTAAAAAGGTGTATCACTTTATTAAAATACTCTGGATTAGAGTATTTTAATAAGGAAGGATAGATGAACTAATTTTTTTTCACATGGCTACAAAGTAAATTTTACTTGCAAAGAATTTATATTCTTGTTTAATCCTTTGTCCACGTGTATGTAAAGTTTTAGTGGGAAGTATCTTCATGACTAATCTATTTGTACATAAAGATTGATGAACTTCACATTCATTACCTTAGTATCCCATAATGCAAAGCACTTCCAAAAAGGAAGTGTGCCTTGTATTGTGGGAAGCTCACTACTCAGACTAGTTGCAGCCTTTATTGAGGTCTTGTTATTTGGGACATGTATGACTTCTGCATTAATTCAATTTTGTATCTTCTTGGCCTGACTCCCACTGATGAGACTTCAGTAAAGGTCTCATCAGTGGGAGTCAGACAAGCATAATGCTGTGCTCAATACTGTCTACAGAATATATGCTGTGAATATGGTGGCATCAAGTTCTTAATAATGAAGACTTCAGAAAAAGAGTAATTCAGCAAAATGTTAACCTGGGAAGCAAAAATTAAGTGAATTAGACGTGTGTTTAGTAAAGACTGGTAAATCTGTCATAGCCCTGGACTGCAACCAGGGAAGGAAACAAAAGTTCAGCTATCCTGAAAACAGATGGAGGCGATCAACTCTAATAGACTGTGAGTAGAGTTTTGTTGAACTAAGACCAATGGCAAAGATAAAAAAAAAAAAAAATAACACCTTATTACTAAAATACTCTGGATTAGAGATAGATGTTAAAATGTTTTCCACTTCTCTAATTAAGAGTATTTTAGGAATAAGGTGAGACACCTTTTGGCTACTTGTATATGGAAATGTGACTTCTGCATTATTTCAACCTTGGTATCATTTCTGGGTCTGGCTCCCACTGATTAGACCTCAATAAAGGTCTAAATGGATCTGGGTAGTGGCCCTTCCCATAATGCATAGCATTATACATGTCTGTAAGGATATGTGTATTATTTTATGGGATAGTAAGGAAATTGATGTGAAGTCATTAGCCTCTATATATGAGTTGCCCAGTCATGAAGTTACTTCATGCACAAACTTTGCTTACACTTGAATAAAGGATGAAATCAAGAATATAATTTCTTGGCATCTTTCATTTATAACCAACTGGAAAAACTTTCAATAACAATATATATTCTTGATTTAATCCTTACTCTGAGTGTAAGCAAACAATTGTTGTGCATGAAGTATCTTCACTGGGCTATTGGTATATAGAGGCTAATGACTTCATTTCAGTTGCCTTATCCCACAATGCAAAGCATACACATCCTTTCAGACACGTATAATGCTAAGCATTGTGGGGAAGGGCCACTACCAGACCAACTATGATCTTTATTGAGGGATACTTCTCCAAAAACTCAGGGTAATGTACAAGATCATCCTAGATCTCACTGAGTAACCCTAATTGGTCACTACTAAACTCATCACTCTTGACCTGAATCACTCCAGGAGAGGAAAACTCAGCAGTGGCTACACTCAGTCGCAGGCAAAAACCTACCACTGAGGCTCTGCTTGTTGGTAGGTGTTTTTGCAAGCAAAAAGAACCAAGAAAACCCAACATCTCAGTGGGAACCATACCCAGAAGTGATACCAAGGTTGAAGTAATGCAGAAATCATTTATTATCAATATACAAGTAATCAAAAAGTGTCACACCTTTTGATTAAAATACTCTGGATTAGAGATAGATGTTGAAATTTTCACTTGGAATGTCATCGACTTACTAGAGTCCCATTCACAAGAATTAACCAATGGAGATAGAGAAGTAGCTGAAAGAAACACAAGAACATGAAGAATCAGAAGATCCAGAGCCAAGAAAGTTTACAAAAGAATTAGCTGAAGCTTTTCATCTCATTGCTTAGCTTGAGGAGCAAGATCCTAACATTCCATGGTTTACAAAGGTTTACTGTGCAGTTAGTGAGAACATCACCTGCTACAAGGCCATTTATGATGAAAAAAGAAAACTGCTGTGCAAACAACCCTAGATACCTTTTAAGAAGCTGATTTCAGTGTTAAGCTCCCCCTCCTCCAGAAACAGAATCAAATCCTAATTCTCCAGCACCAGGTTCATCCTTTCTAGCACCATCTTCTAATTAATGTTAGCCTACCTTCTTGACTCAGAAATACCCTTTCCAGTAAGCAAGATATTGATGCAACCTTTAAAATTCTAAACTGTTTGTATGAGTTTGTTTTTATGTTCTGCTTGTTTGAACTAAAAGAAAGAGCACAATAGTTTCCGTAATTTATTATTATTGTTACAGTATTACACTGTATTATTGTTGCCACATATGAGCCACTATAGTATTATTATTATTACCGCATATGTGTTGTTCATCAGGGATCCAAGTTACATACAAATCTGACTTTCTCAGGAACATATCTCGTTTGTAATCCAGGGACTGCCTGTATTCCCCTCCTATTGGTCCATTTTGATAAGGTTTCACTGTGTTGTGATTTGAAATTCAGCAAAATATAAGCAAGTTAAGGAACATTTTTTATATATATATATATATATAAAATATAGTTTAGTGTTTTTAATTCCATTAAATATAAGTTATGAGTAAGCAAACAATGTTTGCACATGAAGTATCTTCACGACTGGACTACTTATGTATAGTGGCTAATGACTTCACATCAATTGCCTTAGTATCCCATAATGCAAAGCACACATCTGAAAGGATGTGTGTGTGTGTGTGTGTGTGTGTGTGTGTGTGTGTGTGTGTGCACTCTTTGCATCCCACATTAGGTGCCCCACATAGTTAAGAACTCTAGTCTTTCATCGACATGTTTCAGTTAGTTTTGTGCTGCCTTTGTGTGTGTGTGTGTGTGAAAAGTCTTATGTTGTACTCCCCCGACAATGTCTCAATGACTAGATGAAATTTTGGAAGAATTAAATACAATTTTTAATCCTTTCTTAGTGCTGTTTCACTCCATTAAGCCTCTAAAACAAGTTTCTCTCAGCACTTAAGCCTAAAATGCAATGTGAGAAATTCTTTTGTTGTGTGGAAGGGGGGATGAGGCGGGGGGGCAACCATTTCCCCAGCCTAGTTGACCAAGTGGTTAGTGTATCCACACTTCAATCAACAGATCATGGGTTCAAATCCTGCCATTGGCATTAAATGTTTCTGATTGTTGTTAGGTGGGAAATGAGCTTTATTGCCTAGTGTGAGCGCCATCCTGTTTATTGGAGGCCTGAAGTGGTTTGAAAAAGTTCCAGTTTTGGTTTCTAGAGCAGAATTTACATATTGTAAATATATATATATATAATATTGATAAAAATATTAAAAAAAAATTCTTAGTCAACCTATTGGTGTGAATATACTATGTTTACACCAGAAATATTTTTAGGGGGGAGGATTGGGGTACACATAATAAAATTGAAGGCATACTAATATAATATTGAAATTAACTTATATTGTGAAATCTTATGAATAATCTGTGTTCAGTGGGATATGTGATTTTTGTGTTGTACATTGCCAAGTACAACACCACTACCTAGTTGATCAAAGACTGAAATATCTCAAAAAAAAAAAAAAAAAAAAGTATCATGTTTGTAATAGGGTAAATGGATTATCTGACCCTTAGCTCACATCTGGGATTGTTGATCTCTCAAAATTTTTGATAGACCAGGTTATAATATAAGCAAAAAAGTGGACTATTTAAATAATAAAGCACATATTTATTTAACAGTAATATAATTGTTATATAATAATAATAATATAACATAAATTGTAATATAACAGTAATATAACTTGTTATATAAATTGTTATATAACAGTAATATTAATTGTTTAAAAAAAATATGTATATGATACTTATCTATGCAATTTTAGAGTATAACTCTAAAAAACATATATATTTTTTTTAGTCTTTATTTTATTTTATTTTTGAGGGAGAAGAAACTATTCGAGACCTTGAAGAAGAAATTGAAAATTTGAAGACCAACATTGATTATATCCATGAAAACATTTCAGAGTGTCAAACTAGTATTGTCCAAATGGAAGAATCAAAGGTATAACTACTGCAATTTTTTCCTGTAACACCATAGATATTTCAGTTCCTGTTAACAAGATATATTATTTATTAAAAAAAAAAAAGAATGCATAAAGTATTGCAAATCAGCTATTTATAGAAATGGCCAATCTGTTTTCTGGACATTATTTCTTTTCCCACTAGTATTTTGTATTCACATTTCACCAACATTGTTCTAATTTGAAAAATTTAAGTTTGAGAACACTGCAAATTTTAAAAATAAGTATTTTGGTTTTATTTTTATAGTTATTGAATTGTATTGTTTCTTTATATCTGGATATGCTAGTGACTGAATATTAGCAGTATAACGATAACTTCTAAATTGGAGGAATTGCCTTTCCTATTGCTGGTTGCAGGCCAAGATGGTAATGCAGAGTTACCTCATGTTGGCTGGTAACCAACTTGAGGAAAATCATATAACTCGAAAGTTTCCAAGGAAATTTCTTTGAACAGTCCTTTTGGATAAAGACCCAGGACTTGGATAATGATAAACAAATAACTCAAAAAATCAGAGTTCCTGCCTTGGAATATTCAGAGTATAACACATAGAGGAAGAACTAGATGCAGAATTAAAAAAGACAAAAGTTGATTTAGCAGTAATCACTGAGACTAAAAAGAAATTAAGAGGAAAAAAAAAGAATCGCAAACATTATTACACTCGCAAACATTATTACAAACTAATATTACACTCGCCAACAAAAAAAATTTTTTTTCCTGCTGATTATGATCTGACACTTGTTTTTTACTAATTTGGGTGTGCTGATTTCAAATATCAAACCCATTTTTCTCTATCACGGCAGGTTTTTCCTCTATGGCATTTTCTTTTTGCTAATTTGTAAGTTTTTGATAGTTTTAAGGAGGCAGTACTATTTAGAGGATCAAAAAAATCGATTTTTTTAATATTATTTTTTGAAAGTATGTACTTTTAAAAATTTGCTCCTAACTTTTTATCAAGAAATTCGAAAAATTCCCGAAGATATACCTAGTATTCAAAGTGGTGCGCAGATCAGAATCGGAGCACTCACCGCTCTCGCTTGTTAGTAAACGAATAAATGCGTAAGAACCTGCAACGGCACGTACTGGTGCTTTGAATGCGAGAGAGGCCAATAACCGACCTAATACATTTAGGTGATGTAAAGTAGGTGATGACAACTGCCTAAAACAAATGAATGCTATATGCATCATAGCAGACAAAGAATGAGCGAAATCAGTCAATCGTTAATCGATCGTGAAAGTATGATGAGCGCTTATAACGTTTCAATAAAGTCTCTGTTTTTTTTTTTGTCTTGTTAATTGCATGTTAGTCGGCAGTGAAGAAAATACATTATGTCTACTACTCGAAATTGTGTCAATAGTGTAGATTCCTTCTGCTACATTTTGGCAGCTTTACTGTTCCCAGTCAAAGGACAAATATCACTGATTTCGTTAAGAAAGTGTACTTTGCATATTTTGACGTAAAAATTGCAGATCAGGACAAGTCATGGGCTCCAAATAAAGTGTGTAAGTCGTGTAGAAATTTTCGACAGTGGAGCAAGGGAAAATGCCAAAAATTAGCTTTTGGCATTCCAATGATTTGGCGTGAACCGAAAAATCACGTAGATGATTGCTATTTTTGTTTAGTTCAGACTTCTGGTTATAATAAGAAGAATAAGAAAAAAATTGTGTATCCAAATCTCGACTCAGCAATTTGGCCAGTTGCTCATTCCAGTGAAATAGCCGTGCCAATTTATAAAGGACTTCCTTTACTTGAGAATGAGCATGATCGGGATATGCCAGATGTTCTTGAGGAGCAAGACCCGGATGTTGATTTAGACAATGAAAATTTAATTTCTAGTTCTGGACCGCAACGTTTTACTCAAGCGGAATTGAATGACTTAGTAAGAGATTTGGGCCTATCAAAGGAATCATTGGAATTGTTAGCTTCAAGATTAAATGAAAAAAACTTACTGGAGCAAGATACGAAGATAACTTTTTATCATAGAAGGGCAAGTAATCTTGTACAATATTTTAAACACGAGTGTGGGTTTGTTTACTGTAACAATGTGTCAGGTTTACTAACTGAAATGAGTGTTGTACAATATCATCCAAATAAGTGGCGTTTATTTATCGACAGTTCAAGCAGAAGTCTCAAGCGTGTCTTACTACACAATGGGAATGTATATGGCTCAATTCCTATTGGCTATTCAGTCCACTTAAAGGAAACATATGAGGACATTAAAAAGGTTCTGAAGTTATTAAAATATACAGACCATAACTGGATCATCTGTGTGGATCTTAAAATGGTGAACTTTTTACTTGGCTTTCAAAGAGGATATACAAAGTTTCCATGTTTTCTATGCGTCTAGGATAGTCGAGCTAGAAACCAACACTGGAGTCAGAAACATTGGCCTCTTAGAATATCCTTAAATGTTGGAGAACAGAATGTTATAAATCAACCTTTAATCGACAGAGAAAAAAATCATTTTTCCACCTCTACACATCAAACTAGGTCTTATGAAGCAGTATGTTTAAAGCTTTAGATTTACAAGGCGACTGTTTCCAATACATATGTTAAAAATTTCCATGACTTAGTTATTGAAAAAATTAAAGCCGGTGTATTTGATGGACCGCAAATTAGAACTTTGATGAGAGACCCAAATTTCGTCAACTCTATGAACGAAATTGAGAAAGAGGCCTGGACTTCATTTACGATGGTTGCGAATAATTTTCTTGGAAACAAAAAAGTGTGCAATTACAAAGATCTAATGGAAACAATGCTTGAAAATTTTCCAGCGCCTAGGTTGCAACATGAGCATAAAGCTTCATTTCCTATATAGTCATCTTGATAGATTTCCCGAGAATTTAGGTGCAGTAAGTGATGAACAAGGCGAAAGATTTCATCAAGACTTAAAAACTATGGAAGATCGGTACCAAGGAAGATGGGATTCTCACATGATGGCTGACTACTGTTGGAGTATTCAAAGGGATTGCCAAAACAGAACACACAGCAGAAATTGCTACAAACAAAAATTTATTCCCTGAAACTCATGTGTAAGTAAAATTGTTATTTTTTTATAAATATTCTTGTAATTTTTAATGAATATTGTTAAGTAGTTATGTATCTAATTATCAGCCTCTCTTGCATTCAAAGCGGCAGTACGTGCCGTTGCACATTCTTACGCATTTATTCATTTACTAACAAGCGAGAGCGGTGAGCGCTCCGATTCTGATCTGCGCACTGCTTTGAATAATAGGCTATATCTTCGGGAATTTTTCGAATTTCTTGATAAAAAGTTAGGAACAGATTTTTAAAAGTACATACTTTCAGAAAATAATATTAAAAAATCGATTTTTTTGATCCTCTAAATAGTACTGCTTCCTTAAAACTATCAAAAACTTACAAATTAGCAAAAAGAAAATGCCATAGAGGAAAAACCTGACGTGATAGAGAAAAATGGGTTTGATATTTGAAATCAGCACACCCAAATTAGTAAAAAAACAAGTCTCATATAAAAGTCAGCAAAAATTGTGTTGGACTGTGTTATTATTATCCTAAAATCCTATATAGTCAGTCTCATCTAGGAGCTCCCTTTTGTCATATACACACACACACACACACACACACTCACACACAGTTCATGATACTATGTCTTAAACACATTCAAATTCTCTGTAAACACTGCGTCAGGCAATGCATTCCTATCATTTACAACTTTCCATCCAAAAAAAGCTGCTTCATCACTCATCTGACCTTGTTCTCTCTCTCTCTCTCTCTCACTTTTATGAAAAATCTCTCCAGCGTTACGCCTATAACAACCCCTTACCAACTTGTTTGTCTCTATCATATGACCACTAGACTCTGCAAATTGCATTGTCTCAACCTTTTTTCATATTCGACATTCCAGAGTTCAGAAGCTATTTTGGTCACTTGCCTCTGGACCTTCTCAAACATCTTTCATCCTTTTGAAAACTAGGTGATTAAATCTGTGCACTTTCATGGAAGTGTTCTGCTTAATTGGCCACTATTATTCCTCTACTCCCTCCAAAATCATTAAAACAAAAGCTACTGCTAACCAACACCCTTTTACAGTCCATCTTGAAACTCGCAGAACCAACTTCACTGCTTCCTCCTTCATCCCAAGCCTTAATGGAATGGAATCAGATCTCCTTACTTCTATAAGTCACTGTCCTTTGCATCATTGCCAGAATTTGTTTTGTTGTCCTCACAGTTTTGGCAATATATCCTCTAAATTTAAAATTTTTATCCACCATCACCCCCAAGATCTCTTTCCTACACCTCCAATGATATATCCCCACCAAAAGTAAATTCTACACCCCATCATTGCTTTTCAAACATTTTGCAACATTGAGCTGGCATTCTCATCTCGTTCCCATTCACTCAGTCTATTGAAGTCTTCATGTAAGACCACAACTTCTGCTCTACTTCTCATAGTTTGTCTCAACTTTGCATCATCTTCAAATAACTGTATATCCCCAGTGCAGTTGAGGATATTCAACTAAGGATGCATTTGAATATTTTCAAATTTTCCCCAATATCCTTAACATACAAGTTAAACAGCAATGGTCCTAAAACCAGACCCGAAAGTCACTAGTGACTTTCCTCTTCTGAGATATTGCTCCCCCATACACAACTTATTGATACCTATCAGACAGCCAATCTCCAATCCAATGCACTAGTCTAATATCCAACTCCAACTGCTCTAGTTTGACTATCAACTTTACAATGCTGCTGTCACCTTATTGTAATAAGTAAGTAGATCACTAAAACATAAACTCTCTTTAGCAAATGTGTGTGTGCTGTCTATCAAAGATAATACCATTGTTGTCAACCCAATTCTGGATCCTGATTCTCACCAGCCTTTCCATTGAGCAGCTAATTGTTCATAATGGAAAGGCTGTTCATAATGAACTTTTGCTACCCTTACTGAGTCATCCTCCTTGCATGTTCTTTGTATTCCTCATGGAATTTATTATTATCACTCCTCTTATGTTGCCTCCATAATGCCTTCCTTTTTTTTTCTTTTTTTTTTTTCTGTATTACATCTCTTCAATCATCCATTTCACACCTACCTTATGCAAACTTCAAAACTTTTGGAATACATTTAGACATTGCTTCTGCTAGATAGTTCTTGAATATCACCTAACTCTTCATTCCATGCTACAGCTGCAAACGTGTAATTCCACATATACCCTTTCCTCACAGATGTCCTAACATGATTGACAACCACTCAGGTAATCATTTCATGGTCACTCTCCCTAACTGGAGTGAGATGTGACACTTTATTCTGGTGAGGTGATGAAATCTAAGACCCTCAGTCCTTGTGTGTCCTCTGTTACATACTACCTGAGGTAGTTATTCCTCAAATTCTCACTCATTTTCTTTACTTCTGGTTGCTATCTCATCCCACTCTGTGTTGCCATAATTAAAATCACCCATAATGATCACCCTTTTCCCATTTGCTTATACATTTCCTGGTCGCTATCTTCTACATTACCAGGTCTATAGCAGCATCCAACAAAGTATTTTATTCTATTCACTTCTATCTTACACCATACTACCTCAAAACGACTATGACTATTTCCCACCTGAATAGCAAAAAAAGATACAAGAAACATTCACAGAAAAAGCTGGGATAATTATAATAGTATATTGCAAAAAAGAAATATATGAACCTTTAGCCCAAAATCTATAAATCAATGAAGTTCTTATAGAAAGAAACAGTAGGTGCTGAAAAGAGAGAGAGAGAAATGATCAACAATGGGCAGATTATTATTATAAACTCTGAAAAGGAACTAAACAGTCGAAATTATTATTTAAAAGATTTTTAGAAAATATAAATGATAATAGCTGGAAACTGTATAAACAGGATGTGAGGAGAAGGTTCTTTGCAGGGAGAGTGGTTGGTGAGTGGAATGCATTGCCTAAGTGTGTTAGGAATATCGACATGTTGCATCATATTAAGGCATGGTTGGATGAGCATTGTGTGCAATACTCTGTGCCTTTCACGATGAGTTTCTGACTCAATGGAGATGGGATGTTAATAATAATAAGTCTCCCAAATAACATTACATCAGAAGAATGAAATGAAGCATTAAAAGACATGAAAAATGGAAAATTACCATGGAGAAGATACAATCCCAACATAACTTATGAAATATGCAGGAAATAAATTTCATCATTGATCTCTTACTTTAATAAACAAAATATATAACACAGGAAGAATACCCAATGACTGGAACCATGCAACTGTCATTTCTATATTTAAAAAAGGAAGAATAACTGTGACAACTACAAAGGAATAAGTTTAGTAAACACTGGTTATCAGATATATGCCAAAAGATTGAAGAACAGAATTAACCCTATACTAGAAAAAAAAAAAATATATATATATATATATGTGTGAAGAAGAGAATGCTTTAGAAAAGGAAGAGCTTGCACAGATAATATATTCAGTTTCAAACTACTGAGAAGAGAAGAGAATTCAAATTAGGAACACATCTAGCATTCATAGATTATAAAAAAGCTTTTGACAAGATAGACCAATATAAACTCTGATATAAAAAAAATATAAATAAATAAATAAAATAAAAATTAAAACACACTTGTCTATAAATTTATTAAAATCACTGTACAGCCTATATAAGAAAACAGTAATGAACATAAAAAGAGACAAGAACAGGACCAAAACATTTGAAGTAACAGAAGGTCTTAGATAAAGAATCTCTCCATTTCTCCAATATTATCTGGAATTTTTTTGAATGAAATATCCAAAGAATGGGGGTTAACCAGCAAAGAAGGAATTCAAACAGAAAATAATTTTACTTAGCTACTTTACTCTTTGCTGATGACCAAATGATACTGAAAGAACCACTGAGTACATTCCACAAAAAGCTGTACATAAATTGAATGTAATAATAAATTGAATGTAATAATAAAACAATATCATTTGGTCATCAGCAAAGACTAATATTCAAAGGAAAAATGCCCATCCAAACTAAAATAGTAATAGACAATAAAATAATGAAACAAATTAATAACAGTTTTTTAATTATTTGGGTTATAAATTAAGTTACAATGAAGATTTATACATTTCTGACAAAATTTCTTTTCCAAAAGAAAATGTGGAATAATAAACAAACATTAACACTACTGCAGTAGTTCATTAAAAAAAAGCAGAATAAGAATTTATATTTTATCAAAACCATCATTATTATATAGCACTGAAGCACATGGACATTAAGAGAAAGAGTTAAGAAAAGAATCACTACAGCAGAAATGAAACATATGAGAACAGTAGCATGAAGACATACTAAAAGAACTAAACATTAATGATGGAAACAATAGCATAATGCAGAACCAAATGGAAATAGCATCTAGAATGAATGGCATATGCTAGAATGCCCAGGAAGATGATGAACGAACTGCAAATCAGAGGGTCAAAGAAACAGTCAGACCGATGAAATGCTGGGATTGAGACTGAAACAGGCCACCAGTCCTATATTTGTGAATGGAGCAAG
Organism: Typopeltis vanoorti; assembly: GCF_054136105.1. NCBI lineage: Eukaryota > Metazoa > Arthropoda > Arachnida > Uropygi > Thelyphonidae > Typopeltis > Typopeltis vanoorti. Next base: position 63,365,122 of record NC_143566.1, read on the forward strand.
AACTTGTTTTGATACATGGCTGATCTATGTTATAGGTTTCTAATTTTTCGTGGGATAGGATATATATATATATATATATATATATATATATATATTTTTTTTTTTTAAACTACCCATATATGATACTAAAGCTGACCAACTGTAGTACCATATATGGGTAGTGGGTTGGGAAGGGAGAAACTTGTTTACATTTGATTTAAAAGCCTGTATATTGTATTCCTTGGGTGTTACATCACATGGAAGACTGTTCCACAGTACAGCAGTAGCAGGGATGAAGGAGGAGGAAACGAAACTTGTTCTGTGGATTTCAAGGTGTACTGTGAAAGGATGTTGGGTGGCAGCTGTACGTGTTCCAGTGGGCTTAGTACAGAGAGTGTGTGTGGGGGGGGGGGGGGAATTATTGATGCTGTTTCAGATGAACATTTCCATGGAAATATTTATAAAATATACGAACTGCAGAGACTAAACATCTATGTGAAAGTGAGGGGAGTGACTTGATAAGAGATGGGTTATTTATCAGTCTAATTGTTCTCCTCTGTATTGAGTCAAGCATTTTGAGGGGGCTTTTAGGAGCCCCAGTCCAAATGTGAGAACAGTATTTGATAGCTGGGCGGATTTGTGATTTGTATAAGGTTAACAGCTGTTTAGAGGTGAAGTAATGTCTTGAGTGAAAGAGAAATCACAGATTTTTGGAAGCTGAGGATGATATGGTTGTGATGTGTTTATGCCAGGAGAGGCCTGATGTCAAGGTAATTCCGAGAAGAGAAATTTCAGTGTTTTCAAAAGTAATACTGGGCGAAAATGGTTCTTTTTTGTGGGAAATAAGACAGAACTGGGTTTTACTAGCGTTGAAGTTGACGAGATTATCTGAGCCCCATTGGAGGGCAGAGTTAAGGGAAGATGTGGTTGATGTTCTGTGAGTTGTGTAGGATAAGATTTATCAAATGAAAGGGAGCAGTGCAATGTGCTTCATTTGTAAAACTGTGTTTTTAGTTGGAGGTCAATGATATACAGAAGGAATAGGATCACCGAGAGAACTGAACCTTGTGAGATCCCATCGTTAGTTGGATGGTGAGAGGATAGGAAGCTGTCTACCATCACACATAGTGTGCATACAGACAGAAAGCTGGCACTCCATCTGCAGAAGTCTTGAGACAGTCCAAATGAGGGAGCTTGCTTAGTAAGCCTTTGTTCCAGACCCAGTCAGAGGCTTTAGAAATATCAAGTGCAACCACTTGGAATTTGCCAAATTTCGCTGTGGCATTTGTCCAAAGATGGGTGATATGTGAGAGCAGATCACCTGTTGATCGGCATTGAATGCATACCGGTGGTCGCTTAATAGCTGGATACCTTCAAGGTAGAGTAGGAGTTGAGAATTGATAGTTTTCTCCATCACTTTAGATAGGGTGGTAGTTAGATGGCAGCGATTTGTCACCCTTTTTAGGAATGAGTTGAATATAGGCCAATTTCCAGGCTTTGGACTATATACCAGTGGAGTAAGAGGGTATGTACAGATGGCATAGGGTAGGAGTCAGTTCAGCTGCATAGACCTTCAGGACAATTGGAGGAATGCCATTAGGACCATGGTGGTGGTGGTGGTGTGGGGGTGCATTTGCCATTGTCAGTTATGCGTGCATTGGAGGCAAAGTGTGAAGCCAGGAGATTAGCTTTTTCTGTGGGTGATGTTGCAGTTGAGCCATCTGGGTAAGATAGGGTGGGAATAGTGTAGGGCAAAAATTAAGACCAATTGCTTTGGCGAGAGAACAAAAGGCATGGCTGGCATTTAGACAGGCTGCAAGTTTCCTGCTTTTTGCCCAATCAAATTCTGTTTTGGAAGTATTGATAATTTTCTTGCATCTGTTTCAGGCTTTGGTATAGGCATTGAAGGAGGATGGAGTTTTTGATTTGAGCCAGTTGTGGTATGCCTGATTTTTCATTTGTACATACTTGGCACATCTTTTGGAGAACCAGGGTTTAGATAGGGGGATGACAGTTCAGGAAGTGTAGGGAATGTATGTTTTCATGCCAGTGAGGATTACTTTGGTGATAAGTTCGGTGTATATGTTTGGATTGGAAGACTGGAAAGAATAGTCCCACCATGGGAATGAAGCATAGTAGTCTCGGAGGTTGCCCCATTTGGCACTGATATAATGCCACACTACTCTTGTGTGGCTGTGACTGTGTAAGCATAGTTGCATGGGTGAGGAGATGAGCACTAGGTTGTGGTCAGAATTACCTAGGGGGCTCACTACATTCACTGCATATTTGGAAGGCCATTGGTAAGGAAGAGATCTAGGGTATTTTGGGGGTTGTGATTTGGGTTATCTGGTATTCTCGTCAGCTTGTGAACAATTTGTGTAAGGTTGTTAGTAATGGCAAATGTTTCAGCATCTCTGCCTGCAGGATCTGTACAACTGGAAGAGGAAAGCCAGGTGGTGTTATGGACATTAAAATCACCTAGGAGGATGATTTCACTGTTAGGAGATTGGGTCTGGAGAAAATCAGCTTTTAAGGAGAGGAAATTAAAGAGCTCACAGTGGTATTATGAGAGCGATAGAGACAGCAGATGAATTTGACTGAGTGGGGGGAGGGATATTTTTAACCAAAGAAAGTCAAAATTAGGTGATTCTAGGTTAGGTGCTCTCTGGCAGGGTATGTCAGATTGGATATATGCACAGACACCATCCTTGGGTAGAAAGGAGTTAAATAGTGTATAGTTTGGAAGGTTGAGATGGATAGTGCTGAGGGAAGGTGAGATTTGAATTTTTTTTAAAGAGTAGGTGGGGTTTGGTGGACTGCAGATGGTAATGGACACTACTAAGATTGGAGTTGAGATATAAAAAGTAATTTGAACTACAGCATATTTCAGATGCCGTAGTTTCATATTGCTAATTAATTGAGTGTTGTGGTCTTTAACTTTTCAGATTATATTAATTTGGTATTTAGGACTTCATCAAACAGCCATCAAAATATGAATAAGAATTGAATAATATAAGCACGTAAACACAAGAAAGATATTTAATTAACCAAATATTTGATTATAATCCAACCAACAGACAACTAAAGAAATTAAATTCTCTCTTAGATGAAGTCATCAGTTTAGATAGAGACACAATTGAAAGACTTAAAATTCATTTTGCAAGACCTCCTAGATTTTATGGTCTTCCTAAAATACATAAGATTGACTTTCCTCTTTGTCCAATAGTAGATTGTATTGATTCTCCTACTTACCATATAGCCAAATATCTAGCTAAACGATTGAAATCTCACATAGTGAGATTTTAATAATTTAATAATTTAATTCAATAATTTTCAATAGTAATTTAGAAAGGAATCTCTAGTTCCCTTCTAAAAAAACTCCTCAGATTTCTTAGAAAAATTGAAAAATGTCTCATTGCAACCTACAGATCTTATGTGAGCTTTGATATAGAATCTTTATATGCCAATGTACCTCTCAAGGAGACTTTAAAATTACTTGCTGAAATCTTTCCAGAAGACATTATAAGAATTATAAGACAATCGAATAGTTATATAAACTATTTGATTTCATAATATGCTTTGGATATTTCTTATGTCAAAACAAATTTTACAGCCAAGTAGAAGGAATGGCCATGGGAAGTTCTCTCTCTCTCTCCTGCTTTAGCCAACTTTTATATACATCTAGAAAAAGTCCTCTTCTCATCTATTTTCCCTCAACCATCCTTTTGGGTAAGATATATAGATGACATCTTTACTGTATGGCCACACAACAAAGACTCCTTACCTTCTTTTTTAAACAGTATCAATTCCTTACATCATCGTATAAAGTTTACTATGGAAATGGAAGAAAACAACCACTTATCTTTTTTAGACAATCTCCTCATCCGGTCACCATCAAATACTCTTACAACTACAGTTTACAGGAAACCAACGTTCACAGGTTGTTATATTCTTAAAGAATCAGCCCATCATCCTTGTCAAAAAACAGGAATCATAAAATGTCTAATCAGAAGAGCCAAAACTAATTGTTCTATTTTTAATTTTTTACAGAAAGACCTTTCTACTATCCAACAACACATGAAACTCAATGGCTTTTCCGAAAAGAATACTCAACATCTTCTCGATTCTTATAATCCACCACAAAACAACAAAGATTCAATACGTAGAGTTCCAATTCCATACGTGTCCGGGATTTCAGAACCTATCGCAAGAATTCTGAAGAAATATGAGTTAACAGCTACGTATTTACCTATTAACAAATTATCTTCCCATTTTCCTTCTCCTAAAGACAAACACTCAACTATGTCTCTTCCTGGAGTTTATCAAATTCCCTACAACTGTGATCTATCCTATTATGGACAAACTGGACGTTCTCTTGAAAAAAGAATCCAAGAATCAATCCTCCATTCATCACAACAAACCTGAAAAATCTGGATTGGCTCAGCACGGGATTGAAACTAACCACAACATCCTTTGGTCCAAAACTCGCCTCTTACATAGATCCTGTTATAAATTTGAACATTTATTCAAAGAAAGCGTAGAAGCCTTACTCCATCGTCCTAACCTGAATCGGAATGACTGTATATCTATATCAAAAATCTGGGAAAGTCTAATCAGGATAACTCATTAATTCATATTAATTTTATGTTATTTAATATTATTAATTAATATCTTTATTTCAATCATGTCTCTGCTTAAAAATGTTCCCTTTAATACTTAGTGATATAACATCACGCAGCTTGTTCTATTTTTAAATGATCTATTGTTAGTATTCCACCTTATATTTTTTTTTTTTACCAGTCTTTGTTTAGCTTCAGAATTTGCTTGCACTGACTGAGGTTTTTTTTTAAATGTTGGTGGGGAGTGGGATATAGAAAAGAGTGTTAAAGAAAAGGGGAAGAAAAAAATTTTTTTTTGAATATCCTGAATCTGAATATGGAATGAACAGAGAACAAAAATTTTCATTGAATGTGTTAATGTTGCATTAAATGCAAAACAAAAAAATTAAAAACAAAGTTCAAAATATTGTTTTAATACTTTTTTTTTTATAAAGATATTAATAAACATTATGCTAAGTATTAATTATTAGATTAATTATTATTATTACTACTACTACTAATAATAATTATTATTATTATTAGATGAGGTTAACATCATCTAAGTATTAGATGATGTTAACCTCATTTATTAAACGTGTTTTATTAAAATTTTTATTTAAGATGAAATGGATGCTATAGATCCCACTGCTATATTGTCTAATTTGCAATATAGCACTATAGAAAGATTAGAGGAGTCAAAATATCTCTTGGAAAAATTACTTAATATGGCTATTAATAAACATTATGTTAAGTATTAATATTTAGATGATGTTAATCTCATTTATTAAATGTATTTTATTCAAATTTTTATTTAGGATGAAATGGATGCTATAGATCCCAGTGCTATATTGCCTAGTTTGCAATTAGAAGAGTCAAAATATCTCTTGGAAAAATTACTTAATATGGCTATTAGTCAGGTTAGTGGTCAGCATATAATAAACTCTAAGTTATATCATATCCTCAAGGGACCCAAGACATTAAATAAATAAAATTATTATTATTTATTTATTTTTATTTATTTTTTGTTGAAAGTTTTATCACTGATTTGTAAAGTACATTATAGATGACGAGAAATTATATTCTTGTTTTAATCCTTTATTCAAGCATATGTGAAGGAGAGTTAGTACTTGAAGTATTGTATGCCCACAGTTCACATGACCAGGTCTGGCAGATAGCCAGGATTAGTCAATTCATGCTGAAGGGGATAAAGAAATAAAGGATGTATGAATTGGTCACCAACATGCAAAACACATGCTTTATACGTAAAATTTTCCAACTGTTATACAAGCAAATTAGTTACTACTTTAAAAACTACAATGTTCATAAAAGAAAAGTTAATTTTACGACGTGCAATAATAAACAATTCATCTCACAAGATGGATTGATTACCTTATTATCAGAATGGATTATCCTTCTTCTGACACATACAGAAGTGTCGAAGGGTATTGCATCTGTGGGCATACATATCTTCACAAACTAATCTCCTTATAAATACAAGCTGTTGACGACATATCATTTGCTTTCATGTGAAAACTTTGGTTTGGATAAAAGATTACAAGAATATAATTTCTTGTTTTTTAATAGACATTATTTTTTGTGTGTCTGTGTGTGGAAGGAGTTATTTTGTGAATTTTCTTTAATATGACATTGATAATATAGAATTTTGGTCAAGCCTTTTTGGTTGTTTGTTCTAATAAATAAGTTCGTTATAACTGCATTTCCTATGGTTAGATTTCACCTTATTTTTTTTTTAATCAGTCTCATTCTGAAAAAAAGAATGAGCATTTATTAGAAGAGCTGGTATGTTATATCAATTTTATGATATGTATCCACAAGGGGGTGTTCAAGCTACTATGAAAGCACTACGTGATTAAATTTACATTATTATTAACCTGGTATCCAGTTTTGCTCCAATTTTGGCTACTACTTGTCAGCATTCCAATATTTTCATATTGGAATTTGGGGGGGGGGGGAGAGGCCGTAATTTTCGATGAATTTCCTGTGGACGTGCTACGAGAGTGTGGTTACCCATTAGAAATCAAGGTGATGTTGGCAGTTCTATTCTAGTTTCCAGATGGAGAATCAATGTAAGCTTTCCCCCAAAACTTCTACAGCAGAACTGCCAGAATCATCCAGACAGCAGCCAGTATCCAGGAAGAAGATGCAACGTCATGCTAAACTAGCTGAAGTTTGTTCAAATTGATTGAGCTGTGTTTGCAAAAGTAACTGTAAGTAAGCACTACTTTGTTAATGTCTTTAAAGCTTGCACTTGAGAATTGTATATATGCTTACAGAAAATTGTTAGTATTTAGCTAGTTAATAAGTTGTACCAACTGAAAGGGAAAACGAATGTTATCCTATATGTGTAGTGTACGAAGTTTAGCTAAGTGTAACATAAGAAGCACCTACAAGTCTAATTTAGATATCTGAGCATTGTGACAGGTTGCCTACTGTGTATGTAATAGGCCTTAGAGAGTTAATGTCTCCTATTTGTTTGTGCATTGTACTATTTTATTAGGTTAAAATGAAATGTTTTGTTTGTGTAACTATTTTGCATGATCTATTTGCCAATGCTCTGTCTCCAAAAAAATTAGCGAACCTGCGAGCCTATTTAATTAAGAATTGCTACGACTAGTTATAAGGGATTGTGTATGTTAAAATTTGATGTTGCATATGTTCCATACTTAAATTCTCAAGCTATATATATATATAATTTAGAATGGCATGGTCGTTAAACAAATAAATTTTTCTAAATTGCATAGCTTGAGAGTTGGTAACCTGCTTATCGTGAATAACAAGATCATTCGCTAGCAGTGCGGACATAAAGAAGATTATTAAGGATTAATAGTGAGGTCTATATTAAGCAGATTATAATTTTATTTGAGTAAGGTAGAAGAAATAAGTTACGCCTAAAGTGCACGTGTAAAAGGAATAAAAGTTGCCGTTGATAACAATATAAAGTTGATGATAAAAAAGTTGATAATAGAATTATTAAAATTTTACAATGCCGCAGCCAACATTAATATTTACACCACATTTGCTACCACAGTTATTCAGTTTAGTTAGGGTATCTTGCAGACTTGTACTGGATTTATTTAGAAGTATAACATCATCCACAGAGCTGAGATTAACATCTCCAATTTTGATATCAGGTTTAATACCACTTTCCTTCATAATGTGATCCATATAAATAATGAATAACAGAAAGGATAATGTACATCCTTGTCTGACACCAGATTTAATATTAAACCATCTTCCTGTACTTCCTTCAATTCTAACTGCTGACTTACAACCCAAATAAAGACTAAGTATTGCGTGATGTAATGTCCATCGACACCATATAACTGTAGCGTTTCGAAAAGCTTCTCTCTTAGCCTTGTCATATGCCTTTTGCAGGTTGACGAAACTTAAATACAGATCTGTATTATATTCCCATGATTTCTCAACTATTTGTCATAAAGTGAAAATCTTATCCTGGCAGTCTCTATTTGGCCTGAATCCAGCTTATTGTTCACCAAGCTTCTCTTCCACAATCCTTCTCAACCGTTTCTCAAGTATACTTGCATATATCTTACCAGGAACACTCAGTACTGAAATACCTCTGTAATTCTCACATGCAGTTTTATTTCCCTTTTTATATATGGGTACTACGAGAGCTGTACTTAAATCATCTGGAAATCGTCCCTCTGTCCAGGCCTTCTAAACTATGCAGCGCAGCCACTCTAAGACTTTTATACTTCCATAGAGTATTTCTAGTCGAATATCATGTATGTACTCCAGCTGCTTTCCACATTTCAGGCTTTTGATGGCTTTTTCTACTTCAAGTATGGATATGTATTCCTGATTGCATGCGTGTTGAGTGTTTCTTACCATGTGCTGTCACTGATTGTTTCATTTAGCTGTTTTTCGAAGTAATTACTCCATATATCTAGAATACCGGCATGACGTGGGGAGCTCAACCAGAGGTACTTCGTTCGACAGCTTTGGCATTGTGTTTTGTTGCAGGGGAGTATGCTGCCCCAGTGTGGGAAGCAATTGCCCATGCAAAACATGTGGATGTGGCTTTAAATGATACCATTAGGATCATAACGGATGCCTAAGACCAACCCCAGTCAACAACCTGTATACTTAGCAGGCATAGCACCTCCAGGTATAAGACATCAAGTGGCTGGTGAGATGGAGAGAAAAAAGCAGATGACGAACGAAAGACATTCGATGTATGGCCATATCATCACGGCTTCTTGACTCAAATCGAGGGGTAGTTTTATGCAAAGGACTAAACCATTGATCCATAAATCTGAGGAGCGACACCTTGTTCTATGGATGGAGGGAATTGGTTCAGCTTCAAGAAGTTCCTATAATTAAGGAAGAGTTAATCAAGCGATATCACCTACCCTACAGCACCTGGAGGACTCTGAACCGTCTTAGAGTGGGAGTGTCCAAATGCAGAGGTAATCTGATGAAATGGGGTTATGTAGATGATGACAGCTGTGACTGTGGAGACATCCAAACTGACAAACATCTTTTATGTTGCACAAATCTAATCGATGTGTGCTCCACGGATGAAATTCTGATGGTCAATGACAAGGCGATACAAGCCACTGTTTTTTGGAGGGAGAGGATATGATTGGTTTTCTGGACTCGGAAAGTAAGTATATGTCTAGAATATCATTCTTCAATTTTCATGTCACCTTTATCATCTCTTATTTCTTTTATAGCAATTTTTCCTGTATTTCTAAGTTTTTTTCACTAGCTTCCAGAATAGCTTCAGGAAGGTGGAAACCCTCCTCATATTTATTTTCTATGTTCTTACCAAAGTCTTTCAATGACTTTTGTTTAGCTAGTTTTACACAGTGTTTAGCTTTCTTGCATTTGTTTCTGTATTCTCTAAGAGCACAAGCTGACTTATTCGCCAGGAACTTTCAATATGCTTTTTTTCTTTTCCTTCACTGCCTCTTTCTGTGTCCACCATGGAGTTCTGATTTTTCTATCCTTGCAAACAACCTCACCACCTCTCTGGCTGAATCAATGTTTTCTTCAGGGCTTGCCACTATATCTCCAAGGTTTGTTTCCTGTTCTCAAATTCTTTCATTTTTTCTTGAATAATATTTGTGTATTTTAATCTACAGTTCACATTTGAGTGCTGCTCAACTTTTATTCGCTTTAAAACTTTCTTACATGTTCTTCTTTTCAATGTGATATTCAATTTTATCCTGCTCAAGGCTAAATGGTGGTCATTTCCAATTTCAAATCCTCTGTACACTCTAGTGTCCTGCACCAGGGAGAAAACATCGCTATCAACAATAACATAGTCAATGAGACTTTTCTTATTCTTTGCCTTTTCTCTCCGTGTTAATTAGTGCACATTTTAATGTGAATCATTGTGTTAATAATAACCAGTCCATGTCTTGAGCAGAAATCCAACAGGTATTTACTATTATTATTAGCTTTGCTCTTTTCTCCAGATTTTCCCAAAATATTTTTGTATGCCTGATAATCATTTCCTAGTCTGCTATTTATTATATTCCCTAAAATACAATAAGAACCAACTGTTCATTTTTCATTGTGTCAGTTGCTTTCTCTAAAGCCTCAAAAAATTCCTCTACTTCTTCCTTAGTAGAACCTTCTGTGGGACCATAGACACAAATAAGACTCCTGTCCAGTTCCCCATTCTGATTTTTGCACACATAACCTACTTGATATTGCTTGCCATTCAAGTAAATTAGCCTCGTATTTAGTGTTGAATACTATGTCTACTAATTCTTTTCCTTGATTGTCATTGCCTGGATATAACATTTTTTATTTATTGCTCAGCTTAGAAATATCTCACCAGTTTTTTTTTTTTTTTTGTTTCATTCACCCGTATTATGTTAATCTGATACTTATCCAATTCCTCAGCTAGCTCCATTTCTTTGTCATTGAGGCTTCTTATGTTGATAGTACCGATCTTGAACTCTGGTGATGTTGAGTTTGTATTTTAAGATTTGTTCCAGTAGTTGTTCGCTATGGTTTTTAGGCGAAAACAACAGGAGCCTTGTTTAACCTGGTGAAGCTCCAGCTGGCTCAAAATTCTGTCATGATGTACCATGGTTTTGTATTGTGTTTTAAGCCAATAAGAATACAATTTTGTCGGCTAAATCCCACATTGCCAGCTCATCCTCGTTCATTCAGTATCCAGGTAGATACCTAGCAGGGTTCACTACGAGAAGGTGAGGATTGGACATTAGGTCAGAAGGCCTGGTTGGTTTTCTGCATTCCTTTAAAGGCTATGTGGAGGTCTCCTCTCGGTTATACAGCTTTGACCCTTAAGCACCCCTTTTATTTTATTTTATGTTATTAATCTTCACATGATATGGTCTATCAGAGCAAAGGTCGATGCCTTTGCCCCAATAGGCCAGAAAGGCCGAACAAAATACATCAAGATCTATCTCATGCTGGTATGAGGTATTCTATAAATGATTTGTTGGTGATGACTGCAAGCCACCAGTGTGTGCCCTGCAAAGCTCTAAGCAGCAAGATGTTAATATCTGCCAAAGTAATGCCTATAGAAGTCAAGTCTTTGTAACTCTTATTGCACCATACACCACGAAGGGGGGGTTGTAGCACTAGTAAATTGAGGAGCTACCCCAAACTCCTCTTCAGTCTGTTGAACAAGATCTGTATTCTGCTCATAATATGAGACCTTGTTCCCATGATTGACAACAAGTAGACACTTAGTGCCTACTGTCTGTGCATCAATAACCCAAACTCTCTCTCGTCCTTCTTTGCAATTAAATTGGGCTTTCTTATACTAGCCATAGTCCTATAGTATGGTTTAAATACAGTCTCCCAACCTTTGTGTTTCAATCGATTATTTAATATGGAGACCACAGCATCATGCCGCTTCACCCGACTACGATGAGTTCAAAAACAACATTGGGCAATATGAGAAAGGGTTTCGCTGTAGTGGCAACCTGCCATACTACTTCTGTCACCCCCCCCCCCCTCCATGGGTTGGGCAGGGCATTGAACCCAGCCCTGATTAAGTCGATTAATTCATAACCAGGTAGGAGTCTAGTATGTTCCCATACCCATTGATGCTGGGGAGGCACTAGATTAGATTCTTAAAGTGATGCACCATGGACAGAGCTATGTAGCTGATTTCCTATGCTCTGCTAAGTCTCTATCAGTTGACCTTGATATTTGGTCCACTCTGTAGCATACCGAAAGTCTTCCTGGATAACAGGACAATGAAATGCATCTCTGCAAATTTGAGAATGGATATTTCTAGTAAATTCTATTTTAACTGAGGCATGGGATAAGACAGCTGAGCGAAGGGATACCATTTCCCTTCCTTCACCTTGGCATGAAAATAGGCAACATGAGTATCTAAAGGAAGCCTAAGCCATGAACGAATGGAAGAGCAGATAGCACTATCCATATGGGACAGTACTGAGACATAGGTACGTCTGAGTATCAACTGATGATAGTATCTAGGGAGCAAATAATTTGAAAGGAGGAAAAGCTTTTGCTGGGGTTTGAGAGAAGCTTTTCTTAAAGATGACAAAGCATTTTCTAAAGAGAAGGAAATACAAGACCGTCCTTTTCGTGTAAAGAAGATACAAAGATATTTCTATTCTTCCAGGATGGTAAGCCAATGCAATGGTCTATCGTGCAGGGGGGGGGGCTCAAGATTTTCAACCTTTAGCTTCTTGTTATGCCTCAAAGGGACAAGTGCTAATAAGCAGGACTTTTCCACATCCATGGTAAGACCTCTAACACGAAAGAAGTCTACTGCCCAGTCAAGGAGTTCCTGCAGGCCTACCTTAGTGGAGGCCTCGAGAATAAGGTCATCTGCAAAGGCCATAGCATTAAAAGAAGAAGCATCAAGAGAGTAACCAGTATGGTTAAGTAGAGAACAAAGAAACTCATCAGTAATGCAGTTGAAGAAAAGAGGGGGGGGATAGAGGGTCACCTTGGTGAACACCCTGAACTATGGGAATAGAAGTCGCACAGGCTCCTATATTAATAGTTATAGAATTATTAGAGTATAACTCTAAAACGCATGAATGAAAAGAATCTGGAATAGGAACACTATCAAGTGATTTCTGAGTGTCCAGGGAAGCCATAAACATAGGCTTAAGATGTCGGCAGAAATCGGAAAGGAGGGCAGAAAGAATATAGATCTTCTCAGTACAGTCATCTGGAGGGACAAAGGCTCTCTGCCACATATCACATTAAATATACTTTTGCAATCTCTTTATGATGAAGTTGAAGAACAGGAGAAACTGTAATAGACCTCTAATCCACACCTCTGCTTGTGGTATCCTTCTTTGGGATAAATATAGTTCTTGAGTTCCATAAATAAGGTAGAATAACTTTAGTTGATAGAAAAATGTTCACAAGATCTTGAAGAATCTGAATGCGCACTTTCCTTAAATGTGACACTGGAAAGTCATCAGGGTCAGAAGCTGAATTACTAGGGGGAAAGCTGATATAATTTCTTCATGCAATATGGGGAGAATAAATGGTTGATTCTTGGGTCTGTCCCACACAGGCTGGTCTTGATCAGGTAAATGCAGTGGTGGAGTGGAGAAAAGAGTGGTGGAGATGCCCCATCTAGTATAGTCTTCTCACACATCCTGCGATTCTTCTTATATAAGGCTTACATTTCTGAATAAGTCCTCTTCCTCAATCGCCTATGTGAAGGTAGACTTTGAGGCCGGGGATGTCTTGGTTGTGGAGGCCGATGCTGCTGCTCAGAAAATACATTTTGGGGGTAATCCTGAAGTTTGCTGGTGATGTCATTCCCATTAAGATGAACACGAATAATGTCTTTATTCTAGTCTGCCAACTTATTTGCTAGGATTCTTTGGTATGCTTTCTTCTTTTCTAAAATTGCTTCTTTAACTTCTTGTGTTCATCATGGTTCTTATTTTTCTATCCTTACAGACATTTACCACTTACCTCCCTAGCTGAATCAATGTCTTCAAGATTTGGTTCTTGTTTTTTTGACTGCTTCAGATTTTCTTCAATAATGTTTCTATAGTCGAGTCAACCATTATAAAAACTGCTCGACTTTAATTATTTTTAAAACTTTCTTATGTACTATTCTTTTCAATGTAATATCCATTTTATCCTGCTTAGCACTAAATAATGGTCACTTCCAATTTTATATCCTCTGTACAGTCTCATATCCTGAACCAGCATAAAGATATCACTATCAACGCTGACCTACTCAATGAGTCTTTTATTTCTTTTGTTTTCTCTCTGTATGAACTTGTGCAAATATTTATGTTGAAACATGGTGTTAGTAATGACTAGTATGTATCCTGAGTAGAAATCCAGCAAATACTTAACCATTTTATTCGCTTTGCCCTTTTCTCTAAATTTTCCCAAAATAGGAATGTTCCTATATGCCTGATGGGATTAGTTTCCTACGCTGCTGTTTAGATCTCCAACAAGGAGCACTTTTTCCATTTTCTTTATGTCAACTGATTGTTCTAATGACTCAAAGAGTTCTTCCACCTCTTCCCTAGAAGACCCTTTTGTGAGACATAGGTACAAATAAGTATCATCGTCCATTTTGAAGTGTGTTCACATCACTCTACTTGAAACTGCCTTCCAGTCAAGAAGTTTACTTTCATGTTTGGTGTTGAATACTGTTGCCACTGTTTCCTTTCCTTGATCATTATTTCCTAAATATAACATCCTATATGTATTATTTAATAAGATCTCACCTGGTTTTGTTCTATTTTCATCAGTAATGCCAATTATGTCCCTGTGGTACTTTTCCACTTCTTCTGTAAGTTCGATTTCCTTTTCATTAATACTCCTTATATTAATAGTTCCTATCTTAATTTCTTCTGCTGCTGGGTTTCTTCTTCTACTTTTAGATGTAGAGGTGGAGCTTATTCCAGTAGCTGACTTTTCTGTTCACCTTAGTTCCCCTGATGAAAGCTGCAGGTGTGTGTGTGGGAGGGGGAGGCTTGTTTAATCAGGCAGTGCCCAGCTGACATGAAATCTTGTCACGTACCATTTTATGCATTTGTGGTTTAAGTCAATAGAGCGTACAATTTGGTCGGCAAGTTCCAAATTGCCAGCCCATCCTCATTTGTTCAGTACCTAGTAGATACCTACTAACAGTGTAATCCTGTCAACTCAGTTGTGAGCAAGAAATGAGACCAAAACATAAGCTAATAAGTACATGCTACATTACTCATTCTTTTGATTCAGATTTGAATATAGTTACTGGTATTTATTTCTGATGATGTCAGTATAATAGTAGGTGAAAGATATTGGACTTTTTGAATAAAATTCTATCTTTTTTCTACATGTGTAAGCCATATAAGTATCTATAAATGTCTAGTTCACATATTCCCTTAAAACAATTAATATTTGCGATATGTCTGTAAAGCTGGCAGAAATTGTAATAAAATACAATCTTGTAACAAGCTACAGACCATACAAAAAAGTGGCATCTCTTAACTACTACTCCAAGGACCAGCTACAGTCCACACACTACTATGGACAAACAGGCTGGACAGCAAACATCAGAATCTCTACATAAGAACTACATCAGGTTCTAGCACCAGAACAGCTGTTTAGGATATACAGACCAATAAGATATGCTGGTAAAGGTCACTTGACTTCACTGTAGCAAAACATAAATATGAGAGACTATTCCCAGAATCTGCCAAAACATAAATATGAACAGTCTCTCATATTTATGTTTTGCTACAGTGAAGTAAAGTGACCTTTACCAGCATATTTAATTTGTCTGTATATCCTGAATGGCTGTTCTGGTGCTAGAACCAGATGTAGTTCTTTTTATTATTATTATTTTTCAGGCCTCCATGGAGTCAAAAGACTCATCGTGGGAGGTCCTTCCTAAGAACAAAGTCTGTCAAGACTCATCGAGGGGAGGTCTTCCCCCCCCCCCCCAAGAAACATAAAGACATACCACTCCTTAAACTCATTGACCATTCTTGCTCTCACCACTCCATCAGGCAATGCATTCCATCGTTCAACCACCCTCCATGCAAAGAAACCTCCCCTCACCCTCTTGCTCACAGTTTCCTTTCATAACTTCCAGGGATGGCCTCTTGTCATCACTCCTTCCCGCTGTTCAACCAAGCGAAAGAACTCCCAGTGTCAACCCTGTAACCACCTCTCAACAGTTTAAAAGTCTCAATCATATCCTCTCCTTCTTCTATCCACCAAACTCTGCAGTCCACATTCCCTCAGCTGATCCTCATAACCAAAATTGTACAGTCCTGACACAATCTTTGTTATCCGCCTTTGTACCCTTCCCACAGTTAATTTATCCCCTTCAAATCCTGGGGACCAAATCTGAGAACAGTAGTCTAAGTGTGGTCTGATCAGAGACTTATACAACGGAATGATAACACTTTTATCTCTGCAGGTTAGTGTCCTTCTCATAATTGCAGCAATCCTCTGTGTTACCTTCACCACCTTTGCAATATGTCCCCTAAATTTCAGGTTTCTATCAATCATCAACCCCAGATCTCTTGTCTCCCCTACTTCCTCCAGTATAACTCCTCGCATAGAGTATGCAGCATCCCATCGATGTTTCCCAAACCTCAAGACCTTACATTTTGCTGCATTAAACAGATATCCCCATTCATTTGCCCATCTATCTAGCTTATTCAAATCCTCTTGCAGGGCTGCACTGTTACTAATAATCCTTCCCAGCTTCGCATCATCCACAAACAACTGAATATCCCCTTGCAATCCACTGGCAATATCATTGATATAAAGGTTCTTATGTGGAGATTCTGATGTTTGCTGTCCAGCCTGTTTGTCCATAGTAGTGTGTGGACTGTAGCTTGTCCTTGGAGTAGTAGTTATGAGATGCCACTTTTTTGTATGGTCTGTAGCTTGTTACAAGATTGTATTTTATTACAATTTCTGCCAGCTTTTCAGACATATCCCAAATATTAATTGTTTTAAGGGAATATGTGTACTAAACATTTATAGATACTTATATGGCTTACACATGTAGAAAAAATATAGAATTTTATTCAAAAAGTCCAATATCTTTCATATAATATTATACGGACATCATCAGAGATAAATACCATTAACTATATTCAAATTTGAATTATAAGAATGAGTAATGTAGCATGTACTTATTAGCTTATGTTTTGGTCTTATTTCTTGGTCACAACTGAGCAGGATTACACTGTTAGAGTTCAAGGAAACAGTTGTAAAAGTTTGTGCAGATTTCATGACTCATTCTTAGGATTCATATTTTGTTTGTCCCAAATATATAGGATGCTCATAGATTTAGTGTTGTTTAGGTTTTGTGCAGGGTGGGTCTGTTAAAATTTCCTTGTTGTGATCATTATCAAAAAAAATCTTCAAGTTCAGTAATGAAGACATTGTTATCAATGTCTTTTGCATCTCCTCACTTTTGCCCTGGTGAGGAGATGTAACTGTTAGTAGATGTATCTACCTGTGTATGTGAGGGACGGGAGTAAACACAGAATACGAAGGTTCTATCAGGTTGGCATATAATCAAGGACAGACTGATTTCTAAAGTGAATCGGTTAAGATGTGTTGAAAAGGTGCTGAGGATATTGAAGACGTGCCCAAATGGAGAACATATCATCGACTTAAAAGTAGCCAAGTGAAAGAGACTGGTTTCATGGTAAACTGAACAAGGCTGAGATATCGGGAGGAAATTCATCTTGTATATAAGGGCCGAAGATATCTTTTAGTGCAACATTGAACAAAATGGAGAGTTACCAATTATATATTTGGTTTAATCCTTTATCCAAGTGTAAGCAAACAAAGTTTGTGCCTGAAGTATTTTTGGGACTGGGGCAACTCGTGACAAAGGTGGTATAAGTTCTCATCACTTGCCTTAGTATCCCATAATGCAAAGCACATCTCCTTGCAGACATGTATAATGCTATGCATTATAATCACAAGTTCACAAGGAGTCCTGAAAATACTTCAGACACAAACTTTGTTTGCTTACACTTGGATAAAGGATTAAACCAAATATATAATTGGTAGCATAGCCAAGTGAAAAAACTTCCATCAACTTATCTCTAATCCAGAGAATTTTAATAATAAGGTGTGACACCTTTTGGCAACTGTCATATGGAAATATGACTTCTCCATTACTTCCACCTTAGCATCACCACCTCTGGCTCCCACTGATGAGACCTCAATAAAGATTGAAACTAGTCTGGGTAGTGACCCTTCCCTTAATGCATAGCATTATACATGTCCGGAAGGAGATGTGCTTTGCATTATGGGATACTAAGGCAAGTTATGAGAACTTATGCCACGAGTTGCCCCAGTCCTGAAAATACTAAAGTGCAATCTTTGTTTGCTGACACTAGGATAAAGGATTAAACCAAATATATAATTGGTAGCATAGCTAAGTGAAAAAACTACCATCAAAATGGAGACTTGTCAATTGATTGAGGGTGAGGTCTGGATTTTTTTTGCTGAATTTCTATTCAGCCATACTCTATGAGGCATAGCAGTATATTTTGTTTGTGGATTTTTTGGAAGCTTATATTTCTAGGATGGTCTAGATTTGTATGGTTTTAATTTATCAATAATTTCTACAGGGCAGGAGGTGACATTTTTAAGGATCCTCTGAAGGATTTAATCTCATTGTTATAGGATCAAAGCCAAACGATGATAGGTGGATTTATCCTTAAGTAAAGAATTTAGTTGGTGGATTAGGCCTAGTTCATTTTTCTTATCTGCTTTCATTGATGTTATTCTTTTGTTGTTCTTCTATTCTAATAATTCCTCAAATTCCTTGTGGGGTAGGTTGCTCTTAGGATGTTTTGCCTATATTAAAGCACTGGCTAAATCTAGTCTGCTCCTGCTTGCAATATAGATATAGGAAGTCTATAGATACCTCACTCAGTCTGGATCATAATTTCATTTGTCAGTATATTTCTAGGTGTGACAGCATAGTTATGGCTGTGACTGAGGATGTGCCTTTATTTCTAGGGTGAAAGAAGATAAGTTTAGTACAGTGTTTTCATATGGTAATTGAAACTTGAAGGTAATGTTTTTTAATTTGCTGATGTTCCTACTCTTTATTATTTGAAGTTCTTTAGATGCTGAAGAGGATCATCTAGATGTCAGCATTCACTCTCATAGCACTTAATTATAACCCATACAACTTAATTTTTAAATGTTACACAACATGAAATTAAATCAAATATTTTCTATATACTAAATATATATACAGGGTGTCCCAAAATTCACGCAAGATTTAAATTTAGCGCCATTTGTGCAGTAAAATGTTGCCAACAAGAAAAAAAAGACAGCGTGACAGCTGACAGTTCAGGGTTATTAAAAATGACCACACACAGCGAAGAGAGTTCGTTGAATGGATTATGGAACAACAACAAGTGGATGTTTATTTTTCGAACAAAATCATCTTCAGCGATGAGGCTCATTTTCATCTTGATGGCTTCATTAATCGACAAAATTGTCGCATTTGGGGTTCAGAAAATCCATGAGTGATTGTTGAGAAACAAATGCATCCACAACGTGTCACTGTTTGGTGCGGATTTTGGGCTGGAGGCATCATCGGTCCATTCTTCTTCGAAAATGCGCTGGTAAGGCAATAACAGTTAATGGTGCTAGTTATCGCGACATGATAATCTAGTTTTTTGTGCCTAAATTGCAAGATACGGATGTAGACGACATGTGGTTTCAACAAGATGGTTCCACATGCCATACAGCCCGAGAAACAATTCAATTATTGCACGAGTCATTTCCTGATCATGTAATTTCCTGTTTTGGTGATCAGAATTGGCCGCACAGATCATGTGACTTAACGCCGTTGGACTTTTTTCTATGGGGTTTTTTGAAGTCTAAGGTTTATGCCAACAAGCCCACGACCACCTACCCCTTGAAGGAAGAAATTGAGCACTGCATCAGCGAAATTCAGCCACATTTATGCAAAACGGTCATGGAAAATTTCGACAAAAGAGTGCGTATGTGCTAGCAAAGCCGTGGAGGCCATTTACCCGATATGCTATTCCATGCATAACCCTATACTGTATACTTTATCAATCAATAAGAAATTACAATTTTTAATTAAAAACCTGTGTTTTCTATCAAAATTACTTTTTGTGTGAATTTTGGGACACCCTGTATATATCATCATCATCATCAAATTCCTGCCATGTTACCCTCAAGGGGTGTACAGGATATGATAGTATTACATGAAAAAAATTTCCTCATCACTAACTTCCTATCTACAATTTTCTTCCAAATCAGTCTGTTACTTGTCAAGACTCCAACATTATCAGATCTTATATTTCTATCATCTAAGGCACTTTGTACCATAGACGATAGAAATCCACCAATATGTTGGTCTTCCTCTGGGTCTTTTTGTTGCCAACCTGGCAGATAACACTTGTTTCGCTAATCTTTCTTCGCCCATTCTATTTAAGTGACCATACCACCTGGGATTAGCTCTGCTAATGCATTCCTGGATGTTGACAATGTCACGTTCTTTCCTAATATCGTCGTTTTTAATATGATATTGCCATTGATGCCATCTGTTCACGCCTCTAATCTTTCTCAGGAATCTCATATCTGCAGTCTCTAGTCTTTGGTCAAATGTTTTACTTCTGACCCAGCTCTCAGATCCATATGTTAAAACTGGTTTGAACACTGTCATGTATACAGCTAATTTAGTGTTTCGACTAATTTCTCCCTTATTACATATGAATTTATTCAATTGACTTCCCACCATACCAGCTTTGTTAATTCTGTTGTCTATTTCTATATTTAATTTACCATCTTCAGTAAAAATTGTGCCTAAGTAGCTGAAATGTTTTACTTGTTCCACAGGTTCTCCATTCACAACACAGTTGACATTTTCAATGATTCTGCCTATTTTCATTGTCTTTGTCTTTTTATTGCTGACCTTCATACCATATCTATTACAACAGCTATTCAATTTAGTCAGAGAATCTTACAGACTTGTAGCAGATTTATTTAGAAGTATGACATCATCCGCATAAAGCAACGAGCTGACATTAACATCTCCAATTTTGATATCATGTTTAATACCACTTTCCTTCATAATGTGATCCATATAGATAATGAATAACAGATGGGATAATGTACATCCTTGTCTCACACCAGATTTAACATTAAACCATCTTCCTGTACTTCCTTCAATTCTAACTGCTGACTTACAACTCAAATAAAGACTAAGTATTGCTTGATATAATGCCCCATTGACACCATATAACTGTAGCGTATTGAATAGCTTCTCTCTTGGCACCTTGTCATATGCCTTTTCCAAATAGACAAAACGTAAATACAGATCTCTGTTATGTTCTAATGCTTTCTCGATTATTTGTCGTAAAGTGAAGATCTGATCCTGACAGCCTCTATTTGGCCTGAATCCAGCTTGTTCTTCACCATGCTTTTCTTCCACAAATCTTCTCAATCTTTTCTCAAGTATACTTGCATAAATCTTGCCAGGAACACTCAGTAGGGAAATACCTCTGTAATTCTTACATTCAGTTTTATTTCCCTTTTTATATATGGGTACTATGAGAGCTCTACTCCAGTCATCGGGAATTCGTCCCTCTGTCCAGGCTTTCTGAACTATGCAGTGCAGCCACTGTAAGACTTTTATACCACCATACTTCAGCATTTCTGGTAGAATATCATCTATTCCTGCTGCCTTTCCATATTTCAAGCTTTTGATGGCTTTTTCTACTTCAAGTATGGATATGTATTCCTGACTGCATGCCTGGTCAGTGTTTTTTTACCACTGTGCTGTCATCACTGCTTGTTTCATTTACCAGTTTTTCAAAGTAATTACTCCATACTTCAAGGATATCTTTTTCTCCCATTTTCATGTCACCTTTATCATCTCTAACTCCTTTTACAGCACTCTTTCCTCCATTCCTAAGCTTCTTCAACAACCTCCAGAATATTTTCCCACCTTGATATTTATTTTCTATATTCTTGCCAAAGTCCTCCCATTACTTTTGTTTATTACTATTACTATTATTACGGGCAACTCCAGGGAGTCATTAGACTCATCGAGGGAGGCCCTAAATCATATTCATCACAACTATTCGACATTCATACAGTATCTATCATACCTCGCCTTAAACTCATTCACTGTCACAGCATCCACCACAGACTCAGGGAGCGCATTCCACTCATTCACTACTCTAAAAGTAAAGAACCCAGCTCTAACACCTTTACTAACCACACTTTTGCCCAGTTTCCATGGATGTCCCCTAGTCCTCCCACAACCAGCCCTGTTCTCAAAAATATCTTCTGAATTAATTTTATAGAAACCCTTCAGTAATTTGAATGTCTCAATCATATCTCCCCTCCTCCGCCTATCAACCAATTTTTGCAACCCACAAATCCTCAACCTGTTCTCATGCAGTTCATTCCACAGACCTGCTATCATCTTGGTCACTTGCCTCTGGATCCTCTCCACCTCCTCCCCATCAAGAAGAAACCTTGGTGACCAAATCTGAGCACAGTAGTCGAGATGGGGTCTTATCAAGGCTCGATACAGAGGAACAATAACCTGCTTGTCTCTGCTTGTCAACGTATTCTTCAGCAACCAAGTGATTTGATGAGCTGATTTGGCCACTTTTGCAAAATTTCAATTCCTTATCCACCAACACTCCTAAATCTCGTGCCTCATCAATTTCCTGGAGCACGGTTCCACCAATGCAGTAAACTGCCTCCAATCTTTTCACCCCAAAATGCATAACCTTACATTTTGCCACATTAAATTGACATCCATTCTCCCTAGCCCAGACCTCCAATGTATCCAAATCATCCTGCAAAATTTTGACGTCATCTGCATTCACTATTGCCCTACCCAACTTCGCATCATCCGCTATCAAATGAACTGTTCCTCTCAGATCCTTTCCTATATCATTTATGAACAAATTAAACAGCAGTGGTCCAAGAACAGATCCTTGTGGCACACCACTAGTCGCCGTCTTGTGGACTCTACTCCTGAGTAAACCACTCTCTAATATCTCTCCGTCAACCACCTTCCTATCCATCTCACCAACCCTATGTCCATTCCCATATGCTGCAATTTACTGATTAGAATTCCATGTGGTATCCTGTCAAAGGCCTTAGCAAGGTCCAGTAGAATCACTGTAAACCCATTACCCTTATCCAGTTCAGCCGTCACTGTGTTATAATACGTGAGCAAGTTACTGAGGCATGACCTACCCTTCACAAAACCATGCTGTCCCCGATACAGTATCCCATTTTCTTCTATTCAATCTTGTATTTTCCTCTTGACTATTTTCTCTAAGACCTTGATAATGATTCCTGTTATGCTGATTGGCCGGTAATTTTCAACAGCAGCCTTGGAACCACCTTTGTGCAGTGGAACTATTTTCCCCTCTTTCCCCACCCCCTTGGGACTGACCCACTGAGGCTCAAATTAAACAAAATGGTCAAGGGCACTGACAATTCTTTGGCCGCTTCACGTACGACACGAGCTGGTATACCATCCAATCCCACAGATGTATTGACATTGAGGTTCTGTAATAGACTAGTTACCTCTACTTCATTCATCACAATTCCAGTATAAGCTGTTGGTTCTTCCATTTCTGCAAAGTCACCACATGGATGATATACTCTTGCAAAGTGCTCGCTCAGTAATTCCACAACATCGACTGATTCGGTTACCTCCCTACTCTCAGCATTTTTTACGATCATTCTACCATGAGCATTTTTCCTTTTACTTACAACATATTGAAAAAAACTGTTTGGGATTCTCTTTAGCCTGCATGGCCAATTTCCTTTCGTAATCTGCTTTTGCTTTTCTTACCACCCTTGTTACCATCCTGGCCTCTTTATACTGTTCCTGCACCTGATGGTCACCCTTCTCCTTAAATTCCCTCCACAATTGTTTCTTTTTTTTGCAGCTCAAGCTTAATAGTGTTATTCATCCATTTAACCCCTACTTGATTTATTATTCGGACTCTTGGTATACAGTCAGCCATTGCCTCCTGCAAACAGTTCTTAACCACCTCCCATGCACTATCAACATCCAGCCCTTGCAGTTTTACATGCCATGGCATTGAGCCAAGCACACACCTAAGCTTGTCATACTTACCAGCCCGGTAATTCCACATGTACCCTGTCTTAATTGTAAATTCGACTCCTTTAGCCACCTCCCAAGTCATGACCTTATGGTCACTCTCACCAATTGGTGGCAACATGGTCATGTCTGTTACAGCTACATTGTCAGTTGCAATTACTAGGTCTAGCACTCTCTGCCCCCTGGTATTTTCCAATACATGTTGCCGTAGATAGTTGTCCCGATAGTTGTTTAGCTAGTTTTACACGGTTTTTAGCATTCTTGCATTTGTCTCTTATTCTCTAAGAGCACAAGCTGACTTATTTGCCAGGAACTTTTGATATGCTTTCTTCTTTTCCTTCACTGCCTCTTTAACTTCCTGTCCACCAGGGAGTTCTGATTTTTTTATCCTTGCACACAACCTCACCACATGCCTCTCTGGCAGAATCAATCAATGTTTTCTTCAGAGTTTGCCACTGAATCTCCAAGGTTTGATTCCTGTTCTCAAACTCTTTCATTTTTTTTCAATAATCTTTGTGTATTTTAGTCTACAGTTCAAATCTGAGAGCTGCTCAACTTTTATTCGCTTTAAAACTTTCTTACATGTTATTCTTTTCAATATGAAATTCAGTTTTATCCTGTTCAAGACTAAATAGTGATCACTTCCAATTTCAAATCCTGTGTACACTCTGGTGTCCTGCACTAGGGAGAAAATATCACTATCAACAATAACATAGTCAATGAGACTTTTCTTATTCCTTGTGTCTTATCTCCATGTGAATTTGTGCACATTTTTATGCTGGAACATGGTATTAGTAATAACCAGTCCATGTCCTGAGCAGAAATCCAACAGATATTTGACATTATTATTAGCTTTGCTCTTTTCTCCAAATTTTCCCAAAATATTTTTGTATGTCTCACAATCATTTTCTACTCTGCTATTCAGATCCCCAGCAAGGACCAACTTTTCCTTTTTGATTGTGTCAGTTGCTTTTTCTAAAGCCTCAAAAAATACCTCCACTTTTACCTTAGTAGAACCTTCTGTGGGACCATAGGCACAAATAAGTCTCATTGTCCAGTTCCCCATTCTCAGTGACAAGGAAAAGAAGGAGTAGCCATGGTATTCAACACAAAATATGAGGCTAATCTTCTTGAATGGCAGTCATTGCCTGAATATAACATTTCATATTTATTGCTCAGAAAGATCTCACCAGTTTTTGTCTTTTTTGTTTCAGTCACCCTTATTATGTCGATCTAGTACTTATCTAATTCCTCAGGTAGCTCCATTTCTTTGCCATTCAGGCTTCCTATGTTGATAGTACCTATCTTTAACTCTGGTGATGTTGAGTTGGGGTTTATTTTCAGATTTGTTCCAGTAGCTGACTTTTCGCTGTTCACCCTGGTTCCCTGGCGAAAACAACGGGGGCCTTGGTTAACCATGCGACGCCCCAGCCGGCATGAAATTTTGTCATGTCGTACCATTATTTTTTATTTTGGTTTAACCAATAAGAATACAATTTGGTCGGCTAAATCCCAAATTGCCAGCCCATCCTCATTCGTTCAGTATCCAAGTAGATACCCAACAGGGTGCACCACGAGAAGGTGAGGATTGGACATTAGGTCAGAAGCCCTGGTCGGTTCTCTGCATTCCTTTAAAGGCTATGTGGAGGTCTCCTCTCAGTTATACAGCTTTGACCCTTAATATATATATATATATATATAAATTAATATATTGATACTAATATATTTATTTCCTTCCTTAGAAAATAAACAGTATAGTTTGTATTAAGAATTTATTTAAGATACAAAATATCACTGATTTCAAATATTCAGTGATTTTCAATATTCAACACTTTTCAGACAAATTATGGATACCGCAACCATGTTAGAAATAATTTCCCGACATTTCGACCTTCATATTAAGGTCATCCTCTGGAGTATACACATCTATATACAGAGACAAGCTATATTACATTTCACACAGTATACCAAAGAGAATGATTGAATCAATGGTTATTCTACTGGCCTGACCTCTAGTGAAAAAAAAAAAATTAAAATAACTACATCAAAGGTATATTTTATTTATAACAACATCAGAGAACAATTTCATATAGATAGTTTTATGTCCTAATTTAACATGAGTTGTTATATTAGAGTTAAGATCCTGGATTACCTACAGTCCTATTTATAATTAATTCTTTGGCAGAAATATTATGTGTGTAGAATATGTGCCTTCCATATTCTTGGGATTTTTAGACCATTGTTATTGTTAAGATTAGGATGATTAATAAGAATTTCACAGGCCTTCTTAAATTTACGTTCATACCACGTTTTGGTGTGATGTAAGTAACAGGTTCTTTTCCAGTCAATTCTATGTAGAGTGTTCAGGGCATGATTGGAAAGGCCAGCTTTACCATAGTTATTAAATTTAATGTGCTGTTTATGTTCCTTTTTGGATAGCAGTTGCACATTCTTTTCACCTATATATAGAAAATTACAGGTGCATTGAATACAGTATACTCCAGGGTGGGCCAGTTGAGAAAGTGGATCCTTGGATGAGTTGAGTAAGTTCTTAAATTTTGCAGGAGGTTTAAAAGTGGCTTTATGGTTGTACTTCTGTAGTATTCTGTTTATTTTATCTGATATCCCCTTAATGTATGGAATGGTTAATTTTATTGTAATCTAGTTTATTTTTGTTTTTAAGTGAAGTCTTGTGAAAAGTTTTGTTGATAGAATTTTGGCTGTAGGTATTGCTGATTTAAGTGCTTGTTCATTGGAACAAATCTTCGAAGCCCTGTTTTTAGTGTGTTAATGACACCTAGTTTTTGTGTTGGTGGTAGGAGTTTGTGCATATACTAGCCAGTATGTGTAGGCTTCTGGTAAACAGTGAAGGAAAGACTTCCAGAAGGAAAACAAGTGATAAGTGTATCTAGAAAAGGAAGTATGTTGTGCCTTTCAATCTCAATTTTGAAATGTATGTGCTTGTGTTGTTTGTTTAGGTGGCTGAGGAAAGTGTCTGTCTGGCGGCCATGAGACCAGATAGCAAAAACATCAACATATCTGAGCCTGATGTGGGGTTTTAAATTAGAGGAATCTAGAGCACATTGCTAAAAAGCTTCCATTAAAAGTTAACAATTGATGGGGATAACAGTGAGCCCATGGCTGTGCCTTATTTTTGTAGGTAGAAAGTGTTTTGCCACAAAATAGCAAGAACGTAGTAGATGTGCAAAGAGTGCTGTTGGGGCTGTCTATACCTTCAACTCTCAGCTGGAGCAGTATGTTCTGTTTGTGGATATTGGATAAGCCATAAATTCTCAGGGAACAAACATAATGCGGAAGTACTTTATTTTTAACTGTATCTTCAGGCCAAGAAGTGACTGATTTAAGCAATTTTTCCATTTTCTTTTTTATTCGATTACTTGGGTTATAGTTTGTTTTTTGTTTTTTTATGTTGTGAACATGACAAGAGGTTGGTTGATCAACCTATAGTACATTAGTACCGTGTATGGGTAGTGGATTAGGAAAGAAGGTACTTATTCACATTTGATTTAAATGACTGTAAATTGTATTCCTTGGGAAACACATGGTGGGAGACTGTTCCACAGTGCAGCAGTTGCAGGGATGAAGGAGGAAGAAAAGAAACTTGTTTTGTTTGTTTCTAGGTGTACTGTGAAGGTATGTTGAGCAGTAGCTGCACGTGTTCCAATGAGCTTAGTACCGAGTGGAGAAATTATTGATGTTATTTCAGATGAGCATTTCTCATGGAAATATTTGTAGAATATACATACTGCAGAAACCATATGTCTGTACAAAAGTGAGGGGCGGTGGGGGGGGAGTTGGTAAGAGATGGGTCATTAATAAGTACAAGAAAAGGCAATGGTGAAATTGATATTATTTGACTGATCATGAAGTATTTGGCTAAAAACTTCAATTTTAATTTCCTTAAGCAGAAAGCTGCCCAGTCAGTCAGACGAAATTGGCAAATAAGCCACTTATTCACATTTGATTTAAATGACTGTAAATTTATGAAAAAAAGATTATTAAGAACACTGAAAATAACCTCTGAATTATCATGTCCAAATTGTTACAGAATTGGGTAATATAAACTATACATATTGGATGCTGTGGTTGTTAACTAGTGAAATAAATAAATTTTATAAAATAGTTCATTTGGTGTTCTTAATGCCGTTTAAAAAGTAATGAATAACCTTCTTCACCTAAACTTATCTGTTAGATTAACTAATGAACCAAAACATGAGCGCCGGAAGTTTATCCGATTGTTTTAACATTATCAAAGGAAAGACAGTGCTCTTCATAACAAAATCATGAAGTTTCTCCGTCATAGTGACTCCAGAATGAAAATTCAGTGTATGGAATATTGCCCACTTACCTCATTAATGGCCAAACATTCAAAACTCAGCTTTTGCCAGAAAGTGCATGCTGACTGTCTTTTGTAGCAGAAAATGTCATTCACTAGACTAGAGCTCTATGGGGAAAGGGATGACAATAAATTCACAATGCTATGATGATTTTGAGAAAGTTAAAACAAAAAATATATAATATTTTTCTGAGGAACATCAGTTACATTTGCCAGAGAAAAAGCTGAGGTTGCATATATGTGTTTGTTTCAGTGGCTATTGAAAGAGAACTGATATGTAGTTTTTAAATGTCCTTCCTACAGCCCAGACTTGGCTCAATCGGACTTCTTATTTCCTAAATTAAAGATATATCTGAAGGTAATCCATTTTGAAACTGACAGTCAGATAAAACAGACATGCAAAAATGACTCAGAAGGGAGGGAACCTAATCTGAAGAATTTTACTATAATGGCTTTAAAAAAGGTTGTTGTTATTATTATTATGTGACACCTCCAGGGAGTCCAAGACTCATTGAGGGAGGAAACCTACTCTTCAACTTTCTCTCCATGAACTACAACAAACTGCAACTACACCAATGCTATCTACCGCCCACTACCACCACCACTAGTATTTTCACAGACAATCACAAACATCCATGCCCATGGCAGGATTTGAACCTGCAGCCTATTGGCTGGAGAGCGGATACGCTAACCACTCGGCCAGCCAGGCTGGTTGTAGTGGAGGAAATGTATTGAAAAAAAAAAGGTTATGTCAAGAAATAGAATAGTATATGAAAATAAAGTGCAGATTTTAAACTGTTTAATTTTATTTCAGTAACATTTCTTTTTGACGGGGAAATTATTGTAATAGAGGTATTACCCTGAGTGATACCTCTTAATACTTACAGATGACTGGTAACACCAGTCATCTGTAAGTATTGCATTTCAGCTTATTTCTGGAAAATCAGTGAAGGACCTTTGTATAACCTATAAATGTAATGAGTTTCCAAATACAGTGAAACCTCGGTTGTCGAACACAATTCGTTCCTAAAGGCTGTTCAGAAACCGATTTGTTTGAAAACTGAAACCGTTTTTCCATATGAATTAATGTAAAATGGAATAATCCATTCCCAAACTCCAGATGATTGCTTATTTAAACCTTTACAACAGTACTTCATGCATAAAATCATATACAAAACTAATGAAAATGCATAAAGTCTTACATAAAGAGAATAAACACAATAAATAGATAAAATATAGATGAAAAAGGGTGATCTCTTTCCACAAAACTTTGCACCTCATCCCATTTCACACACATTTCTTTGATCAAAGAACTTGGAATCCTCCCTTCCTTCCTCTGTCTCTGAAAACATTTCTTCAATTACCGTCTTTTGCTGGAACTGGATCAACTTCTGAAGTTGTTCCAGTTCTTCCGTGGCAAGCTCATTCCTGTGGTCCTCCACATCAGCATTGCCAACTTCCAAGCCTATGCCCAGAGACACAACATCATCGACAACGTCAACATACTCAGCCTCAAAGCACTGAATGTCGCTGTCTGCTACACAGTCTGACCACAATTTCCTCCAGGCCGAGTTTATGGTCCTATAAGTCACTTGCACCCAGACTTTGTCAAGAATATTAAGCAGCAGAGGATATTGAAGCGATTTTTCCAGAATTCTCTGAGTGTTAATTTTGTGTCAGAGGTCACTTCATTGGTGTAGAGTTTCTTAAAGTTCAAAATGACCTGATCGTCCATGGGCTGGATTAGAAGAGTCGTGTTAGGGGGATAGGAACTTCACTGTGATAAAATCAGACTCCTCCACCAACTTGTCCTCTAAGCCTGGAGGGTGAGCATGAGCATTGTCCATCACAAGAAAGCATTTTAATGGAAAATTTTTATCTTGAAGGTATTTTCTCACATTTGGGGCAAAGACTTCATGGATCCACTGAATAAAAAAAATTGCTTGGTTACCCAAGCTAACTGTTTCTCGTTTATTCAAATCAGCAACAATTTTTCCACTTCTTCAATCATCTGAGATCTTTGTTTAGTAAGAACTTTAACTCCTTTTGCAACATCAGTTCCCTTGATCGCTTCTTTAATTTTGAGTATTGTACAGATCATAGATATCGCCATACCAAACTGCATAGCAAGATCTGAGACACGAACGTCATTTTCATGTTTGGATAAGATTTCTCGTTTCACCTCTATCGTGGTTCTAACAACTTTTCTTTTCACTTTGCTGCTATCACTGTCCTTCTTCGGTCCCATGGTGGCTTATTTAATAATAATTTATAAAAAAAAAAAAAAAAAAACAGCAAAACACAAAGAAAATCAAGAAAAGGCACTGCAAATTTCAGCAGGTGTCTGGATTGAGAGGAGGCTGCGGCGTAAGTGATGCTCTCCCACCATACATCTCAGCCTGGAGATCACGTGGTTGCCGGTTTGCCTTTTCAGAAACTGCAATTCTGTTTGGAAACCAGTGCGTTTTTGGTTTGGAAAATATGTTCGGGAACCGATTTATTATTATTATTATTATTATTATTATTATTATTCCTGATACCTCCAAGGAGTCCGAAGACTCATCGCGGGAGGACACCTACAACTGTCTCTACACCTAACCTCTACTACGAATCATCTCCATCAACGCCATCTACCGCCCACCTCCAACACCACCACAACTAGTAATTTTTGTCTGTAAATTGCGTGTGTTCTGAAGGGCCGATTTGTATGTATGCGGGATGAAAAACCCGAGTTTCCGGGAGAAAAAACCCTGCTACCTCCGTATGAGATCGGCTAACTCACCTTCGATTGAAATCGACCAGATAAAGATTCCTCCCGTCGCGACGAGAATCGAACTTAGGCCTATTCCAATCGAAGAGCGCAATGTACCGTCGTTCTTCCAATTGCGCTACGGAGGCGCTAGAGATTTGTTCGAGAAGAGATACGTTCGACAACCGAACAAACGGTTGTCCAATGTAAATTTTATTTTTTTATTTTGCAATCAGAATTTTTAAGTTGACATAACTGTCTGCACAGGATCTGAATAGAGTTTTTCATAGTCCATGTTGAAGAAGAATCTTTCAAAAACTTGTTTCTCTTATTTGTTTTCCATTTGTATAATTTTCTAACTAGTATTAATTAGATCAAGATCTCTATAATTTTCAAAGGCTTTGTCCAGTTCGAAAAAGAATCTTTCAAAAACTTGTTTCTCTTATTAGTTTTCCATTTGTGTAATTTTCTAACTAGTATTAAGTAAATCAAGATCTCTATAATTTTCAAAGGCTTTGATATATATATTTTATGAATTTTTTTGCACTTGACAACAATCTGATGCTAGTTTTTCTTGTCATATAGTATTTAGGAGAATTACAGATATTCTTTGTAAATGAAGGCCAGCATATTTGAATAATTCATTACAGAGATCAACTTTATCTCACTTAAATATTATTATTATCATCATCAGATTTCCATGGAGTCATCATACTATGAATTAAAATGCTGACATCCTCTGCCATAACCACACTTTCAGGCAATGCAGTCCAATCATTCACCACTGTTCATGCAAAAAACCTGCTTCTCACTCCCTTTCCCACACCCTCCTTATACATCTTCCAGGTATGAAATCTTGTTCTCCTTCCATCTACCACGATTCTATGAAAAACCTCTTCCACATTGATATGATAAAAAAATCTTATCAACTTATATCTCTATCATATGCCCTTTCCCCTTATCCACTAGACTCTGCAGATTACATTATTTCAACCTTGCTTCATACTCGACATTCCAAAGACTAGAAACTACCATAGTCATTTGCCTCTGAACCTTTCCAATACTACTTCATTCTTTTGTTAAGCTGGGTGTGAATATTATTTATTCTTTTGTTGAAATCTATAGTATTGTATATTATCGCGTATAATGCGAAAAATTTATGGTAAAAAATACTACTTAAAGTTAGGGGTTTGCATTATATGCGGATCTTAAAAAATATCACATTTATTAGACTTGCACACACAATATATACTACCTAATGCCTATGCAACCAAATCTACCTGACCCACTTGCATTCGGCGACTGAGTGTGCATCATATCTGCGCATGAAGCCAGTAATGTAGTAGTGCTAATATCCCGCCCCCTTGGAAGGATGTTAACACAGTTAGGTATATCGGTTTAACCACAGTTCATTTTAACAGCTGCTTGATGTCATCTTGAATAAGCCGTTTAAAGATCACTTATGTGAAAAATGGAGAGAATGGATGTCATCTTGTTTGGTGAAGATGACAAAGGGTGGGAATTTTCAGAAGCCTGAGATCACCCTAGTCACCAGCTGGGTTAAAGAAGCTTGGGATTCGATACCATCTGAAATGATTCAACACGCATTTCTTAAATGTGGAATGAGTAATTCAGTGGATGGATCCAAAGAAGACGTCATATACGAAAGCGAGGATCACGCACAACAAAATGGAGAGCATGATGACGACAACTGCTACACTGATGATGCAATGCCTACAGATGAATTTATAAATGAGATGTTTGATGACTCAAAAGATGAAGAAGAATTAAAAGAATTTTGACATTTTGTTCTAAAATAACTATTTCTTTCGTTAATTCATATTGTATTATTAATAATGTTATGGAACAAGATTAACAGATCGCATTAAACGTGGACATGGCATTTTAGGGTTAGTTTTCAAATGAAATTTCTAGTTCGCATTATACGTGGATCGCATTATACGCAAAAATATACGGTAATTAATTGACGATTGTTAAACAACTTTTTGTCTCCATATTTTTTTAATATTTGCACAGTTAATATTTGAACTTAATTCCACTGGACTTTTAAAGTGGTTTCTACACCACAGTTCAGGATATTTATCAGGAAATAATATTTTCAATGTATTTTGATACTTTCAAAATATTTGATACTTTCATTACTGGGACTCGTTATTTTTTATTATGTGCATCTTGTAAGAGATTGTAAGCTAATCATATGGTAATACTGTGGTTACATTTTCCAGAAACCCTGCTCTGGCAATCAAACATGGAACTTTTTCAAGACACTTTGGTCCTCCAGTAAGCAGGGCAATGGTCTCACAGTGGTGATTATATACTCATTATATTTTTTGAATAATGACTTTACACATGTAAGAAAACTAAATACAATTTATTACTCCTATATAATTTGCTCCATTTGTCATGAGCTTCTTTTAGGGAGAAGATGGAAAAACTGTTAACAACATTTAAATTCTGAATGCAAGAATGAGTCATACAGCATGCGTATAATATGACCTGTCTCAGTTGCAGGGAAAACTCTCATGCTGTTTTCCCTCATATTGGACAGTATGAGGGAAAACTTTTAGAGTTCAGAGACATGAGAATAGTTGTATAATTAATTAATTAGAAGTAATAAATAAATAAAAAAAAATTAAACAATTAACAATAATCACTTCCCAAAACTTAAAAATAGGTATACAGTCTGTCTGATTTACGATTAGGATGGTGGCATAGGGCTTAACATGATCCAAAAAAAAATAGACTATCAGATTTTAACTTACTGTAGTGTAGCATCTTGGTACAGTACCAGTGAACTTTGTGTCTAGTGTTTTTTGCAGGAGAAGCAAGGCCTGAACCTTCCGAATCCAAAAATCTTATATAATTTTGATGTTCTTCGATTCTAATAGTAGCAGAATAGTCAGTCTGTCTGAAGTAGCAAAGATGACAATAACACAGTATTTGATAAACACCAGGCAAGAATAAAAGTGGTAATGTATCTTTGCTAGGTGGTAAGACAACTTCTGGACTGGTTTGAAGGTGGTGTACAAATTATATCTTCAAAGGGTCCTTGCTATTTGTTTGGATGTTCCTTTAATTTTGGGTATGCTGATCCTTTAAACACCAGATTGCAGTCTAGAAGAGAGATGATAATTATTATATATTTTCTGTATCAAGGTCTCACTGTATCCATTAAGTAATAGAGTAAGTTTTATTTTATTTAATTCTTCTAATAGAATAACACAGAACAAATTGTGTGTTCTTTGTGTACAATGCTTTTGATAATACCTACTTTTTGTGAAGGATGATGATATGAAGATGCATGGATATATCTGCCTGTAAAGGATGGCTTCCTATAAACAGAAAATATAATATTACTTGCAGAGTTACAATGTATTAAAGTATCCAAAAAAGGAAGATTGTTGTTAGATTCATGTTTAATAGTCAACTTAATGCAAGTATATAAGGAGTTAAGTTTGTCCAGAAACTGAAGTAGTTCTGTTTCTGAATGGGACCAGATTGCAAAGTTGTCATTCACAGAATGTAGCTAAATGTGAGGTCAAGGAGAAATGGTGTTAAAAATCTGCTCATCTAACTGCTCCATAAAATAATCAGCCAAAGCAGGTGATATCAGACTACCCATCACAGTACCTTTTGATTTGCTGAAATAATTTATTATGCCAAGTAAAATAACCTGCAGTGATTTGATTAAATTGACAATGCCAACAGGGAAATCTACTTATAAAAGCTGTAGAGTTTCTTGAAGTGGTATATTTGTAAACAATAAAACTACATCAAAGGGACCATTTCAAACTCTTGAAGATAAAGATCTTTAATTTTTTTCTCTGAAATGAAAACTAATTTTTATATAAGAGAAAGATTTCCCGATAAAATTTTATAGAGATCTTGAAAGATATTTTGTCAAATAATTAGTAGGAGATCTATGCAATCAGCAATTGGATATAATGGATAACCAAATATGTGTTCTCTAGGAAGGCCATAAATATGTCAGGGATGAGCAGGATGAATCCACATCTTTTCAGTAATAATTGTTTCTGTTTCTAATATTATATTTTTCCTTCTAGTTTATATTGTTTTGAATCTCATGTTTCTGTAATATATTTTATTACATGATTTCTAATCATGTAACAAAAGCATTCTAGCTTCCCTTGTATTGTTTTGTATTCCTCTTTAGTGGGTGTTCGGCAGTCTTGTGAAATTGCAAATTATTTATTTTTAAAGCTTTCTTCTTTTTTGTTGTGATTTATGATCATTCCCTTTTCCCAGGCCATTCCTAAGTGTTCTTGTTTTCTTTTGACATAATCTTTTATTTAAAAATAAAATAATCAGTATTTGTTTCATTGCTTTGGTATTCATGTTGTAACTTGGTTCTGATCTGTGATATATCCTCATCCTATTATACATAATTGAAAATCACACAGGATAAAGCACATCTGTATGGGTAAATGAAGTTTTGAGAATGGAGATAGGGCACCAAGTCTAATATTACATGCGAAAGCAAAAGACCTACATGCGAGATAGGTTCCAAAAGTTTCTGGCTGACATACAAAATTCACACCAATTTAATGCACCATGCAGGACAGCTACCACCTTCTATAGGGGAGGTTAGTGTACCAGTTTCAACTCTCTACCTGTGTCATTCAGTTGGAGGCACTTATTTGAGTAACACATGGCATGCTAAGTGGTTGTAAACTACGCTGTGATAGTTTTTCACCAAAAGAAGGGCTTTCTCCAAGTGCTATCAAACAACAATTGGATGGTATTTATGGGGAAGCTTCTCCTGCATATTCCACCATGAAGGAATGGGCTAAACAGTTTCGCCTAGGAAGAGAGAGAGCATCGAAGATGATCCTCGTGATGGTTGGCCTATGGAAGTGACGACTGAGGAAAATGTCTCTCTTGTTGAGGAGAAACTGATCAATGATAGACAGCTGATGCTGAAAGAAATCTCTGCAGGGTTGGGGCTTTCTATAACAATCGCCTTTCGCATCATTCACGAGAAGCTTCACATGCTGGTCAGTGCAAAATGGGTGCCCTGACTTCTCTCTTCAGTTCAGAAGGGCATCATGTGACCTGTTCCCACAAGTTTTTAGAGCTTTGCCAAGGGAATCAGAAGTGCTGGACTCCATTGTCACCAGGGATGAAACCATGATCCTTTATTTTGATAGTATTATGGAGTGGTGCAAACCAGGCAAATCACCACCCAGAAAAGCCAAGGTCACTCAATCTACCAAGAAGATCATGGCACCAATCTTTTGGGATTGCCAGAGAATTCTCCTGATTGATTTCAAGGAAAGGAATACCACCATGAATGTAGAATATTATTCTTCACTCCTGCACAAACTGCACAGTGCTATAAAGGAGAAGAGACAAGGAATGCTGAGTCATGATGTTTGCATGCTTCATGACAATGCTCCAGTCTATATGGCTATTGTTTCAAAGGCTGCATGGTCACCTGGACTGTTGTGTCCAGGAGATCGAACACCCACCTGTCCTACAGTCCAGATCTATCACCCAGTGACTACCACCTCTTCTTGAAAGATGGTAGTCACTTCCTGAAGACAGACCTTTGAGGAAGAAAAGGGCATAGAAATCTTAATTCAAAGATGTGAAAAGTTGAAGTAAAGTGAGATTATGTTGAAAAGTGACACAGTTTCATAAGTTTCTGGCCTAACTAAAAGTTAGTCAGGCCAGAAACCTATGAAACCACCCTTGTAATGTTATTATTATTTTATATTCTTACCTATCTGGGTCAGCAGATGTTGCCAACCAGTTGCTTTCCAGGTATTCTTAGCAAAATATGCCAAATGAAGGATGATAGAACTTGAACCTTTAAATCTTTGATAGTTCATTTAATCCTAAGACTTATTCTAGTATAATAATAATTCAATCAATCTCCTGTCCCCCCATCTCTCCCCCCCCCCAAAAAAAAATAATTATTCAACAGAAAGATAATTATTTGTAGTAAGATATTGATTTTTGTTATTATATTTTATTATTATTATTATTTTCTTTCTCTTTCAGAGCTTTCAAGTTACTCAAAAGGAATCCAATGTAAAAGATTTAGAAGCAAAGTTAAAGCAAGTTGTAGAAAGTAATGCTGTTCAACAACAATTATTGCAGCATGTGCTTCTGCAAACAAATGTAGATCTTTATAACAAAGTAATGTCTTCATCTGTTGATGGTAAAGTATTTCATTTCTGTTAATTCTTAATGAATACATTTTTATTGGATAACATAAGATGATACTATCCATGCAAATTATTAATTTATGAAGACTCTTCAGGCAGATAACCTGCCTTTTTAATTAGCATTGACCAGGTTAGTTAAGTGGATAGTATACACACTTTACTGCAATGTTGCCATGGGAATGGATGTTCATGAATGTTTTTAGGTAATAGTGTTTGTTGCCTATTAAAATATACAACTCTGCTTATTGGACACTGAAGTGTCTTGAAAAAGTCCCATGTTTGGTCTGGAGAAGGAGCTTCCAGATTATATAACCCTTTGAACACCTATACTACAACTAATGCACTGTAGGCTTTATGACATTTTATGGAGGGAAAAAATAAAAACGCAACTTTGTTTGCCTCCCGTTTATTATATGAAGCAGTGTACTTTTTTGGAGAGAGCTTGATAAATTAAAATGTTTTTATAACCTAGAAAAATCAGCCTTTTTTTACATTTAAAAAAAATTTTTTTTTTTTTTTTTTTTAGTTATATGGAATAAAATGTGAGCCATAAGAGGGAAGTGGTAAACAAAGACACATTGTATAAAAAATCATTACAATATTTCCAACAAATGAACATGTATTCTTTTGTATGACTACCAATTTTTCTGGCAAATCACCTTTTGTTTGTAACTTACTTCACTAGATTGTTTTTCTGAGATGCCTAGGATGTAGGGTATGTGAATAGCATTACTAAATCCTTCTGAAGAGAAGGTCGTGAATTGGGGGAAAGATTGCTTATTTTTTGATACTGTGTTAACTGTTACCATTATATTTAGATAAGAAAGTGGAGTGTTTTTAATATTGATCCCATACATAAGAGACCTCTAAGCATATCAGTGTCATGTGAGGACTGAGATAGAAGTTTATTGATGTTTTCTTTGAAGAGCTTCAAGTTGTAATTGTTTTGGATTACTTCATGATGGAGGCTGTTCCAGAGTACAGAGGTGGACAGAATAAAAGAGGAAGAGGGGAAGCAGGTTCAGTGTGTTTGCCATTGCACACTAAAGAGATGTTGGGCAGCTGCTCCTCTTGGTATTAACAGGTGCAACTGAAAGTGAAGGAATGAAAGTTGCCTCACTGGAAACTGTGCATTTGTGCGATTGAGGTTGAAGTGAATCAGTAAGAGAGGGATCATCAATGAGCCTAATAGCTTGCCTCTTGACAGCATTAAGGATTTTGAGAGTTTTAGGTATACCACTCTAAATATGTGAGCAGTATTCTAGGCATGAGTGGATGTGGAATTTATATATAGTTAGGAGTTTGGTTGGGTGTAAAATATCCTTTTTGAGTAAAAGAGAATACCTGATTTCTTGGATGCTGAGGAGGCTTCTGATGTGATGTATTTATGCCTGGAAAGACTGAAGGTAAGAGCCGAGAGATCTGATCTTATGTGTGGCAATTTGCATGTTGCTGAGGGTAAGGGTAGGTGAACTGAGATCTGTTTTGCAAGAGAAAAGACAGGAGGACAACCTTTTGATAGCAAAAGGTTGTCCTCGCCCCACTGAAGGATAGCATGAAGATTGGTGTTTAGGGCACTGATTGTAGTTGATCTTGTAATCTGGGATTTCAGAGTGCCACATGGTTTGTCGAATAAGTGGGATCAGTGGAAAATATTGTCACCAGCAAAGGTATGGATAGGATTAATGGTGATTGTGAGTAGGTTGTTTATGAACAAGAGAAAGAAAGTAGGCGATAGAACAGATCCTTGAGGTACTTCAGCATTGAAGGTTGAAGCTCAAAGAGGTAACATCTACCATGACTTGCAGAGAACGACTAGAGAGAAAGCTGGCTACTCAATTACTGAGGATGTCAGGGAGACCAGAGGATGTTATTTTGTTGAACAGGCCATGATGTCGCACAGAGTCAAAAGCTTTGGAAATGTCAAGGGCGGCAGCACAAGTTTCTAAGAACTTTCCATGGTATATGTCCAGTGATGGGTGACATAAGCTACAAGGTTAGCTGTGAATCTTGAATGGTGGAATCCATACTTCTGGTCACTGATGAACTGGTGGACCTCAGAGTAGGGGAGGAGTTGGCTATTGATGACTCACCATTATTTTGGAGAGGACTGAGGTTGATTGGCAACTGATCAGTAGCTTGATGGTTGACTTCCATCACCCTTTTTAGGAATAGGGTGGACATGAGATTGCTTTAATGGATTGAAATAAGTACCAGATATAATACAGTAGATTGTAGAGATAATACAGAATGGGTGTTAATTCTGCAGCACAACTGGAGAGAGAGATGCTTCTGAGATCAGAAGACTTTTTAGTAGCCAAAGTTTTTAGCAGTTTCCTGATTTATTTTTTTGTAGAAAAACTAAAGGGCGCATACAGTGCTTGGATTCTGGTATTGTAGGAAGTGATTTCTTCGGTTATCATTCAACAAACCTGTAACTGCTCAAGTATTACAATTATCAAGATCAAGATCAAAACTCAGTTCTGTCTGATCTCTTGCAAGAAAGAGCTTGCATCCCTCCCCATTACCTTCATTAATACTGAGATATCCAAACATGATCAGATTTCTCTTCTTGGAACGACTTGTATCTCTGATCTTTCCTGGCACAACCATATGTCAAAAATAGTTTCTGCATCCGCCATAAAACTTGGTGTACTTTTTTGCACAAGACACTACTTCACAGCTGCTAACTGTATACAAAGCCCAAACAGCCCAGCCATGGAATATTGATTGGTTGCGTGATTCTATCCAGAAGATTTATTCTATCCAACACCCTTTTACAGTCAGTCTTGAAAAACCACCAAATCAAATTCACTGCCTCCTATTTCATTCCATCTACTTCTATCCTATGGAATGGCTCTCCCACTCTGCCTTCCCAATGATTACAACCCTCAGCTATTCAAGCAAAATGTGAACAGACTCTTTCATTCTTCTATTCCTCTTGCCCACACATGGCAGTAATATGCTATATGTGTTGTGGCTTTTCTTGTGTGGACCAGATATATATATATATCTGTATATATATATCTGGTTTTATATATATATATATATATATATATATATATAAAACACTGCAGGAATTTGAGGAAAAGAGTGATGCCACCAGGAGGTCACCTTTCTCTCTTTGGGTGAAGAGAAACAGTGGCACCATCAAGATGATTGAGGGTGGAAATTCAGGAAAGCAGAAGTTGCATCCAGTGGCCTTTTCAAAGGACCAGAAGGCATGGCTTCCATTTGGACAGGAGGCAAGGTTTTTGCTGTTGGCCTTTATGAAATTAGATTTGGATCTGTCGATGACTGAGTTATGTATGGTGCATGTTTTGGCATAGGCAGAGTATGAAGCTGAAGTTCTAGAAGCAAACAGCTTGTGGCAAGCTGTATTTTTTTTCTTCAACTGATTTGGTGCACTTTTGGTCAAACCAAGGCTTGGAAAGTGGATGATGATGATTATACCTTGAATTAGAGAGGAAGGTTTTCATGCGAGTGAGAATATTTTCTGTAACTTGTTCACATCAGGTGTTAGTGTCAGATGAGTGGAAACAATAGTCAGACCAAGGAAATGAGGAGTAGAAATTCTGGAGATCATCCCAGTTGGCTCCTTTGTAGTACCAGAGGATGTGAGGTTGGGAGTGGGTGGGGGACGGGGTGGGGCTTTCTGTGGGAGAAGAGAATTGTACAAGATTGTGATCTGAGTTGCTGAGAGGAGAGGCGACCTCTGCAGTGTATCTGGAGGGAGAACTAGTCAAAAAGAGATCCAGAGTATTTGGAGAGTGAACAGGTTATCAGGAATTTGAATAGGTAGGTGTACAATTTGTGTTACTTGTGGCAAAGACTTCTTCTCATCCAGGTAGGTCAGTGGTGTTGGAATTGTGGATGTTGAGGTCACTTAGGATGATGATCTCACTATTTGGAAAGGCTGGATTGTAGATGGGCGAGTTTGATAGAAAGGAATGTGAATAGGTCAGAAATAGTGTTTGGAGACTGATAAATGCTACAAATGACTATTACTAAATGGAGCAAAGAAAAGCAGAGGATTCTAAATTATCTATCCTCTGGCAGTCTATGTCAGATTTCAGAAAGGTGTGTCACCCTTGTGGTGAAAAGAATCGTGAAATGTATAGTTTGGGCACAGGATGTGAACAGTAGGATATGTATAGTTGCAATCTGGGTTTCTGTCAGGAATAGGATGTCTGCTCTTGGAAGACTGCAGGTAGTGGTGAATGTCATACATGTTTGTGTTAATTCCACAGATGTTAGTAAAGTTGATGTGAAAGTGAGTTTTCAGT
Source organism: Typopeltis vanoorti (assembly GCF_054136105.1). Classification (NCBI taxonomy): domain Eukaryota; kingdom Metazoa; phylum Arthropoda; class Arachnida; order Uropygi; family Thelyphonidae; genus Typopeltis; species Typopeltis vanoorti. The sequence goes on from NC_143566.1 coordinate 63,406,411, forward strand.
TTGTCTGTTTGTTATGTAATTTTTTTTTTTTTTTTTTGATGGATTGGTTTATGAGGGAGATTAATTTTTGTTGCAGTGTTGCTGTCATTGTTTGTAGGAGCCTTCATAAGTTTAATCATGATTAGCAAGAATAGTGAGGACTTGCAATGAGAGAAACAGACTCTTGGACATAACTTCCGTACAGAGAGAAACCTGTCTCCGTACCATGACGTGGCCTCAACAGTGTCCCATATATACCACTAATCAGGCTGCCTCTCCAGGCACGACCTGGCTGAGTATGTTATATCTAAGGGGCAAATATTCCAGGTGTGCAGTGCTCATCCACTGAATTGCAATATCACCGATATTATATTTTTGCATTTATTCCCATTAAAAATTCCCATAATTGTTTTCAGACTTTGCGTGATTCCTAAAAGTTAACACAATAAACTAATGCTTTATGAAGAGGACACTTTTCAATGTGCCCCTTTGAAAAGATGTACAGATGGTGCAGCGGGTCAAATTCTTAGCATTCTAGTAGTTTTAAGCTGCTCAGAAGATGAGGCAGGGTGAGCTCTGAGACAATAACACCTAGTGGCTGCAATTGGTTATTGTGTCAACCAATCCAATTGAATGTTATCATTTGTTGAGTTACTGTTTTTGTTTACTGAGTTTCATCTGTTTTGCATGCGTGAAGTGTGAACTGATGTGGTAGGCAAGTTTTTAACATATAATGTTCAATAAATTTAACTTTTTTTTGCCAATATTTATGATCAGAAACAGTATCGTAGTCGAAGGAGGTAAGCCTCATCCTTCTATTCCAAATTTTACACCTTTGAGTCATTCAAATATTCCAAACAAATACAGCCTTCTCGTTCATTATTGTTTTCTAATATACAGTATCTTAAAACAAACATATCATCCCCACTCTGCACAGATTTGGTTACAATTAATGAATAAATTAATTGTAACCAAAGTATTTTGATTACAATTCAAAGTGTTCAGAGTTATCCTACAATTAATTGCATTAGACCAATTAATATGAGCACTTATGTGCTATACACTCTTAAAACTTTCATACGTCGATAAAAATTCAATCATACAGTCAAACTGATGTCAATTTTGCAGCATGGGTTGCATAAGCCACAACAGCACACCAACCGAAATGGGCACACGATGCCACTGATATATCTGATCCACATGCTGAAGGTCACAAGACCTTATAGCACTTTAGTGATGTGTGTGTGTGTGGTCAAAAGGAAAAATTTGAGAGGAGGAGTCTGTTCACATTTTGCTTGAACAGCTGAGGATTGAAATCGTTTAGGAAAGAAGAGCGGGAGAGACTATTCCAAAGTAGATGGAATGAAATAGGAGGCAGCGAAGTTAGTTTAGCGAGTTTCAAGATGGATTGTAAAAGGGTATTGGTTAGCACTGACTCTTGTTTTAATGATTTTGGAGGAGACTGGAGAAATAATAGTTGCCCATTCAGCAGAGCGATGTCCATGAAAGTATCTGTAGAAGAGGCACAAGCAGAAACTGAATTTCTGTGGAATGAAATGGTTTGTGAAAGAAGGATGATTAATTAGACGGATTGCCCTCTTGTGGATTGATTGAGCAATCCTAGAGAGTCTAGGAAGATTTGGGTTTTTTTATCGAGTTAGCAGCTGTAAGTAGTGTCTTGTGCAAAAAAGTACACCAAGTTTTTTGGCGGCTGCAGAGGCAATAGTTGAAATATGGTTGTGTCAGGAAAGATCACATGTGCAGGTCAGTCTAAGAAGAGAAATCTGATTGTGTTTGGATATCTCAATATTACTAAAGATAAGGGGAGGGTGTCAGGAAAGATCACAGTGCAGGTCAGTCTAAGAAGAGAAATCTGATTGTATTTGGATATCTCAATATTTCTAAAGATAAGGGGAGGGTGGGCGAGATGTGAACTCTTTCTTGCAAGAGATCAGACAAGACTGAGTTATGGTGGCATTGAAGTTTACAAGATTGACCTTGCCCCCACTGGGATATAGTTAAGAGTTCTGAGTTCCTGTCTCTGGTTGTGGTTGATCTTGAGGATTCTAATACTTCAACAGTACAAGGTTTTGTCGAATGAAAAGGAGAAATAGAATGTGCTGTCATAATCAAACCTATGAATAGGTTTGAAAGTTTGTGAGAGTAGTTCATTTATATACAAGAGGAAGAGAGTGGGTGAAAGAACAAAACCTTGGGGTACTGCTGCATTGGTGGGAAATCTGAGGAGAGTAAACCATCCACCATGACATGAAGGGAGCAACCAGTGAGGAAGTTGCTGATCCAGTTGCAGAGAGTGAGGAATACAGACCATAGAATGGTAGTTTGTTAAGTAGGCCCTTTTGCCAAACCCAATCAAATGCCTTTAACATATTGAGGGCAACCACACGAGTTTCTGCAAATTTCTCCATGACCTGAATCCATAGATGGATGGTGAAATCAAGGAAAACAGCTGTAGATTGCAAGTGGTAGAATCCATACTGCTGGTCACTGATTAGTCAATAAGTTTCTAGGTGGTTCAACAGTTGGTTGTTGATGACCTTCTCCATTATTTTTGAGAGAACTGAAGTGAGAGCAATTGAATGGTAGTAGTTTGTTGGTTGACTTTTATCACCTTTCTTCGGGGATGAGCTAGATGTGGACCCATTTTCATGTTGTTTGGTAGATGCTAGTTGAATAGGATAAATTGAAGAGATGTTACAGGATAGGTGTTAGTCTTGGGACACAATTTTTTTAAAACAGTGGGGTGGGGGGGATACCATCAGGATCAGATGCCTTGTTTTTGTTCAGTTTATTAAGAATTCTTTGGATTTCTTTTTGTCATAAGACTATAGGAGACATGAAGGAAACCTTGGGTAACTTTGTGCATGTCATCGGTTCAGGAATTGGAAGAGAAGTAAGTTGGCATTGTGTTTTGGTGAGGTAATTACAGTTCCATCTGGATATCAAAGTGGTGAAAACCTGGGTGGGCAGAGGTTGTGCCCAGTGAACTCGGCAAGGGACCAGATTGAGCGACTGCCATTTGGGCAGGAGCTGAGTTTGCAGCATTTTGCCCTTTCAAAGTCTTTAGTTATGATTCGTTTGCAACTGTTGCAGGCTGCAGTATAGGCAGAGAGGGCAGCTGGAGTTTTGGTCTTGAACCAATTGTGGTAAGCAGAGGTTTTTTTCTTTTACAGCATTGGCACACTTTTTTTGAGAACCAAGGCTCGGATGCTGGTTGAGAATTTGGAGTAGAATAAGGCAAGAAAGCCTTCATTCCTGTGGGAATGATTTCTGTTGTTCAGTCTGAGCAGATGTTTGGATCAGAAGAACTGAAGCAATATTCAGACCAGGGGAATAGAAATCACATTGGTACCCTTTTTATTATTATTATTATTATTATTATTATTATTATTATTATTATTTGACACCTCCAGGAGTCCAAAGACTCATCGAGGGAGAGTGTGCCGACAGCATCGAACGATTGGTCCCCTTCCAACTACTAACCTTTTTTTTTTGCCAAAGGACATGAGACTGTGAATGAAGGTTCTTCTGTGACAAAAGAGACTTGTACGTAGGTGGTCTGAAAAGTTCTCGGCCTTGCCCATAAATGGCAACACTTTTGGGAAGTTTTTTTTTTCAAAGTTGATACATCTGTCATAAGCATCCATTTGATATTGCAAGTCATTCTATCAAGTAGTTTTTTTTTTTATATAGCTGTTGGAAGCCAAAGTGTTGTCTTTATCCCTTGAAATGGATAAAATTGAGTATTGTGTGGTTATAAAATTCTTTTTAAAAGAACGTTTAATGCCAAAAGAAATTAATTCAAATTTTATAAAAGTTTATAGACACTCTTCTCCTTCATTTTCGACAGTTAAGAAATGGGCTGCTGTGTTTAAACGTGGCCATACCAGCCTCGAAGATGATCCACTTGAAGCATGTCCAAAAAGTGTAACAACACTAGAAATCATTGATCAGTGCACAATATGGTACTGGATGACCGGCAAGTCAAAGTGCATGAAATTGCTGAGACTATAGGCATTTCAAAGGAACGTGTAGGATATATTTTGCACGAAGAATTGCAAATGAAAAAGCTTTGTGCAAGATGGGTGCCATGCCTTGCTCACAGCAGATCAAAAACACTTGCATGAAAATCTGAATAGCGCTTGGAGCAGTTTAACAAGAATAAAATGGATTTTGTGCATAGATTTATTACTATAGGTGAGACTTGGATTCAATATTGCACACCAGAATCCAAACAGCAGTGAAAACAGTGAACAGAAGCCGTTTATTCAGAGCCAAAGAAGACAAAGTCGGTTCCATCAGCAGGACATCGGTGTTTTGGGATGCTAAAGGCATTTTGTTTATTAATTATCTTGAAATGGTTAAGACAATAACTGGGGAATATTATTCCAATCTTTTAACCAGACTAGACGAAAAAATATGTGAGAAAAGACCCTGTTTGCAGAAGAAAAAAATCATCTTTTGTCAGGACAATGCACCTGCCGACAAAGGTGTTTGGGCAATGGGAAAATTAAGGGATCTGCACTATGAATTGTTGGAACATCCACCCTATTCCCCAGCTTTGGCTCCCTCTGACTTTTATCTCTTTCCAAAACTAATCCTCTTCCTCACTGGTCAGGAAGAGGTTTAGTTTTTCTTTGAATCACGAGGTGATTGGAGCTGTAGAGAAGTATTTTGCAGATCTTACTGAGAACCACTACAGAGATGGATAATGGTGCTGGAGCATCGCTGGAATAAATGTATTAGTCTTAAGGGAGATTATATTGAAAAATAAAAATAATTTTTAAATTATAAATTCGTTTTTTCATTGTTAGGTCGAGAACATTTCAGAACACCCACTTATTAGGTTGTGGTCTGAGTTTGCAAGAGGAGAGCTGATAACCACAGTATACCTGAAAGTGGGGCTTTTTAGAAAGAGGTGAAGTGTGTGTTGGCAAATTGAAAGGGGGAGAAGGTTGTCCTGGTATTCTGGTGGGAAAGGTTGATGATCTGAGATTGATCATTTCTGATGGCAAGCATCTCAGCATTGCTGCCTGCTTGATCAGTGAGGCGAACGGGAACAACATGAGTTGTGGACATTGAAGTCCCCCAAGAAGGATGACCTCGCTATTGGAGAGAGTGGTTGATGAAGTTTGGAAAGCGATAGAGGGAGCATATGAAAAAGGGAGGTTGATTTGGTAGAATTTTGAGCAGATTAAACATTTGAGATTCAAGGATTTGCAGTCTCAGGCATGGTATGTCATTTTTGATGAATGCACAATTGCCACCTTTCTGCCAGAAAAGTGGCAATTGTGCAATAGCTATATAATGTGTAGTTTGAGTAATTGAGTCATACTGTAGATGTTGAGGTTGCTAGCTGGGGTTCTGAAAGAAATAGTAGTTCTGGTTTAGATGTCTATAGGTGGTAGTGTCCATCATTTATTTTGCTGTTTGAAGTGGGTGTGGAAATTTTTTTTTTTTTTTTTTTGTTAGGAATTAGTGTTGTGGGTTATTTAGATTTCTGCTATGTTTTATAATTTTTTAGATTGAATTTTGGATGTGTTTTTTTTTTTTAAATATTTTGTATGGGAGAATTTTTGAGACCTGCAGTAGAAATGCATTTCTTTCAGCTGTAGTTCATTGTGTTTAGTGAGGGAGAGAGAAAAAGGAAGGGGGGGGGGCATGCGGTGAGAGGTGACAGACTCACAAACATACCACCCACACAGAATGGAGTTGGCTCTTGTCTGTATGTGGTCTCGACAGTTCCCCCTGCAGCCACAGTATTTGATCTCACTCCAGTCACAAAATAGCAAAATACATAAAGCCTCCAGGTTCATTACTACTTGGTTCAATCCCGTGTACTAACCAGTGGCTGGCCTGCAGAATCATTTTTCTCACTGTATGGGCCTGTACCCTCTCCCATTTGTGGGTACTGCTGTATCCACAAATGGGGGAGAGTACAAGCCCATATCTACCACCCACAGCCACCACTAGTTGTGGTGGTGGTGGGTGGTAGATGGCATTGATGGAGATGACTGGAGGAAACAAAAATCGGAACCGTTGCTCTAGCCACCAAGCATGGTTGCAGCCACATTAGGTCTCTAATAAACAAGATGGTGGTATTTCACTGGGTAATGAAAGACATCTACCACCTAGATGTTTATTGGCATTTCCTTCAACTAAGGAAGATAAGATATGCATTTATGGTGGCAATTAGGAGGCAGTGTGTGTGTGGGGGGGGGGGGGGCTGTGCACTAACTGGCTACTGGCCTGCAGCATCACCATTTTAACTGATGTACTCTTGAAATGGAGGAGGTTATGGGTAAAGTGTGCTTGTCATGGCCTTGAAGGGTATCACTCACATTTCATGGAAAATAGGAGGGAACAGAAACCAGAATCCCTGCTCTGGAGACGAAACATGGCATCTACCACATCAGACTGCCAATAAGCTGGACAGTGGTTATTTCACCAGGTGGTGAAGAATGACTACAACCTAGTGTCTGGTTGACATTTCCTCCAACTAGAAAGCCTTTTGCAGTGGGATTGATTGAGTTTAACTGCAAGAGAGGCCTCATTGGGACAAAGGTTATGAGCTCTACTGATTAACGTTTTAATGATATGTGGAAATGTTTATGGGGACTTTTTCAATTGAAGGTGCGTTAGCCGACCTCATACAGAGGTAGCAGGGTTTTTTTCTCCCGGAAACTCGGGTGTTTCATCCTGCATACAGACATCGGCCCTTCAGAACACACACAATTTACAGATAAAAAATACTAGTTGTGGTGGTGGTGGGTGGTAGATGGCGTTGATGGAGATGATTGGTAGTAGAGGTTTGGTGTAGTGGTAGAGACAGTTGTATAGTAGGTGTCCTCCCACGATGAGTCTTCAGACTCCTTGGAGGTGTCACGAATAATAATAATGATATCATATTATTGAGAGGGAGAGATGTTAGGAAAGTTTGTGAATGTATTTATGAATGTATCTGCCTGTTTGAGTGAGCTTCCAACATACTGAAATGAACAAGTTAAGTTTTAGGTATAAATTAAAGATGCCAAGAAATTATATTAAGGCAATCGATGTGAAGTCATTAGCCTCTATATAGAAGTACCCCAGTCATGAAGTTACTTCATATGCAAACTTTGTTTGCTTACACTTAGATAAAGGATGAAACCAAGAATATAATATCTTGGCATCTTTCATTTTATAGTATAACGAAGTGAATAAACTTTCAACTTTGATACTTTTTAGGTAGGCCTGTTATCAAAGATTATTATTAATTTACTTTTCCATTGTAAATTTGATTTTAGGGTGAAGACTATTAAAAAAAAAAAAAAAAAAAGGTGACAAAGGAAAGAGTCTAATGTGTCGAGGCTATGAGATCAAATAGAGAGTACATCTTGAATGTATATGAGCCAGATAGAAAGTTTGAGAGGGATTGAGTCAAGAACTTGTTTTTAAAAATCTTTCACAAAAAGGACCATATAGCAAAGATTGGAATACAACTCAGAGGATAATTGGAATGCTGAAACAAACCTTTACACATAAAGATAAGGAAATAATTTTTCTTCTTTATAGGCCTTGATAAAACCTCACTTGGACTATTGTGTGCAGTTCTGGTCACCTCGTTCCTATGTTGATTCTGATATAATGGAGAGTGCAAATGATATCAGGATTATGGAATACAGATTATGATGACAGAGAATTTAGGGACTGCAGACACTAGCTAACAGTAAAAAGAGGGATGATATGGCTGAGATTGCAAACTTCTGAAAGGGTCATACAGGATATCAGTAGATGGAATTTTTCATTTTATGAGATGGAACAAGGGAAGTTTAGCATGAATACTGCATGAATAGATGTAGACTTTTCTCTCATGGAGTGGTGCATGATCAGAATGGATTGCCATTGAAGGTGGTGAGTGCAGGTGGTGCGAAGAACAGGTATGACTGCTGGTGTGGGTAATATGCAGCCTAACTCAGTGACTCCTTGGAGGCTTCTCTTAATAATAATATCAATGTTGAGATGAAACTAGTTCTAACAGTATCATGCCACACTCTGCTGTTAACCAGAAACGTGATATGGCTCATGCAAACAGTTGCCTAAAGGTTTCCAATAATTCTTGCCCACATGAATCAAAAATAACAGGAACCATATTAAATGTAAGTTCAAGTATTTCAAGGTGACAGATACAGCAGCTAGGTAATTTGTAAGTACAAGTTCCATATGGTGTCTGTCATTCAATGAGAGAAATTGTGCTCAGAATAAGTTTTAATTCTTTTAATCTTAAGTCTTTTAATCTTAATCATATATAATTTTAATTATATACGATCCGTAAAATGAATTTTAATGGTCTTTCTGACTATCCAAAATTTGCTTGTTTGTAATAATAAGCACATTGTAGACCTTCTGGTTGTGTACAGAGAATGAAGTTTGTTCTTAAGTGAAAGGATAAGTGTTTCTAATTTTACATGTAATTTAAAAGTGGTGTGTGTATTCTATTTTTTGTAACTGGTGCTAGGTTGTAATTAAGGACAAAGCATTTAGGTCTATAAGGAGTACATTAGTCTATTAATTCAGTGTGCTGGTCACATAATTGGTTTTGCTGTAAAAAAAACCTGCCACTTCCACATGATACTCTTTAGGATGGAAATATATAGGTTTGAATCTCATATAGGATGTGAAGAACCTTTAACGATTTTGTTTATCTCAAGGTGAATGAGCTGATCTCCTATGGAAGCTGGAATTTTTTATCTCATGGAATAGTCAAACCAGCTAGAAGAATGTGTGTGTGTGTGTGTGCGTGCACGTGCATACATTATGAAGCTTGTCCTTTTGAGTACAGATGAAGAATTGCTAATTAGATATGCAGTTTGAAATTGGCATGGAGAAATGTAACTATATTTTTTTAAAACTACCCCAGATATAAGGATGGGAATGGTTTTGTTGTTATCTTTTGGCCATTTGTGGGAAAGATAGGAGAAAGACATGCATTTTTTTGTCAGTTTTATAGGATTTTGTAGTCAGTAGTGAGAAAGATATGACAGGAGCTATCATTAGACCACATAGCCCTAACTCTATGTGCATTCTATTGGGATGGATGATGATGCATCTGCATATGTATGTATAAATTAAAGATGCTAAGAAATTATATTCTTGGTTTAATCCTTTATCCAAGTGTAAGCAAACAAAGTTTGCACCTTAAGGAACTTCAGGACTGGGCAACTCGTATATAGAGGCTAATGATTTTTATCATTTGCCTTAGTATCCCATAATGCAATGCACATATCCCTTCAGACATGTATAATGCTATGCATTATGCGATGGGTCACTACCCAGAGCAGTTTCGACCTTTATTGAGGTCAAAAAGTAAAGGGTTGCTCATCATAGGCCTAGAGTAGTTAGTATAGGGGTGCAAGAGAGCCTGATAGTATTAGGAGAAAAAATGACAGATAGATAGCATGAGAGAGAGAGAGAGAGAGAGAGAGAAAAGGCCTCAGCTCTTTTATATCATCATATAGCCAAAGGCTATCAGTTTTCCTTTTTCACCAATCTCATATAGATGAACAACAAAAAAAAAACAATTGAAACTAAAGTGCAAAGATGACTGATACCCAGGTGGTTAGCCTCATCTGGGTTAACCGCCTTGAGTTGGCCTTCTCTTGCTGGGATTGTTCTCCAATCATCCCTGCAATTGACTATAAGACTACATTGAATTAAGAGGATGGAACTATTTAAAAAATCTCTCGTAGCAAGAATAGAACAGAATTTTATCTCCCCATGTTGAATATTGCATGATGTGGGTGGTCTACACCATCTAGTGATAAATTTGATATCTCCTAGAATGCTTCTTTCTAAATACAAAAAACATCTGACTAAACAATAAAATTTCCACAATACAATATTATAAAGCATTTGGATTACATATTGTTGGTTTTCAAATCCATGTTTGTTCCTAACCTTCGACAAATGGTATTTTAATTCATTAATTATAAAAAATCAAAATTCTCTTCGCATTGCTGACAGGTGGTGGGTATCGTAAAAAAATAACATGTTCTGTTGTAAATAGTGGCATATCCAACACATTACATAATCTGTTCCAAATACATAGAGCAAGAGAGCAGCTGTAGAATGCATGTTCTACTGTTTCCAATTGGTAACAGATATCACAGATTGGATCTCTGATGTTAAAGTACCTCCATTTGATGTCATTGACTGGAAGGCGACCATATGCAATTCTCCAAGCAAGATCCTTCCTGTTATGATACCCTTGGAACTTCATCAAGTTATGAAACAAAATATTGTTGTCAGTACCCAACTGTGGCACTTCACAGCAAAAGAGATTAAAAATTTCTTTATAACAAGTTTTACTTTTTTTAATGGAAAGAATGTCAATTCTGGAGTGTTTAGCAGTCTTAGAGTTAACCGAAGAGTGTTGTAGTATTCAGGAACAATCTCAGCTTTTGGACCTTTATAATCATTAACTCCAAACAGGAGAAGATGAAAATCAGGTAGTAGCAGAGAAGGTCTGCATATGCGTGATTAGCTTGCAATATTTTATGGATTTTTGAAGCTGTATTGCTTAAATAGCAGAATTTTAGGACTTGAAGTCCAAATCCTCCATGCTTCGTTGATAGTTGAAGAAATTCCTTTTTAAATTCTTAGTATCAGCTAGACCAAAAAAATTGCAGAGGTTTACTATATAATTGCTTTTCTTCAGCTTCTGTGATGGCTGTAATATTTATTATGTACAACTGAGCAGGAAAAATTATGGTTTTGAGTACTATAGCTTTAGAAGAAAAGGAGAGTGGCCCTATTTTCCAGTCTTCTAACATTTCCAAGTTCTTGGTAATATTGGGTAAGTGGAGAAGGGAATTCCAAGTATAATGAGGGGTTCTCTCTTAAGGAATTCCTCCAAGATCCCACTTTCCTTAAACTTTTAATTTTGTCTTCTCTGCATTAATAATTAATCCACTGCTTTTGCTGAATTTTTCCAAAATACCAAAAAATATCTATATGGAATCATTATCCTTCAAAGTTCCGACCACATCATCGGCATATGCTAGTACTTTATTTTCCTTTTTAGTTGAAGGAACTGTTATTCCTCGCACAGCATGTGTATTGTTGACTTGTTGTAAGAATGGTTCAAGAACCAATGCAAAGAGCAGTGGACTGACAGGGCAACCATGCTTGACTCCTTTTTGAATTTTTAATGGATCTGACAGGAACTCATTAACTAGAAGGCAGGTAGTTGAATTGGCATAGACTCCTTTGATAATCGATAGCCACTTTTTACCTACACAGATTTGCTAGAGGATGTGGAACAGAAAGGGATGCCGGACTTTATCAAATGCTCGAGTACAGTCTACTGATGTGCTATCAGTAGACTGTACTCGAGCATTTGATAAAGTCCGGCATCCCTTTCTGCACTGTCATCGACTGCTTTTTCGTGTTAACTAAGTGGATTAGATCACGTAGCAGAAATAGATTAAATTCTACTGCTCGAACTGTTACTCCATACACTTGTGTGCTTTTAAATATGTATCTCATTCCCACTTTAAGCCTGTTATTGATAATGCAGAAAAATATCTTGTAGTCCATATTAGATAGAGAAATAGGTCTCCAGCTGCTGATTAAGGTGCGATTTATATTAGGTTTTAGAATGAGGACAGTATGGCTTGCTACAAATTCACTTGGTATGTATCCTGATGAGAGAAAAGAATTAAATAATTTACCTAGAATGGGAAGAATAAAATCCCAGGCCTCACGATAAAGTTCCATCCCTAGACCATCAGGTCCTGGGGATTTTCTTGTCTGGCATTCTTTATAGGTTGTAACTTCAAATGCTGTAATGTCAAGCCCATCTTGGATATGAACAGGAAAGCCATTAATGTTCCAAGAGTTACAATTTCCAACAGTAATATTGTCTTCAAACAGATTTTTGTAGTGTTTTTGAAAGGGGTCAAGGATGTCTTTAGTGGCGGACATGCCTTCTCCATCAACACAGATTTGAGTGATAGTCCTTTCTTTGTGAAATTTTGTAAATTTTCTATTTAAGAATGTAGCTGAAGGGCTATCTGCTAAGTGCTGTTGTATTCTTATCTTAAAATTTCTTTTTTCTACTTGTTTCTGCTTTTCCACTTCTATCTCTATGTTAATGTTTCTAATGATGTTGCTACATTCTATACCATTGCGTTGGTTTGTTCTTCTCTCTTTATACAGGTCTTTCAACCTTTTCCTTTTGAGGAAAGCCTGTTCCTTTCCCCATTCCATCATATTCCGCTTTACTGCTTGTTTGAATTTTAACCACATATCCCAATTCCAGGTAACATTATTCCAATTCAAACAGAGGGTCTGGAATTTAGTTGAAAAGATCAACAGAAAATTTGGAAGTATCCATGGTCCAGAAGAGATCTCTACTTTTTCCATGCAGTGGAACTTAAGTATAACTGGATTATGATCTGACATGTTGATGTCAAGATGTTTTATCTGAATTATCCTATTTATAAGGGAAGAAGAGAGATAAATTCGATCAATACGAGTACCAATACTTGATTCATGTATGTTTATGCATGAAGCTTAGGATTGCGAGTACTCCGTATGTCTACTAGTTGTTTTTAACTGTGCATATCCCACTTTTCCACTCCTGGGGTGTCCTCCCATTTTGTCTAATGTGGGGTTTTCAATGCAATTCCAGTCTCCAACTGCTATGATGTAGTGGGCACCATATAAATATGGCTCCAATTCCTGGAAGAATTTTCGTCTGTTTCATTGGATGGAGCATAAACATTTATAAACCTTATTATCCACAATATTTCCTCTATCTGTTAAACTTTTTATATGTTTATATTTGCAGAAGTATGTTTCTTGGAGAAACAAAAACCTGATATTATGGCGTAGCATATGTTTCTATATAATTTCTTGTTTAATTTGCCTATGGAATCCTCATACATTTAATGAGGCGATGCAGAGAGAGGAGATGCTATGATTATTGAAGTGTTATTGGTAAGTCTTTAAGTTCTAAATTTTGGATGAACTTGATGAGATATTTAATCTGTGAAGAAGCAATTGTGTAACCTTCTTCTTTTAAACTGTTTTCCAGTTTTTTTCCAGTTGCTTTCCATTACTTCAATTTCATGGCTATTATTTTTGATTTGGAATCTATTTATTTTATTTTCATGTAGATGATAACTGTACTGAGAAAACTTTGAATCAGCAAACTTTATTATATTTTCTTTAATTGTATCTCTTTCTTTCTCTTTATTTTCCAACTCATCATCTTTATGAGGAGCATGAGTTGGCTCTTCATAATCCATAAACTGTGCTGAGCATGAAGAGTTTTCATTTGATGATCCACAGCCTTCTCCATCTTTACATTTTTTATTACTTCTTTTAGTTGTAGTTCTTATTTTTAATTTTTTTTGTTTATCTTCAAATTTTTTTATTAATTCCTCTTTCCTTTTTGATGATCTTGTCTGCATATTAAGTTCTTTCAGTTGTCTTACTTGCTTTTCTGTTTCTTTTCCAGTTTCTCCTTGTAGAACATTTGAATGTTTTTGCATTTCATTGTGTACCTGTTCAGTTGTTATTTTAGATTCATTATTGGTAATTTCAACTATGTTCCATCAGTATTTGACTGGAAAAGTTGCTCCTGCAGATCTGGAATTTTGGGGCTAATTTGTAACTGATTTGGTCGCACACTTTTTATGATTTTACCAAGTGTAGTTTGCTTAAAAGTGGCATCTTTACTAGACTGAATTGGAAGATCCGGGAACTCTTTATTTATGCCTCTCTGATATATATGGTATTCTAATTGGCTCTACAGGAGCTCCCACTCTTTCCGCAAAAGTTCTAAAAGGACAGGTGTTAGCGTGGTATTCAGAACTTTCACATTTCTGAGGGTTTGAGGCACTAATTAGCGATATGTCCGATCTCCATGCAGTTGAAACATTTAGATTTGTGGCACTTAAATGATCGGATGAACCGCAATGCAGGCATTGAAGTTGTACTCTGGGATAGTTTACCATAACTCGGGTTACCGATGTTGACAACATTTGGTACGGACGTCTTCATATCCATTGCGAAGGTAACATCACCAGAAAACCAATTTGGATCTTCACTTGACAAACCCTTTCGTATATTACTAATCTTGTCCCATTTCGAAAATGTCTGTATAAGAATTTCATTACTATTCTCTATATATTCATTTGGAAATCTTTTGATTTTTACTGTTTTTACCTGGCTCACGACCATTACAGGAATAACTGTGCTGCCTTCGAAAGTAAATCCCTGTAACAGTTTGTCCCTTGTTTCCACATCTTTAACTACAATGAATTATTTCCCTCTGCTGTAAGGGGTAAAAGAATACATCATGTTTGCGTTGACTTTCTCTTTTAAAACCTTAGTTACTCGTCTCGCTTCTTCACATCCGGGAATTTCAATTCCTAGAATTTGCACCCTTTGAGGAATTGGTACAATTATCTCAAGTGGGAAAAAGACTATAACCCCTCTGTTTAATTAAAAGAAAAAACTTTCAGTTGTAAGACTGAGAATAAAATAATCCCGTGATACAGAAATAATTCTACACAACCAGCAAATGTTTGTTTGAGCTACTATAAATGGCTGCTGTGATGCTGCTAAAAGTAATCCCGTAATGCAGATACTAACTGCACTACCAGCAATCCTAATATTTATTAAAAGAAACCAGTGCTAGTGGGGATGAAACCACCACTCTAGCACCAGTAAAATAAATTAAAGTGAAAATCAAACGAAAGATAACCAAAGTACTTATCTTGCCAAAAACCGAGATCTTGTCAGTGGGAGCCAGACCCAGAAGTAATACCAACGTTGAAGTAGTGAAGAAGTCATATTTCCATATACAAGTAGCCAAAGGGTGTCGCAACTTTTTACTAAAATACTTTGGATTAGAGATAGTTGTTGAAAGTTTTTCCACTTCGTTATACTATAAATTAAAGATGGCAAGAAATTATATTCTTGGTATAACCCTTTATCCAAGTGTAAGCAAACAAAGTTTGCACCTGAAGTCACTACAGTACTTGGCAACTCGTATATAGAGGCTAATGACATCAATTACTTGCCTTAGTATCCCATAATGTAATTCACATATCCTTTTGGACATGTATAATGCTATGCATTATGGGAAGGGTCACTACTCAGACCAGTTTTGACCTTTATTTAGGTCTAATAAGTGGGAGCCACACCCTGAAGTGATACCAAGGTTGAAGTAATGCAGAAGTCATATTTCCATGTACAAGTAGACAAAAGGTGTCACTAAGGGAAGTGATCAATTCCTAACTCCTACACTACCTTGAAGGCACCCACCTAATAAACAATTGCCGATATGGTTTCAGTTGCTGCTGATCAAAAAGAGATCTGCTCACACATATTGCCCATCTCTCTCGACAAATGCCAAGAAGAAGTTTTGGTGAATCTCAAGTGGTTGCACTTGATATCTCCAAAGATTTTGACTAGGTATGGTACAAAGGCATACTAAGCAAACTACCATCTTTTAGTCTGTCTGACGACTTCTGCAATTGGATTGCCAGTTTTCTGTCTGGACGCACGTTGTGTGTGTGTGTGTGTGTGTGTGTGTGTGGTGGTGGTGGTGGTGGTGGATGGTTCCTTTTCCTCTCACCAACCCTTTTCCTGCTATATATCAATGACCTACTTCAGTTGACTTCCAACATAATACACAGTTTTGCAGATGACTGCACATTGCATTCCTCCTTTACATTTGATAAGCCCTACTCTACACAACTTACAGAACATCAACCACCATCCTTATTTCTGATCTGCATGCCATCCTACAATGGTGTTCACATAACTTCATTAATTTCAGTGCTAATAAAACCCAGTTCTGTCTTATTTCTCATAAGAAAATAACCATTTTCTCCCAGTATTATTTTTGACAACATCTACATTTCCAGACAGTTTGAGATTTCTCTTGCAGTTACCCTGACATCAAGCCTCTTCTGGTATAAAAACATCACAACGATTGCATCCTCAGCTTCCAAAAAACTGGGATTTCTCTTTCATTCAAGACATTACTTCACCCCTGAACAGCTGTTAACATTATCCAAATCACAAATCCGTCCAACTATTTAACAATGCTCTCACATATGGGATGGGCCCCCTAAAAGCTCCCTCAAAATGTTTCACTCAATACAGAAGGGAGCAGTTAGACATATTAATGACCCATCTCTTACCGACTCACTCCCCGCACTTTTGCACTGACATTTGGTTTCAGCAATATGTGTATTCTTCAAATATTTCTATGCGAAACGTTCATCTGAAATAGCATCAATAATTCGCCCACTTAGTACTAAGCTTGTTGGAACACGTGCAGCTGCTGCTTCTCAGCATCCCTTCAAAAGTGCACCTTGAAACTCACAGAACAAGTTTCTTTTCCTCCTCCTTCATCCTTGCAACTGCTGTATTGTGGAACAGTCTTCCCCTGTTGTGTTTCCCAAGGAATACAATATACAGTCTTTTAAATCAAATGTAAACAAGTTCCTCCTTTCCTGACCCACTACCTATATACGGTACTAATGTACTATAGGACGATCTAACCAACCACTTGTCAGTGGGATCACGATAAGAAGGGAAAAAAAAAAGGGGATATATGTTTTCAGTTGTTTTCAGTTTCAGAGCAGAGTTTCTGGACTATAAAAATAAATGCAAAAAAATATTAAATTGATAAAAATAGTAAAACTTTTTCCGCCAATGGAAAAACCTACTATAGGTTTATAATAACCTTTTGTGGGGAAACCACACATTAAAAAAAAAAAAAAAAAAAAAAAATATTGAAGTCATTAGCCTCTATATATGAGTTGCCTGGTCTTGAAGTTACTTCAGGTGCATACTTTGTTCGCTTACACTTGGGTAAAGGATTAAAGCAAGAGCCAGAAACCCTTCTCTAAAACTGAAAACAATTGAAAATATTCATAATAGAATTGAAAACATAAATCTCTTATTTGTTTTTCTTCTTATGTTGAGTCCAAGATTTTTTTTTTAATTTATAGTATAACCAAGTGGAAAAACTTTCAATTTCTATCTCTAATCCAGAGTATTTTAGTAATTAGGCATGACACCATTTTGCTTCTTGTATATGGAAATATGACTTTTGCATTACTTCAACCATTGTATCACTTCAGCAAGATAAGTACTTTGGTTTTATTTCGTTTGTTTTTCACTTTAATTTATTTTGTAAATTTCAAAACCACCACTGGTGCTAGTGGTGGTTTTGTCCCCATTAGCACTGGTTTCTTTTAATAAATATTAGGATTGCTGGTAAAGCAGTTAATATCTGCATTATGGGAATACTTTTAGCAGTATCACGGCCGCCGTTTATAGTACCTCAAACAAACATTTACTCGTGGTGTAGTAATTCTTTCTGTATCACAGGATTATTTTATTTTCAGTCTTACGATTGAAAGTTTTTTTTTCGTCCAATTAAATGCAGAGGTTATAGTCTTTTTCCCACTTTAGGTAATGGTACGAATTCCTCTAGGAATTAGATTGGCGGCAGTTTACTGCATTGGTGGAACTGTTCTCCAGGAAATTGATGAGGCACGAGATTTAGGAGTGTTGGTGGATAAGGAATTGAAATTTAGGGGACACATTGCAAAAGTGGCCAAATCAGCTCATCAAATCACTTGGTTGCTGAAGAATACGTTGACAAGCAGGTTATTGTTCCTCTGTATCAAGCCTTGATAAGACCCCATCTCGACTACTGTGCCCAGATTTGGTCACCTAGGTTTCTTCTTGATGGGGAGGAGGTGGAGAGGATCCAGAGGCGAGTGACCAAGATGATAGCAGGTCTGTGGAATGAACCTTATGAGAACAGGTTGAGGATTTGTGGGTTGCAAAAATTGGTTGATAGGCAGAGGAGCGGAGATATGATTGAGACATTCAAATTACTGAAGGGTTTCTATAAAATTAATTCAGAAGATATTTTTGAGAACAGGGTTGGTTGTGGGTGGACTAGGGGACATCCATGGAAACTGGGCAAAAGTGTGGTTAGTAAAGGTGTTAGAACTGAGTTCTTTACTTTTAGAGTAGTGAATGAGTGGAATGCACTCCCTGAGTCTGTGGTGGATGCTGTGACAGTGAATGAGTTTAAGGCGAGGTATGATAGATACTGTATGAATGTTGAATAGTTGTGATGAATATGATTTGGGGCCTTCCTCAATGAGTCTAATGACTCCCTGGAGTTGCCCGTAATAATAGTAATTACCAATTCCTCTAGGAATTCGTAATATTCCTAGAGTAATTTCAATTCCTTTAGGAATTGAAATTCCCAGATGTGAAGAAGTGAGACAGGTAACTAAGGTTTTAAAAGAGATAGTTGGAGCAAACAAGATTTATTCTTTAAGTAGTAACTGCCCCAAATCTAAATATTTCAACTGCATGGAGATCGGACATATCACTAATCAGTGCCTCAAACCCTGTCAGAAATGCGAAAGTTCTGAACACCATGTTAACACCTGTGCTTTTAGAACTTTCGCAGAAAGCATGGGAGCTCCTGTAGAGCCAATTAGAACACCATATATATATATATATATATATATATATATCAGAGAGGTATAATGAATAGTTCCCGGTTCTTCCATTTCAGTCTAATAAAGATGGCACTTTTAAGCAAACTACACTTGGTAAAATCACAAAAAATGCACGACCAAATCAGTTTGAAATTAGCCCCAAACTTCCAGATCTGCAAGAGCAACTTTCCCAGCCAAATACTAATGGAACATCAGTTGAAATTACCAATAGTGAATCTAATATAACAACTGAACCAGTACACAACGAAATGCAAAAACATTCAACTGTTCTACAAGGAAAAACTGGAGAAGAAACAGAAAAGCAAGTAAGACAACTGAAAGAACTTAATATGCAGACAAGATCATTAAAAGGAAATATGAATTAATAAAAAGAAAATTGATGATAAACAAAAAAAATTTAAAAAAAAAAAAGAACTACAACTAAAAGAAAAGTAGTAATAAAAAATGTAAAGATGGAGAAGACTGTGGATCATCAAATGAAAATTCTTCACGCTTAGAAGAGTTTATGGATTATGAACAACCAACTCATGCTGTTTCTAAATCGCTTAGGGAATTGAACAACGTAGATCCGAATATAAATTAAATTATACTTTAATAAATATTTCCAATATTTCGGCAATGTCAGTTTGCCATTTTCAAAAGGAACTTACAAAAAAGCACGTGCACGCAGGCACTACAACACAGTAACTGAGAATGAAGATATGAAGCTATCATTCTCCTAGAAGTCCTGATGGTGCCCTCTAGCAGCCTAAGTAGGTGTTCTTGGCCGTTGGGCTGAAGGTCTGCCGATGTATGCCTCCCAAATTTGGGGCAGTCGCATACAACCAAATTTGTTGAGGTTTGGGGAGTTTCTTAGGGCTGAGGCTGATTCCATAAATAGTCCTTCAAATTTGTATTTGCTACAGTGTATTACTGTAGCTTTCTTCCACCGTATTCTGTGGCGTGTATCCAGAGCATGGTCTGCAAGACCAGGATGGCTGTACTTGTGAAACCGGATGTAGTCTTTGTGTTCAGAAATTCTGATATTCGCTGTCCTGCCTGTTTGGCCAAAGTAAGAAAGTTTACAACTGCAAGGGACCAGGTAGGTCTAGGGGAAGTGGTTGGTCTTTGGTGGAGCAGATAAGGGATGCCAATTTTCTGTAAGGCCTGTAACAGTAAGTGAGGTCATGTTTTTTTAAAATTTTGGTAATTTTTTCCGAAGTGCCTCGGATGTAGGGAATAGTGATGGATTTAGAATAATCCTTGTTGTCAAGGGGAGAGGGGTGGTGGTTTACTGATTTCAATATTTTTTGGATTTTTTTGTGGGGGTAGCCATTGGCTGAGAAAGTGTTGAGAATGTGATTTAGTTCAGTGTTTAGGGCCATGTCGTTAGAACAGATTAGTTTAGCCCTGTTGTATAATGTTTTCACCACTCCATATTGTTGTGAGGGGGGGGGGGTGATGGGATTGTTGGTGAATGTATCTGCCTGTATGGGTGGGTTTTCTATAAACTGAGAAAACCATGGTTCCATCAGGCTGGCGGGTGATTAGTGTGTCTAGGAAAGGGAGGCTGTTGTTTTCCTCTTTTTCCAGGGTGAACTTGATTCTGGAGTGTTTCAGAGCCACGTGGCCAAATAGCGAACACATCATCAATGTAGCGGAGTCATATGGTTGGTTTTTGTGGGGCAGAGGCTAAGGTTTTTTCTTCAAAGGTCTCCATAAAGAAATTGGCCAAGGGTGGGGAGAGTGGTGAACCCATGTCTGTCCCTCTATTTGTTTGTAGAATTTTCCCTGCCAAACGAAATAGCCTGAGTTCATTGTGAATTGAAATAGGGCTGAGATATCGGGAGAAAATTTAGCTTGGATTAGCTCTAAAGTTTCCTTGAGTGGGACATTTGTGAATAAGGAGGAGACGTCAAAGCTGACCATTTTGTCAGTATGTTGGAGTGTAAGGTTTTCTATGCTGGCTTTGAAGTGGGCCAAGTTTTTTATGTGTGATGGTGTGTTGCCAGTATAGTGTATGAGCACTTTGGCCAAATGTTTAGCTAATTTGTATGGGGAGGAATCAATGCCATCCACTATGGGACATAATGGCATATTTTCTTTATGTATTTTTGGGAGTCCGTAAATATGGGGGGGGGGGGGTATAGAGATAAAACAGCTTTAATCTGTTGGTAACTTCTACAGGCCAAGAAGTAACTTTCTTAAGGAGCCTGTGAAGTTTTCTGATTTGTGAGTTGGTGAGATTATATTCGATAGGGAGGTAAGTAGCCTGATCTAATAGAAGAGCATTAAGCTTACCTTTGTAGGCCTTTTGGTTAAGTACTACAGGCATTTCCCTTATCCACTTTGGTGATAACTAATTCTTTATTATTCTTCATTTCCTGTAGAGCTTTAAATTCCTTGTTGGATATGTTGGTTTTTGGTGGTCTTGCTTTGGAAAGGACACAAACTACATCCAGTCTTACACTGTTGGCGATTTGATGTGGAAGGTGGCGGATTCCTACGAGAATCAACTCATGCTGATAAAGAAAAAGCAAGAGATACAATTAAAGAAAATAAAATAAAGTTTGCTGATTTCTCCAGGGCGTCCAAAGACTCATCAAGGGAGCGTGTGCCAACAGTATCGAATGATTGAACCACTTCCAACTACTAACCGCACTCAAACTTGCTTAACTTTTTTCTGAGCCATTAGTAGTAGAGATTCTACCAATCGACCAACCTAGCTTCCAAATCAAAAATGATAGGCATGAAATTGAAGTAATGGAAAGCAACTATAAAAAAAACAACTGGAAAAACAGTTTAAAAGAAGCAGGTTACACAATTGCTTCTTCACAGATTGAAGACCTCATTGGATTCATCCAAAATTTAGAACTTAAAGACTTACTAATGACACTTCAATAATTATATCATATCCTTTCTGCATTGCCTCATTAAATGTACGAAGATTTCATAGGCAAATTAAACAAGAAACTATATGGAAACTTGTGCTACGCATTATTAAAATCAGGTTTTTGTTTCTCCAAGAAACATGCTTCCTCAGATATAAATATATAAAAAGTTTAAAAGATAGATATCCACTTCTTTCTTATTGGAGCTTTGAAAGATTTAACAGGGCTGGAGTAGGAGTTCTTATTCTTGCCCCCCTCCTTGGGTTATTCTGTAATATCCAAAAGGATGCAGAACGGAGAATCTTGACAATGGATTGGAAATACTGTGGATAATCGGTTTATAAATGTTTATGCTGCATCCAATGGAACAGTTAGATGAAAATTCTTTCAGGAATTGGAGCCATATTTATATGGTGCCCACTACATCATAGCAGTTGGAGACTGGAATTGGATTGAAAACCCCACATTAGACAAAATAGGAGGACATCCCAGCAGTGGAAATGTGAGATATGCGCAGTTAAAAACTATTAAAAACAACATTTAAGTCCACAGTAATAACTTTAATTAATAAATAAGGTGGATATTTCATACTAAAACTAATAGTACATCTTCACTGTTACAAACAGATAGGAATAGAATACAAATAACGAACATTCGGTGGATCACCTATTAAAATACAATGTTGTCGCGAGCTAGGAAATGAAAGAAATTAATAAATAATTAATATTTAAGATAATTAGTTTTTTAATGATTACATAAAATAAAAGTCTCCCAGATCTTCGAGAGAGAGAGAGGCAATCATTTCGATTTAAATTCGGTCTGTGTAAAAAAGCTTCACAACTTTCTTTAAAGAGGCGTTCATATTTGAACCTACATCTATGAAGGAGAATAGCTTTATCCCTGTGGATATTATGGGTAGTAGACCAGAGTTTTGAGGTTTGTTGTAATCAATATAATATTGATGTTTTTTAATTCTTTTTTTCACAGAAAAGCCAGTTTGTCCAAAATAAGAAACATCGCATTCACAAGGAATTTGGTAAACACCAGCCAAAGACAGAGATGACAGTTTATCTTTTGTAGAAGGCAATAAGGAAGAAATTTTGTTGATAGGAATATAAGTGGGAGTCAGTTGATACTTTTTAAAAATTCTACCTATAAGTTCTGAGATTCCTGGAATGTAGGAGATTGGAACTCTGCAGACTGTTGAAGAAACCTTAGGTATTGGAACATAAGATTCAATTATCTGTTGAATTTGATTAGGGTGGTAATTATTACATATCATTAACTTTTTAATGATGGAAAGTTCTTGTTGTAAGATTTCTGAGGAAGAGCAAACTTTATGTGCCCTATTAATTAGAGATTTAAGAATGCCACATTTTTGAGATGTATGGTGAGCAGACTTTTTATGAATGTATCTGCCAGTAAATGGGCTTTCGAAAGACACTTATAGATAAGGTACCAGAAGAAGTTCAAGTAAGCAGGATGTCCAAAAATGATAAAATACCAGAATTTTCCTTTTCCATGGTGAATTGGATATGAGGATGAAGTCTATTTATCTGTTGTAGAAAGGTGGAAAGCTCATCTTCAGTATGTGACCAAATCGCAAAAACATCATCGACATAACGATACCAAAGAGATTGTTGAGGGTGAATGGATGAAAACATAGTCTCTTCGAATTGTTTCAGAAAATAGTTAGCCAAAGGTGGAGACAAAGGACTACCCATGGCAGTACCTTCAACTTATTTGTAGAACTTGTTTTTCCAACTAAAATAACCTGAATGGATAACAAATTTGAAAATTTTTGCGATATCAGGAGAGTTATCTTCATATAATAAATTGACTGTGTCGGCTAATAGGATATTGGTAAACAGAGTTACAATGTCAAAACTGACTAACAACTGAGACTCTTTGATTTTTAAATCCTTGATTTTTTCAGGAAATCTGTTGAATTTTTTATGTAGGATCTTGAATGTCCAGTGAGAGCACTTAAAGAATGAGACAAGACTTTTGCAATTCAGTAAGTAGGAGAATCAATGCAATTCACGATTGGTCGTACTGGATAGTCTTCTTTATGGATTTTTGGGAGACCATATAGAAGGGGAGATCTTCCAAAGATAAATACTTAATTTAATTTATCCACATAATTTGGGTCCCAACTGATATCGCAAAAATTTTCGAATTTATTATCCATTCAGGTTATTTTAATTGGAAAAACAAGTTCTACAAAAAATTATGTCGATGATGTTTTTACTTTATCATGAGGCCTGGGATTTTATTCTTCCCATTCTAGTTATACTATTTAATTATTTTCTCTCATCAGGACACATACCTTGTGAATTTGTAGCAAGCTATACTGTCCTCATTCCTAAACCTAATAGAGATCACACTTTAATCAGCAGCTGGAGACCTATTTCTCTATCTAATACTGACTACAAGATATTTTTCCGGTTTATGAATAAATAACAGGCTTAAAGTGGGAATGAAATATATAATTAAAAGCACACTGGTGTATGGTGTACCAAGTCTAGCAGTAGAATTCAATCTATTTATGAAACATGATCTAAACCGCTTAGTTAACACGAAAAAGTAGTCGATGGCAGTGCTATCAGTAGACCTTACTCAAGCATTCCATAATATCCAGGATCCCTTTTTATTCCACATCCTCCAGCAGATTTGTGCAAGTAAAAAACTGCTATCTGTTATCAAAGGAGCCTATGCCAATTCAACCACCCGTTCCTATTTAATGGGTCCCTGTCAGACCCAGTAAAAATTCAAAAATAAGTCATTGACATACTTACCATTAGCAAGGTTGCCCTCTCAGTCCACTGCTCTTTGCATTGGTTCTTAAACCTTTCTTACAACAAGTCAACAATGTACATGCTGTGCAAGGAATAACATATGCTTCAACTTAAGAGGAAAATAAGGTATTAGCATATGCCCTTGATGTAGTCAAAACTTTGAAGGATAATAATTCCATATATATATATATATATATATATATATATATATATGGAATTATTATCCTTCAAAGTTTTGACTTTGAAAAAAATGTCAAAAAATTTTATCATTATTATTATAAAAGGTGCCTCCATGGAGTCAAAAGACTCATAGTGGGAGACCCAACATTGACATTCTAATCATTATTCACACAATACCTGTCATGCTTTCCCTTAAACTCATTTACAGATGAAGCATTCACAACCACCTGTGGCAATGCATCCCATTTACAACCCTCCAAGCAAAAAATCTAGTCCTAACACCCTTGTTAACCACACTCTTACACTATCTCCAGGGATGACTCCTCGTTCTCTCCCTTCCTGCACTGGTCTTAAAAAAGTTATCAGCAATCCTATAAAATCCTTTTAATAATTTATATGCCTCTATCATATCTCCTCTCCTATGTATATCAACTTGTTTTTGAAGCCCGCAGACCTTCAATCTATCCTCTTAGGAGACATCCCATAGGCCTGTAACAATTTTCGTAACCACCTCTGAATCCTCTCCACCATTTCCACATCACCAAGAAATCCAGGTAACCATGTGCACAATAGTCCAAATGAGGTTTTATTAATGCCTTTATAAAGTGGGACAATCATTTCCTTATCCCTGGTTGTCAGTGTGTTTGATTGAAATTTGATGTGAAGTTTTGGCAACCTTTGCAATATGCCCTCGAAACTTAAGTTCTCTGTCCACAATAACTCCCAAGTCCCTAGCCTCATCGACTTTTTGCAGTTCAGTTCCATTAATATAGTATTACATTAACACATTAATGTTGGGAAGGATGGATGGATGGATATTCAGAAGGATGAGATCGCATTAACAGCATGTGATCTCATCCTTTCGAAGTGCATCACCTTACACTTGGCCACATTAAACTGGCAGTCATTTAGTTTAGCCCAAACCGTCAGCCTATTTAAGTCATCCTGCCAGATATCCACATCATCTGAATTAACTATCGCTCTTCCCAGTTTTGCATTATCAGCAAACAAGTTGATATCTCCTTTCAAAGTATTCCCAATATCATCGACATATAAATTAAATAATAGAGGACCAAGCCCTGAGGCACATTACTAGTCACCTGCCTTTTACTGGACTCCACTCCACCATTAACCACTCTTTGATATCTATCCACTAGCCACCCCCTAATCCAAATCACTAGCTCTGTATCCATACCCATTTGCTCCAATTTATACAACAGAGTCCCATGAGGAATCTTGTCAAATGCTTTTGTAAAGTCCAGCAGGATCACTGAGTAAGGATTTCCTTTATTCAACTCCATTGTTACTTCATTATAGAAAGTGAGCAAATTGCTAAGGCAAGATCTACCTTTCACACAACCATGCTGCCCCTTATAAAGTATCATATTGCTGTCCACCGTCCTGAATTCTAATTTTTATCAATTTCTCCAGAACCTTAACCACCACTCCCGATATACTGATTGGTCTATGATTTGCTACCTCAGTCGTTGAGACCCCCTCTTTCCACTGAATTAGGACTTGACCAGAACTGAGGCTTAAATTAAACAGCCAAGTTAGAGGAGTGCTAATTCTCTTGCACATTCCCTTAAAACATGGGCCGATATGCCATCTAACCCAATGGCAGTGTTAGCTTTAAGGTTCTGTAATATACTAAGCACCTCAAATTCTTTTATCACTAGATTCTCATCAGTCAATGACACATATGGCACTTCGATATCACAACCAAGATGGTACACTTTTGCAAAATGATCACTAAGCAACTCAACTATTTGATTAGCTTCTGTAATTTCCTTACCATCAACACTTCTTAAAGTCATCCTTCCAAAGTTATTCCTCCTTTTACTTGCCACAGTGCAAAATAACTCCTTAGGATGTTTTTTGGACTCATCAGCTAGCTTCCTCTCATAATTAGCTTTGGCCTTCCTTACCATGCAAATTACCCTTCTTTCCTGCTCATGGGAATGCTCATCATCTTTTTCTTTATACTTACACCACAACTTTCTCTTTATCTACAACTCTCGCTTAATAATATTATTCATCCAACTTACTCCTACCTGATTCCTCCTCCCGAGTCTGGGAATACTCTGGGAAGGTGAGTTATCAGCTAGCTTCCTCTCATAATTAGCTTTGGCCTTCCTTACCATGCAAATTACCCTTCTTCCCTGCTCATGGGAATGCTTATCATCTTTTTCTTTATACTTACACCACAACTTTCTCTTTATCTACAACTCTCGCTTAATAATATTATTCATCCAACTTACTCCTACCTGATTCCTCCTCCCGAGTCTGGGAATACTCTGGGAAGGTGAGTTAGCCAATCTCATACGGAGGTAGCAGGGTTTTTTCTCCCGGAAACTCGAGTTTTTCATCCCGCATGCAGACAAATCGGCCCTTCAGAACACATGCAATTTACAGACAAAAATACTAGTTGTGGTAGTGGGCGGTGATGTGGATGATTGGTAGTAGAGGTTCAGTGTAGTGGTGGAGACGGAGTTATACAGTAGGTGTATAACTCCTTGATAATCTCCCATGCACCATCAACATCTCTCCCCTTTAAATTTTCATGCCAGAGCACTTTTGAAAGCTGACTTCTCAGCTTGTCATAACCAGCCTTGTAATTCCACATATAACCCTTCTTAACAAAATATTCAGCACATAATACAATCTCCCAGTCAAGATCTAATGATCACTTTCCCCAAGTGGGGACAATGTATCTAAATTATTTACTGATATGTTCTTCGATGCTATGACCAGATCTAACACTCAAAATCTCTTGTCCCTTCCATTACATGCTGTCTGAGGTAGTTATCTCTTAACAGTTGTATAAACTCCAATTCCTTTGTTCCTTGAGACTATTCCTTCTCCCAATTTATGTCCCCATAGTTAAAATTGCCCATACTAATTACACATCCTCCACTCATCTTACTAATTTGCCAATGCATGCCATCTCCATTCTCCCTTATACCCCTTGGATTATAGCAGCAACCAATTACATATTTCATCCTATTGATTTCTATCTCACACCAAACAGCCTCAAATGAACTACCCTCTACATGCCTGTCACCTTGAGACACTTCTACCATTTTTGGCTTTAACATTTCATCTATCATTAGTAAAAGTAGTTTATTCAGGAGTAGAATCCAAAAGATGGCCTGTGACTAGTGGTGTGCTGCAGGATTCTGTTCTTGGACCACTGCTGTTTAATTTGTTCATTAACGATATAGGGAAGGATCTAAGAGGAACGGTTCATTTGTTCGCTGATGATGCAAAGTTGGGTAGGGCAATAGTGAATGCAGAAGATGTCAAAATCTTGCAGGATGACTTCGATAGATTGGCGTTCTCAGCTAAGGAGAATGGATGTCAATTTAATGTGACAAAATGTAAGGTTATGCATTTTGGGGTGAAAAGATTAGCAGCAGTATACCACATTGGTGGAATTGTAGTCCAGGAAATTGATGAGGCCAGGGACTTGGGAGTGTTGGTGGATAGGGAGATGAGGTTTAGGCGACACATTGCAAAAGTAGCTAAATCAGCTCATCAAATCACTTGGTTGCTGAAAAATACTTTGATGAGCAGAGACAAGCAAGTTATTGTTCTTCTGTACCGAGCCTTGATAAGACGTCATCTCGACTACTGTGCCCAGATTTGGTCACCTAGATTTCTTCTTGATAGGGAGGAGTTCGAGAGGATCCAGAGGCGATTGACCAAGATGATAGCAGGTCTATGGAATGAACCTTATGAGAACAGGTTGAAGATTTGTGGGTTGCAGAAATTGGTTGATAGGCAGAAAAGGGGAGAGGTATGATTGAGTCATTCAAATTGCTGAAAGGTTTCTATAGGATCAATTCAGAGGATATTTTGGAGATCAGGACTGGTGGTGGGAGAACTAGGAGACATCTATGGAAGCTGGGCAAGAGTGTGGTTAGCAAGGGGGTTAGAGTGGTAAATGAATGGAATAAGCTGCCAGAGTCTGTTGTGGGTGCTATGACAGTGAATGAGTTCAAGGCAAGGTATGATAGATACTGTGAGAATGTCGAATAGTTGTGTGGACATGATGTTTAGGGCCTCCCTTGATGAGTCTAACGACTCCCTGGATTCGCCCATAATAATAATAAAAACTACTCCCCCATTCTGCCCTCTCTATCCTTTCTGAAGATACTATATCCCTTACATTCAATCCTTATGACTAAATCATTCTTAGTTAACCAAGTCTCACTAATTCCTATAATTTTTGACCAAGCAGAACTAAGTAATGACAAAAATTCATCACACTTATTCCGAATACTTCGGGCATTAGTATACATAAACTGCAATACTCCTTCCCCCCATAATCAATAAAAATTAATGCAGACAAGACAAAATTAAAAGTTTATGGAAAGTGGGATCTTAGAGACATTCCTTTTGGACTAACCCCAAAGAGAGGACCCCTCATTATACTTGGAATTCCCTTCTCCACATACCCAATATTACCAGTCCAAGAACTTACATACAAGCACTTGGAAATGTTAGAAGACTGGAAAATAGGGCCACTCTCCTTTTCTTCTAAAGCTATAGTACTCAAAATCATAATGTTTCCTGCTCAGTTGTACATAATAAATATTACAGACATCACAGAAGCTGAAGAAAAGCAATTATATAGTAAACCTCTGCAATTTTTTTGTTCCAGCTGATACCAAGAAGTTAGAAAGGAATTTCTTCTGAACTATCAACGAAACATGGAGGATTTGGACTTCCAGTCTTAAAATTCTGATATTTAAGCAATACAGCTTAAAAAATCCATAAAATATTGCAAACTAATCATGCATGTGCAGACCTTCTCTGCTACTTCCTAGGTATTCATCTTCCCCTGCTTGGAATTAATGATTATAAAGGTCCAAAAGCTGAGATTGTTCCTGAATACTATAACACTCTTTGCTTAACTCTAAGACTGCTAAAACACTCCGGAATTGACACTTTCCATTAAAAAAAAAAAAGTAAAACATGAATGGTAGAATCCATCTTGCTGATCACTTCTTAATTGATGAGTCATCAAGTAGTAAAGCAGTTGTCTTTATGACCTTTTCCAATAGGAAGATAGATATATGCTAACCATTTGGTCACCCAAGCCAATGAGGCAGACATAGAAAAGAGTGGAAATAGCAGATGTGAGGGATAGAATGAAACTTTATATAATTATTTAAGAATAATTGCCTTTAGTTTCAGTAGTTGGATATGGTGATAGAATTGATGGATAGGATCATAAATCAAACAGCAATATTACTTACAATTGGATATTTTGATCTGAAAAGAAAATGCGGAATTACAAAATAGAAAATTGCCATCTTGAAAGAATGAAATGATTTTTTGTCATGAAGAAGTGGGAGAAAAAGAAGTTAGCAGTGCATTGTCCAAGGAAAATATATGAAAAGATCAAGTGAGACAGCCTACATGTCCAGAATTAAATGGAGAACTAATTGAGCATAAACTGTATAAATAATGCTGTAAAGAGAATATAATAGAAAGGCAAGGAACAGGTACAGAAACTGCACATATATCTAGTTTGCAGAGTGAAAACTAGATATACTTTTAATTAAATAAGGCAAAGAACAAATATATTCTTTTGAATAACAATTTGTTAAAAGGAATTTATTAATAATAAGTCCACGCAGTTAGCCAAGTTATTACGCTATTCACAACCATATGCCTAGGAAAGGAGTGTCCTGTGTTCGATTCTTGTCACTGACGTGAGGGACTAAGGATCTTTCTCAGACATAGCCAAGTTAGTCGGTCTTGGGCGTGGACTACAGGGTTTTTCTTTCAAGTTTATCTGGGGTTTTTCCTTCCGCAAAGCAAGCAAATCAGTCTTAAGAACACAACGTTTCACAGACAATTACACATGGTTGAACATGGGGGTAATGACCCCAGCTCGTAGTGAGTTATGAAACCCAAAAATGGGAGGCTAAGGCCCTATATAGGGCTGTAGTGCCAAAGAAAAAAAACAACAACATTAATAATAAAAAGCCATGCATGCAAAATACTGTTTCAGAACTATTTCATCAACTCTACTTTGTCCATTAACTTTAACCACTGATGCCTGTCCATTAAATATATTTTATCTTATTATTTTCTTATGTTAACTTGTGCATTTCCAAATGAATTTATTGCTTTTTAGGATGGAAAGCCAGAGTTTTTGGCTGAGAAACCTTATTTCCTGCTTATGTTTACTCCCTTTCAAATGAAAGAACAAAAAAATAAAATAAAAATAAGGATCTTGCCATTGTGACAATATTCAAACCCAGACTATAGTTATATTGTTGCAAACAGAACAATTGTTATAGAATTCTGTATATTCTGTATATAGATTTTTATCAATCTACATATATTTATAGTTTTTGTATCAAAATCAGTGGGTATTTTTAAGTATAACCAATAACATAAATGATAGTGGGTATCCTTTTTATTTATTTTCTTTTTTTAACTGTATAGATGACATTGAAAATCAGAGCTCATCAAAGTTATCATCTCCAACTGAGAAGTAAGTTTTCCAAGATACTATTAAATCTTTTATCAAGTTTGGAAAATATGTTAATTCATAAAAGCAAAAGATGACAAAGCCAATATTGTACCTAATTGCTAGTGTTGCGAGTGATAGCAGTATATTTAAACTGTGCTAAGAAAAGTGTTTTTAAATGGTCTACGGCAGGGGTTCCCAACCCTATGCCCGCGGGCACCATGACACCTGTCGACCAATTTGTGTGTGCCCGCCGCTGTTCAACCGTGTGCCGTATAGTTTGAAATAATCACGCAACAATTCATGGCATGCTATATGATGCATGCGTTAATGACACATGACGAGTATTAAACACATACAATGTAAAGTAGATGTGCATTCAAAGTTGTTCATTACAGTTTATGAACTGGAATATCATCATATTCTCCTAATTATGAAGCACTGGCCAATGAAATGCAATGGCAAAGATTACACTAACTTACATATATATATTTAAATTTTTATATAATGTAAACTTTTAAGTAATAAAACATTTGATTATAATGTAAACTTTGTATGTATTCATTTAACAAACAAATTCTAAAAATTTGCTTGAAAAAATAGATGGTGCACGTCGCCCTATCGGTATTTTAGAATGTGCTCTAGGAAACAAAAAGGTTGGGTACCCCTGGTCTATGATGTAGCCTTTTATCACATATTTATGCTTCATTTTTTTTTTTTTTTTTTTTTTTTTTAAATGCTTGCTGGATACAAGCATTCTTCAGTAGGAAGTTTAGGATTTTGGAATTTTGTTTGTTTTTATGTTTTTCCTTATTATTTGTTCCAAATGCTTCTGCTTTCTGACAATCACATTCATAAAGAAGTGCACATCTGCAGCATGGAAAATCTTTAGCACAAAGAGTTCTGCCCTTATTTTCCTCAGGGGATACATTGCAAAAATTGCTTCATGTATGCTGAAAAATGTAAAAGATTCGTTGACTGGTATAATGAGTGAAAAGATTGAAAGCATTAATGTATTTGTACCACTGTATAAAGCACTGGTTTAGGCCATACTTGGCTATTATGCTCAGATGGTCCAGAGATGAGTGACTAACACAATATCAGTACTTCAGACTGGCTATGGAGAGAGGTTGAGGAAATGTGGATTGTAGAGTTTGGTGGATGGGGGAAAGAGGTGATATGATAGTGACATTTAAGTTATTAATATTTAAGTTATTTATTAACATTTAAGAGACATTTATGGCTTGCAAAAAAGCGAGGTTGAGCACGGTTAGTAGTTGGAAGGGGTTCCATCATTTTATGCCATTGGCACACTGCTCCCTCATCATGGGAGCACATCAACCCATACTCTTAATGCAATTGTATCAGTGAATTCTACAATTATAAAACAAAATCTAAACAGTCTTCCCTCTCCCTTTATTTATGAATGAGCTAAGGATCCACTATTTATTGGTATTTTTTAAGGTATCTCTTCCATCAGAACAAAAGTTCTTTCACTTAAAAATGCTAGTGCTAGTTGGCAGTATGTATATATTAAGATAGTTGTTAGATGAAGCAACCATGATTATTACTTTCTTTCCAGTATCCAAATTTATTTAACATAAAGGAATAATGGTTTCTCCAAATCATTAAAACTATTCTGAGTTATTACATTCATGTATCTTAATAAGTTAATTACTCCAAAATAATTGTGACACAAAGAAAAACATTGTTTTATTAATATAAAAATGATACAAATGTAATTATTTACATATAATTTGATGTAAAAAAAGTTAATAAGAGATACTTTCTTTCTCCTTCCCCACACACACAAATTAAAGTAAGTCAAAAAATAAAAAAATAAAAGAAGTTTCAGTTTCACAAACAAAGTGAAACCATTTGTTAT
Source organism: Typopeltis vanoorti (assembly GCF_054136105.1). Classification (NCBI taxonomy): domain Eukaryota; kingdom Metazoa; phylum Arthropoda; class Arachnida; order Uropygi; family Thelyphonidae; genus Typopeltis; species Typopeltis vanoorti. The sequence goes on from NC_143566.1 coordinate 63,439,191, forward strand.
TCCTCTTAAGGTTACTTAGTTCAAAATTAGTTAATTACTTAGGCAAAATTAGTTCTTCAGTTATCATATGTACATATATTCAGTTTGAACGAGTGCCTTATTTTAACTCAAAAAATAATAATAATAATAATAATCTCTCTTCTTAACTTGAAAACCAAAAATGATAAATATATCTAACCCCAGCAGGCTTCAGTATAAAAGTTTCATCTTAGATTTACTTTGCTTCAGAAAACATTCCTTAAAGAAACCTTAAGATAGAACTCTGACTTGGCAAATTGTTTAAAAAAGTTTTTTGCTTGATGGATTGGTCTTAAATTCTGTCTCTATAATACTATTTTTTTTCCTTATTGCAAGGATTCAAGGAAATCTTAAATTGAGTATATATCACATGAATAAAACACTATAGAAGACCATACATTTTTCTTTTAAAGCAGGTTATGTTGTCCTATTTTGTGTTCAAAATATGTGCTAGCAGGAACTTAACATGGATAGCAGTGGTCCATTTACTGAAGAAAATAACTCTCCAAACTATATTAGTCTATCCATACAAAACAATATTTCACAGACCTTTTTTAGATATCTTCTGGTGGTCATTTGCCATTTGTAAGAAACTCTTTCAGATTGCAAAATTCTTTGAATTTTTATTCCTTATCTCAAAATACTGTTCCATTTCAGTCTTCACAGCAGAAAAACAAACTTCACAACTATTGTTACAAATAGCACTGCTTCTGGATGTCTGTATATGCTTGACCTCATTTTAAACAATTAGATAAACTGAATGGAGCTCTCCTTGTACTTGTTTGACAAACTTGTTTAAGTGATTAAAATCAGTGTTATTACCCAGTTTCATTGTCAAACTCTCTGCATTGGGGTTCTTCATCAGCATAACAAAACATCAAGGAACATAACAAACTGTTTTGCTCAGATACCTCTAAGAGCATATCTAAAAACATTAAAGATCTGTTGGTTTCTAATTCAGTAGAATTGAATTCAGGATGAATGTTGTTTAGGTGAGTGACAAATTCTTGTCATTCGTTAGTGGAGCCTGGCTAAACAATGAAAACCTCATTGACATACCATAGAGCTCTAAAAATACACAAGCAAAGTATACTAACAAGATTCGTTATACATGCAAAATGTTCTTCAACTTCCTTATTATCCAAACATTGTGCACAACTTGTAAGCTATCACATAGGCAAAACACTCTTTTATAAGAAACATGGCACTTTTTATCAAATGTAAAAAAGATTAAGCAGTGGAACAAACTGACCTACTTACAGGTCTAGACTTGTAAGTAGGTCAGTTGATTTGTGTGTTGTTCAAGGCATACAAGGAATTTTGAGAATACCTTGCATCTATAATGGGTCTCTGTAGTATGCCTTATATATGTATAATTAGAGTGCATAGAATCCCACAGAACAGTCTAAAGTATGGGCATAGTATGTCGATAACATTTTCATCATTTGGCCCTGTTCTACTAACCAACTACAAGAATTCACCTGAACAACATTTATTCTCACATCAAATTCACTGTTGAATTAGAAACCAACAGATCCGGTTTTCAGACATGCTCATGGAAGTAGCTGAGCAAAACAAACTCACTTATTCTGTCTACAGAAATCTGACTCTCATTGGAAGATGCCTGCATGTCAAATCCCATCATCATGTGGAGTAAAAAATTAGCATTATATGAAACCCTAAGAGAGCATACAAAATCACCAGCAGTATAGGGAGTGGAAAAAAATCAAGAACTAGAATACCCCAGTTCCATCCCACAAAAGAACAGCTATAACAGAATATTCTTAATAAAATTTAACAGCAACCTGCCGGACCACCAGATGAAAAAGAAAAACATACATACAGAGGAGTAGTATTTCTCCCCTACATTTATTTGTCATGGACAAGATTTCAAAGTTATTACATCAACGTAGGATTAATGTTGCCTTCTTGAAATCCCATCATCATGTGGAGTAAAAAATTAGCATTATATGAAACCCTAAGAGAGCATACAAAATCACCAGCAGTATAGGTAGTGGAAAAAAATCAAGAACTAGAATACCCCAGTTCCATCCCACAAAAGAACAGCTATAACAGAATATTCTTAATAAAATTTAACAGCAACCTGCTGGACCACCAGATGAAAAAGAAAAACATACATACAGAGGAGTAGTATTTCTCCCCTACATAGGAGTAGTATTTCTCCCCTACATTTTTGTCATGGACAAGATTTCAAAGTTATCACATCAATGTAGGATTAATGTTGCCTTCCTGCTCAACAAGATTTCAAGTCCTTTTTAGGTCCACAAAACTTTCACATTTGCTACTTAAAAAAACTGGTGTCTACAGGATTAGTATTACCTGTAATTGTGCTTTGTGTTATGCAGAAGAGATAGATTAGGTCTAGAGAGATATACACGTCAGAACATTTCAAGAATACAGAGATAAAAAGAAAACATGTTTTCTTTTACAAACAAGTAATGTTGCAACAAACTGAAACGATCTATGTAGATTACAATTTCTTTTCCCAAGCTTTTAAAGGATCATCTGAAGTGTTAAAATATGTATATCAGTGCAATAAAAAAAAAATAAAAATAAAAAAAGACATGATCTTATACCAACTATGGATATCTCTCATAAACTGCCTGATGCACATAGACACCAGTAGCACGCATAACACCAACCATACAACATAGTGCATGCATACATTCCATTTTAGGCTTTGCTTTTTAAATATTTAAGATTATGATAATTATATACTTATTCAGGAGATAATAGTGAATAATAGAACCATAGTTGTTTCAAGAAACTAGTTTAGTGTTAGGTGAATATATTTTTGCTACCAATTTGTTTTAGGTCATATACATATCGGTATTATAATAGATTATAAAATGTAGTGTATATGGATGAAAATCATCAAATTCTCCATGTTCATTCAACTAATATTTGCAAACTGGGCAAAACTTAACTTTTTTTTTTTTTTTTTTGGTGAGGGGGGAGGACATATAAAAGACAAGAAAAGGTTAGTGCAGACAAACATGCTACACTCTCCTTTGTCATTTTTGCAATTTCTACTTTCTCTTAGTTTCTGTAATTCAGAGTAATGCTAATGAAATTATATATGAAGAGGAGAAAAAAAAATCTTGCTTAAACTAGAAAGATCAAGTGTAAACAAAAAACAAATCATAATGAAAATGTTTTCCTGAATTGTGTTGCTTTTATACTGGAACTCTCAAGAATTTCAACATGGCTACAGAAACATCAGAAGCTCAATCATGCTTATAGCAAGCCATCTTCTTTCAAGAAGATTAAAAAAAAAAAAAAAAAACAGAATTTACATCTCAGTATAGTCATGTGCGAGCATTCATGAGCTCACACATATGCACATTGCTAATGATTGACTGATGAATCAAAATATCGGTATATACACCTGTTGTTTCATGACTTATTTTTCATGGTATTAACAACACCACAAACACTTTTAATAACAAAGATATTTTATTAACGCTTATATTTTGCTGATTTTCAACTCAGCATCATCAGAGCACAACACACATGTAAACGCGACAGTGAGTGAGTGAAACAATATAATTGCAAAAGACAAAAGATCTAAAGTTCTATTTTTGGCGCCCTCTAACGAAGGAAAAAAAAAAAAAACACAGCAGTTATCCAGGAATTTTTCTTAGGATAACCGTCTCCCAAATTTTTGGCAAATTAATGCAACCATGTTTGTTAAGGTTGGGAGAATTCTTCAAAGCCATTGCTGACTCAATAAATAATCTTTCAGATCTATAACTACTCCTAAATAGCACATCATTTTCATCCATCTAATCCTGTGTGAAGGAGTGTCCAAAGCGTGGTCTGCCAGTCCCGACTTGCCATAGTAATAGCAGCGAATGTATCTTTCATGTTCTTCCAGGCAGATGTTCACTGATCTTCCTGTTTGCCCATAATAGGCCAAATCACAGTTACATGGAACTTCATGCACTCCTGGGTGTGCTAAAGGGTGAAGTTTATCCTTAGGCGAGCAGATCAGAGTTGCCAGCTTGACATGAGGTTTGAAAGTGGGGCGAAAGCCATGTTTCAACAATACTTTGGCTATCTTTTCCGATGTACCTCTGATATAGGGAATAGAAATGGTCATGTTGTATTCTTGTGTATTAGGGGAGGGCAGAATAATGGGCCTATGTAGTATTTTATCTATTTTGTAGGGATTGTAGCCATTGGCTAAGAACGTATGGTGCAGGTATTGGAGTTCAGTGGTCAGAGCTGTATCGTTAGAATAAATGGCTCTGGCTCTGTGTGTAAGTGTTTTTAAAATGCCGCACTGTTGGACTGGATGATGATGTGATTGTTTATGTAGGTATCTTCCTGTGTGTGTAGGCTTTCTGTAAATAGAAAAAGATAGTGCACCATCTGAAAGGCGGGTGACTAATGTGTCAAGAAATGGTAAACAGTTATTTGATTCTTTTTCTACTGTGAAGTGAATTTTGGGGTGTTGGCTGTTTAGGTAGGTGACAAAAGCATCCAAAGTGTCTTGTCCATGGGGCCAGATGGCAAACACATCATCTACAAGCGTAACCACACTTGTGGCTTGTATGTAGCTGTGGTAAGTACTTTGTTTTCAAAGTGTTCCATGTAAACATTTGCTAACGGGGAGAGAGGGGGGAACCCATAGCAGTACCATTAATCTGTTTGTAGAATCCCCCCCCCCCCATGTAAAGTAACCTGCATTCATGGTAAATTGAAATAATTTAAAAATATCTGGGGGAAATTTAGACTTGATTAAATCAAGAGTGTCTATAAGTGGTACATTGGTAAATAAGGAGGTGACATCGAAACTAACCATTATGTCTGAATCTTTTAGGATTAGATTTTTAACCAGTGTTTTGAAATGGATTGAATTTTTTACAAAAGTAGAGGAGTTGCCAGTAAGGGTGGGCAAGCGAATTGGCTAAATGCCGGGCTAGTTTATATGTGGGACTATCTATGCTATCAACTATGGGGCGTAGGGGAATATTAGTTTTGTGGATTTTTGGTAATCCATAAATACGGGATGGTTTAACATGAATTGGTTTTATTTCCTTTTCGTAAACAAATAACTGCCCTAAAAAAGTTGTATAATAATAAAAATATTATTATTACAAAAGCCGATAAAGGAAATGCAACAGTTATCATGAATAAAGAAGAGTATAACAGAAAAATGCAAGATCTCATATGTGACAGTTCCACATATCAAATTATACATCGAGACCCTACGATGTCTCAAAAGAAAAAAAGTCCGAAAATTACTGAAAAAAGTGACATCATGGCCCAAAGAAATCATCAGGAAAATAAAACCAATTCATGTTAAATCACCCCGTATTTATGGATTACCAAAAATCCACAAAACTAATATTCCCCTACGCCCCATAGTTGATAGCATAGATATTCCCACATATAAACTGGCCCGGTTTAGCCAAGTCGCTTGCCCACCCTTACTGGCAACTCCTCTACTTTTGTAAAAAATTCAATCCATTTCAAAACACTGGTTAAAAATCTAATCCTAAAAGATTCAGACATAATGGTTAGTTTCGATGTCACCTCCTTATTTACCAATGTACAACTTATAGACACTCTTGATTTAATCAAGTCTAAATTTCCCCCAGATATTTTTGAATTATTTCAATTTACCATGAATGCAGGTTACTTTACATGGGGGGGGGGGAATTCTACAAATAGATTAATGGTACTGCTATTGGTTCCCCCCCCTCTCTCCCCCGTTAGCAAATTTTTACATGGAACACTTTGAAAACAAAGTACTTACCACAGCTGCATACAAGCCACAAGTGTGGTTACGTTATGTAGATGATGTGTTTGCCATCTGGCCCCATGGACAAGACACTTTGGATGCTTTTGTCACCTACCTAAACAGCCAACACCCCAAAATTCACTTCACCGTAGAAAAAGAATCAAATAACTGTTTACCATTTCTTGACACATTAGTCACCCGCCTTTCAGATGGTGCACTATCTTTTTCTATTTACAGAAAGCCTACACACACACAGGAAGATACCCACATAAACAATCACATCATCATCCAGTCCAACAGTACGGCATTTTAAAAACACTTACACACAGAGCCAGAGCCATTTGTTCTAACGATACAACTCTGACCACTGAACTCCAATACCTGTGCCATACGTTCTTAGCCAACGGCTACAATCCCTACAAAATAGATAAAATACTACATAGGCCCATTATTCTGCCCTCCCCTAATACACAAGAATACAACATGACCATTTCTATTCCCTATATCAGAGGTACATCGGAAAAGATAGCCAAAGTATTGTTGAAACATGGCCTTCGCACCACTTTCAAACCTCATGTCAAGCTGGCAACTCTGATCCGCTCGCCTAAGGATAAACTTCACCCTTTAACACACCCAGGAGTGTATGAAGTTCCGTGTGACTGTTGATTTGGTCTATTATGGGCAAACAGGAAGATCAGTGAACATCCGCCTGGAAGAACATGAAAGATACATTCGCTGCTATTACTATGGCAAGTCGGGACTGGCAGACCACGCTTTGGACACTCCTTCACACAGGATTAGATGGATGAAAACGAATGTGCTATTTCGGAGTCGTTATAGATCTGAAAGATTATTTATTGTTTCGGCAATGGCTTTGAAGAATTCTCCCAACCTTAACAAATATGGTTGCATTAATTTGCCAAAAATTTGGGAGACGGTTATCCTAAGAAAAAATCCTGGATAACTGCTGTGGTTTTTTTTTTTTTTTTTTTCCTTCGTTAGAGGGCGCCAAAAATAGAACTTTAGATCTTTTGTCTTTTGCAATTATATTGTTTCACTCACTCACTGTCGCGTTTACATGTGTGTTGTGCTCTGATGATGCTGAGTTGAAAATCAGTGAAATATAAGCGTTAATAAAACATCTTTGTTGTTAAAAGTGTTTGTGGTGGTGTTAATACCGTGAAAAATAAGTCATGAATAACCATCAACACCTAAGCTTATCTGTTAGATTGAATACACCTTAGTTGTTGTTAGGAGCCAGGAAGCTCAAGTTTTGAATGAAGTAAACGTTTCTTTTGTTACTGTGCTGTTCCATACGTTTACCTTCAGCATACAGCTTGAAGCAGAAATATAAAATTCAGATTTTAGGCATACAATATTTCAAGTTATCAGAAAGCATCCTTGGTTCTTCAGGAGATAATATAGGTAGGATGACTTGGGATGTTTTTTTCATTGTGTAGTGTTAAAGGATAAGCATTTTAAACTTGTGGGGTAGAACATCCAAAACACAGACATAATCCAAACCACCAGTTTGGACTATGTCTATGAAATCTTTTTATTGTTTGATTCTTCTATTTATTTCTTTATCTTGTTTTTTCTTAAAACTGACTAATTGACAGATAAATTTAGTCATACACAATTTCATCAGAAGTACTGTTAATGTTAGTTTGATTTGGTCTAAATTTGTTATTAATTTTAAGTTATGTTAATCTTTAAACCTTCTTTCCTGCTTTCTTTTTCAAGGTTGTTTAGTATTTCATGAGTTTCTTCCTTATTTTTTTCTCAAAGAATAATGTCTTCTACAAAACATAAGGGATCGAGCTTTTCTCATTAATATTAATTCCATAGTTTTCCTCTGAGACATCCCTAAAGACTTCTGCTGTAGCAGAAAACAATTTGGGTGATATAGAATCTCCTTGCTTCACCCCTCTCTCATTGCTGAATTCCTTTCTTGATGTTCTAACTTTATATTAGCTGTTGAATTCTGATATATTGTTTTTAATAATCTTAGATACTTTTCTGGAATGGCTTGTTGTTTTCAACTGTTCTTTCTTTCTAACTGGTATAAAGAATTAAATGCTTTTTCAAAATCTACAAATACTAAATATCCAGAAAGATGATATTCATATGGTTTTTCTATTTTGTATGACTAAAATTAGTTTTAATCCTTTCTCAGTGCTGTTAATATTCCATTAAACCTCTGACATGAAGTTTTTCTATTTCTTGGTTAATAGCGTGGATGTGATGTTGTAGAGAATCTTTCTCTAAATCCTGCCTTGTTCATATGGTTGTACATCATCCAGAAACCTTGTGATTCTGTTTAATATAGTATATAATACTGATTGGCCTATAGTCATTGATATCATCTCTGCTCCGTTTCTTATATAATAAAGTAGTCAATGATTTATGCTATTAAATGGAATTTTTCTGTAGTTAAAATATCATTGAACTTTTGCAGTATGATCTTATGAAACTTTAAACCTCCCAGTTTTATGTGTTCTGCTAGTACGAGGGTGGTCTGAAAAGTTCTCGGCCTAACAATGAAAAAACGAATTTATAATTAAAAAATTATTTTTATTTTTCAACATAATCTCCCTTAAGACTAATACATTTATTCCAGCGATGCTCCAGTGCCATTATCCCGTCTGTGTAGTGGTTCTCAGTAAGATCTGCAAAATACCCCTCTACAGCTGCAATCACCTCTTGATTCAAAGAAAAATGCTGACTAGCAAGGAAGAGTTTTAGTTTTGGAAAGAGATAGAAGTCAGAGGGAGCCAAATCTGGGGAATAGGATGAATGTTCCAACAATTCATAGTACAGATCCCTTAATTTTCCCATTGCCAAAACACCTTTGTGGGCAGGTGCATTGTCCTGACAAAAGATGATTTTTTTCCTTCTGCAAACCGGGTCTTTTCTCACGTATTTTTTCATCTATTCATGTTAAAAAATCGGAATAATATTCCCCGGTTATTGTTTTACCCTGTTTAAGATAATTAATAAACAAAATTCCTTTTAGCATCCCAAAACACCGATGCTATGACCTTTCCTGCTGGTGGAACCGACTTTGTCTTCTTTGGCTCTGAACAACTGGCTTCTGTCCACTGTTTTGACTGCTGTTGGGATTCTGGTGTTTAATATTGAATCCAACTCTTCCCTATAGTAATAAATCAATGCAAAAAATCAGTTTTATTCTTGTTAAACTGCTCCAAGCACTATTCTGAGATTTTCATGCCAGTGTGTTTTTCATCTGCTGTGAGCAAGCGTGGCACCCATCTTGCACAAAGCTTTTTCATTTGCAATTCTTCTTGCAAAATATATCCTACACGTTCCTTTGAAATGCCTATAGTCTCAGCAATTTCATGCACTTTGACTTGCCGGTCATCCAATACCATATTGTGCACTGATCAATAATTTCTGGTGTTGTTACACTTTTTGGACGTGCTTCAAGTGGATCATCTTCGAGGCTGGTACAGCCATGTTTAAACTCGGCAGCCCATTTCTTAATTGTCGAAAACAAAGGAGAAGAGTGCCCATAAACTTTTATGATCTTTGAATGAATTTCTTTTGGCGTTAAACCTTCTTTATAACCAGATGATATTCAATTTTATTCATTTCAAGGGATACAGACAACACTTTTGCTTCAGACAGCTGTATAAAAAAACTACTCGATAGAAAGACTTGCAATTTACAATATGACAGATGTAATAACTTAGGAAAAAAAAATCTTGCTGATAGTGTTGCCATCTATGGTTGAGGCCAAGAACTTTTCAGACCACCCTCATATATCATATTCTCCAGAAATTTTATTATTATTTGCTGACTTGAGCACTTTCCATAATTCTACTGTTATAATTTGTGGTTTTGTTTCTTCATCTATATTTAGTAGAGGATCTGTATATGTTTACCTGTCTGTGTATAGGTCCTTATAAATATCACTTGATATTTCCATTATTTTTTTTTTATTGTATTGTACTATTCCTTGCTTATTTTTCAGTTTTGAATCCATTTCTTTCTTTCATGCATTTTTTTTTATGACTACCACCCATAAAAGCATTTTGTAAAATAAGGTTATTTTTTCGCCCTATTTTTATGAAGTTTATAATTATATATATACAATGGTGTGTTGGTAAATTTTTAACAACCGGCTCGCTTTATGTGACCCAGGGCTGGTGCGAACTGTGTGGAGGTAGAGGGCCCACACTTGGAAAGCAGGTACCCTAAACTAATTATTTTTTTATCTTTGAGGGCATCGCTTTTCTATTTCGCACATGGCCCTGCAAAATATAGAACCAGGGCTGATGTGGGGAAAGAGGGACAAGCCGGTGTAGAATATTTTGCCATCGTGTTTTTTAGGCTTTTTCACATACTTATCTGTGAGCCTCTTATAGACCGGGGTAACATTAACGAGAAATTACACTATGACGGCAAATTACAATGAAAATTTACACACTGTGAGTAGTTGATCAAATGACCAGAGACTAACCGTCGTGGCAAATTTTTAAATTTATCAATAGTGCAAGAACTTAAGTAGTGCAATTTCCAAGAACTTAATGTTGCAAGTTCTTGGAAATTCGTGAAAAATAAGGCATTATTGTTTATTCAAATATCCATTATATGAGTTTTGATAACGTGTTTCTGTTTTAATGAATACAGACATTGTTTAGTAAATAAAATAGTTTCCAAATTCCCGTTCATAAATTGAGTTTGTGTTTTGTGAAGTCTCCTTTATGCATTTATTTTTGATAATAATAATAATAATAATAATAATATATGTATGTGTTTATTATACGATTTCAAAATATTTATGAGAAAAAGTATATACTATCATTCATCATCCATCTTTTCATAAATAATTTTAATAACCGGATTGCGCAAGCTGGTCCCAATACACCAATGTGTATATATATATATATATATATATATATATATATATATCATCATTATCAGCCATTGTCGATCGACTGCTGGATGAAAGCCTTTTCAAGATTACTCCAAAACTGTCTATCCATGACTATCCTTTCCCATGTCGCAAATCTGAGGATATCATCAATCCACTGTGATTTAGGTCGGCGTTATGGTCATTTTTTCCTATTGTGGAATCCAATCCAGTACTACTTTTGTCCATCATTGATCTTGTCTTTGAGCAATATGCCCAGCCTATTGCCACTTCAGATTTTGCACTCTTCCTATTAATGTCGGAGACTTTGGTTTGATTTCTTATCCATGTATTCCTTTTGTGATACCAAGCATACTTCTTTCCATACTAAATTGTATTGTTCTTAATTTTTGAATTTCCTTTGCATTCAGTGTCCATGTTTCACAGCTATATGTCAGTATAGGATGAATACATTGGTTAAAAACTTTTCTCTTCAGGCATAATGGTAGTTGGCTTTTGAATATTGAATGTAATTTTCCAAATGCTTTCCACCCAAGCATCGTGCGCCTTTTAATTTCGTTCATAATATATATTTTACCATTGATGTCTGTTTTGCCAAGTATATGTAATGATCTGCTTGTTTAATTTCCTCATTATTGATTTTTATTATTTCTGGTTGGGCATAGCTATTGAACATAGCTTGGATCTTCTTTATCTTTAGTCCAGCTGTTTTGCTAGCAATTTGAAGTTCATGGATACGAGTCTGTCGTTCATGCGCAATTGAAGTAAAGATAACTATGTCATCTGCAAAGAGTAAATGGCTTAAATAACTTCTGTTTATCTTCTGACCCTTCCCTATCAAGAAGTTTGAATACTTCTTCTAGGCATGCTGTGAATAATTTTGGAGATATTGTGTCGCCCTGTCTTATACCTCTCTGTATTTCCACAGTAGTGATGTTTCCATTGAAATGAATTGCTGCTGTGGCATTGGTGTATGCTGATTTGATGGTCCTGACATATGGCTCCTCCACTTGTGGGTTTGTAATGCTTTAAGTATTGCACAAATTTTTACTGAATCAAAGGAAAAAATTTCTCAGGATCAATAAAATCAAGACATAATAGTAACTGATATTCATTACACCATTCAATAATCTGCTATACAACTTGAATATGGTCCATTGTACTAAAGCCCTTTCGAAAGCCTGCCTGTTCTTTTGGTTGTTCTAGATCTAGAGTCTCACAAAGCCTATGAGCTAAGACTTTTGTAAACACTTTGTAAACCACTGATAGTAGACTGATAGGTTAGTAGTTCATCAAGTCTTCTACTTCACTTTTTTAATGTATCAGAATTAGGATAGCCTTCTTCCATATTCTTGATACATCATTTTTCTTCAGACATAAAGTAAATAGTTTTGCTAAGATTTTGTAAATCATTTCTCCACCTGCTTTTAGTTCCGCTATAACTCCATCCTCACCTGCAGCTTTCCCATTTTGCAAGCTTTGGATGCTCCACATAACTTCTTCTGGTAGAATCTGTGGTACTTCAGCTGTTTTGCAGTTGTTGCCTTCTTCTTCATTTAATTCATCATCATGATAATATTGAGTAAAATTCTTCAACTCTTTTTGCTATACAATATCTATCTTTGGTGATGGTCCCATCTTGTAGTTAAACTGCAACCATCTGTTTGTTGAAGTTCATCAATTACTGTTTGGCTTTTTTGAGACTAAGGTTGTTTTCAATTGTTTGTTGTATGAATTTACAATTGAATTTTCCTATTTCTTCTGTGATACGTTTTCTGATCATTTTGCACAGTTCAGTGTATTCAATTTTATTCTGTAGGTTAATTGATTGTTTCATTTCTCTTCATTTCTTCATAAGCTGTTTTGTTTCTTCAGAAATTTTGTCTTGTTTATGTTCTGTGGTAGTAGCTATTTCAAGTGAGCATTGTAAAAGGTTTTGAGTAATAATGTCATTACTTTCTAATAGATCAGCATTATCGTCTATAATAAGATGATTAAATCTGTTGTATAGTTCATGTTGGAATATATCTTTTTTAATGTTGAGTTTGTGTACATCTATGTTTTGCTTTGATCTTCAAAACATTTTTCTTCTTTCTTTTTGGCAGTTTATTTGGATTTTACTGCATACTATACGATGGTCACTTCCAATGTTGAAGGTGTTTATAACAGAGCAGTCTTGAAAGATGTGTTTCTTATTGCTGAGGATAAAGTCAATTTCACTTTTTTCCATTTGAACTTTTCCATGACCACTTTCTATGTGTTTTTTGATTGAAAAAGGAATTCATGATATACAGGTTTTATTTTTCTGCAAATTCCGTTAACCTTGTTCCTCTGTCGTCTCTCATGCCACTCCAAAATTTCCATTGAGCTTTCATCTGAATGTTGTATGCCAATTCTAGCATTAAAGTCTCCCATTACAATTATGAAATGATGTTTTCCTTTATTGTAGAGTTGGGATATATCATGATAGAAGGCTTCAATTTCTTCGTCAGTATGACTTATTGTTTGTGCATAGACTTGGATGATCTTAAGAGTGTATCTTTTTGAGATTTGAACAGCATTACTTGCTATTCGATCAGATATACACTGTCAAATTCTGTTATGTTGTTCTTCAGTTTTTTGTTGATCAAGAATCCAACTCCACTGATTCTTCTTATCTTGGCCTCTATAATATAGTATGTCTCCATTTTTTAATTGAAGAATTTCTTCACCATTACGTCTAACTTCACACAGTCCAAGAATGTCCCATTCGTCTCTTTAGCTCTTCAATTAGTTCAATTAGCCTTCACTGTTCAGAGTCCTACAGTTTAATGTTCCAAGGTCTAGTTTCCAATGGCAGCATGATCTGGTTTCCTGGGGATTCTTAGCACCCTCTGCTTTCATGTTTAACTGCCTGCTGCCATAGGTGGTAACAACTTAGCCTCCGGGGAATGAGGGCCATTTTATTTCTGTCCGATTCATCTTGGAAGGTAGACCATAAATTCACCATGCTGGCCCAATTCAGGTTGGTGAATGGCAATATTTTCACATGAGATCACCAGTCCCAAAACCACTGGTCCACAGCTCTTTATTCAATATATTCAGAGTTGCCCTGATATCCAACAGATGATAGTAGGGTTTCCCCCATCTTCCACCTAGGGGATGCGCTCGGTAGCCTGTGGGAGCCCCGAGATATATAAACCCTGCTCTAGAGTCCAAACATGGAATGTTTTCAAAGCCACTTCAGACTTCTAATAAGCATAGAGATGGTCTCACACTAAGTGATGAAGTTAATCTTCCACCTGAAGATGATCATATACATCCATGCCTACAGTAGGATTCGAACTCTTGACCTACTGATAAGAAAGTGAATATGCTAACCACTTGGCTAACCAAATTAGTAACTCCTGTTTGATCATTTCAGAGATATTTTTGTGTTATGTTTGAACTGTTCTTAAATTATATTTTCTGATGTCATTTTTGATTTCTTTTCTAACTAGCTTCCACATGTCTCCAAATTCTGTATTGTCTGTGCTACTTCTGTGTCTCCTTATCCTTAATTCCTCTCGCTTTTTTTTTTTTTATTAGATCAGGTATCTGTGAAATAAGATTTTCTGTAGATGCTCTATTTGCTGGCAATGATTTTCTTAAAATTTTAGTAACTTATATTATTGTTGAAGTTATTTCCTCCATTTTATCAGATAAGTTTGATTCATTCATACTTCTTTCCTTCCATTATTTTAAGTATTTTACAGTTTATAATATCTTTGTTTTCTGTTGACCTAGGAAGATCATTTCACTGACAGGGAAATGGGACTGGAGAAAATCAGTATTTAAGGAGAAATGAAGAGTTTAGAGTGGTTGGTGACATTAGGGACAGCAGATGAATTTGACTACAGGGAGATTTTCAGCCAAAGAAGAGTCAGGTGATTCAAGGTTGGATGCTCTCTATCATGGTATATCATAGTGAGTATATGTAGAGGCACCATCCTTGTGTCAAAAGGAGTCATAGTGTGTAATTGAGAAAGCTGAGATGAATAGTGCTTGGAAAGAGAGAGTGATCTTTACTTTTCTACCTGAAAAAGTAGGTGGAGTTTTGCATACTGGAGATGGTAATGAATGCATTTTGTTTCAGTCGATACCACATATGTTGATAGCATGTGTACAGTGCCTGTGTGCTGGTTTCCACAGTGGCTATCACTTGATTTCTGCACAGCTTTACTTTTATGTGTCATCAGTGATCCAATCATTGTCACCATTTTGGCATTTTTCTTCTAGTTGGTTTTGTAGTTGACATCTTTGTCAACTCAAACTCAAGCAAAGATTAGGTCAGGTTGAGCACATATGTGCGATTGGGGCAAGTGCCTTTAAACTTGTTGTTTACCACCACTATCAAATTCAGTGTACTTTGTCAGTGTTGCAGGTCACTTTCACAAGGCACAGAAAATTCATTCCATCTTTTCTTTTATTTGTGGGTCTGAAACAGTTGCACCTGATAATTTTTCTGGGATCATAGTTGCATTCTCCCACTAATGTAATGATATCATTCTTTAGTGATTTGTCATGTTCCCTGTGCAAATTGAAAATAACAGCATTAAACTTTTAATTCTCAGCTTCGATAGTCATGTATCACGTGATAAGGTCATAGAGTTTGTTGATGTTGTCAGAGGAGGGTAGATTTGTGTTGTGGTGTTGATCATTGAGTATTTCAAGCTTGGCTCCCAGCAGTCTAATTTTGCAGGGGAAAGTTTCATCAATAGCATCTTGAAGCTGTCATTGCATTTTCCCAGTTCAGTATCTGCTTTACTAAAGGGAGTACAGTGCACAGAAGAAAGGCTGTTTGAGGATAATAGTAGTTTGTGTGCTGATTCATCTATCTTTGCACAACAAGCATGCAAGCAATGGCAACAAAAATCGCACAAGAATGTTTTTTTTTGTTTGTTTGTTTGTTTGGGGTTGTTTCATCTGCACTTGTGGCAATTTTTATTAACATTGATTTTGTCAGTGTTCAGCTGTACTGCACTGGTGAAACCCAAAGCACCCTGAAGTCATTGGGTTTCGTTGGTGCCATCTTTGCTTTGTATGGTAAGCATAACAAGCACTCTCATGTGACCAATATTAAATTGAGAAAATAGACTGCTTTTGAGGTGTTTAAAGTACTTACGGATTGTGTAGAAGTATTATTCAGTACCTTAAGTATCTGCTGTTATGGTTTTATTTTAATTATTTTGGATGAAAAACTCTTTTAATAGCAATAAATTATGAGAGCACAAATTTAGACTTATTTATTTCATATCCAAATACAAGTGGTACAGTAGTAAGTGATGTGACATTATTTACAACAAATTAGGATACATTACAAATGAGAACAGCTTAAAGTCAGTAAGTGAATTATAAAGGGAATAATAAGTAAAATATTAAGAAAAAGAAACTATATATAAGTTATATACAATAAATATGGTGAAATGTTCCTCCAGTATCTTGTGCAATCAACTGCTCTTTCTGTGCAGGATATAAGGTCCTCTTTTTTGCAAGGTGATTGAAGAAGGGGGACAAGAAAGGAGGTGATCCATGGACTGGGTTGTCACACACTCACAATTATGTGATCCAATGAGATAGCCCCATTTGATGAGGATTTGTTTGCAGCGTCCTGTCATTCGAAGTCTGTTGAGGCTTTTCCAAGTATTCCAGTTCAAGTGGGCACCACATGGAAGATGTTCAGCTGTTGGAATATCAGTATTACTCTCAGGGTATAGTGTTGAATTCTTATCTCTGGAAAGTTTTTAGGTGGTTCAATAGTTGCTAGGAAGCTATGTCGGGATCTTAGTTTTGGGGTACTGTGGTCTGGCTGAATAGTGGGTGGCATTCATCATTCATTTGTCTGCTTCTTTCATCAGCTGAGAATGCAGATCTTCGAATTGAAGGGGGTGCAATACCAGCCAAAGTATACAGGTCTTTTAGTGGTGTTGGTTTCTGGCGTCCTGTGATTAAGCAGCAGCTTTCATTCAATGCTCAGTCAAGTTTTTCAGCATGGCAAGATCTGGACCCTACCGGGCAGGCATATTCAGCAGAAGAATAGCAAAGGGCCAAGGCAGAAGATCTCAGTGTGCTAGGGTCTGCACACCATTTGGAGGAGGTAAGCTTTCTTAGTATGTTGTTTCTTGCATTCACTTTTGCCTTCGTTTTTTCTATGTGTCTTTTATATGAAAGGGTGTGATTGAGAATTATGAGGTAGATTGGGTTCCAGGAATGTTCTAAATTAGAGCCTTCCCAAGAAATCTGTAGCTTCCTGTTGGCTTCCTTATTGTTAAGGTGGAAAAGGCCAGTCTGGGTTTTCAAGGGGTTTGGTTTTAATTGATTGCTGCTATAATATGTGGGTAGACTATTCAAGGCAAGTGATAGAATAGTTTCAATGGACTTGAAATTTTTTGATTGAGTAGCTATGGCAAGGTCAACAGCATAGATAAAATTTCTAGTTCCTGGAAAGATGAGGAGATCATTGGCGTAAATGTTGAAAAATAATGGTGATAACACACTTCTCTGCGGGAGGCCATTTTTTAGGGGATGCCAGTGACTCTCCCCCCCCCCCTCAGGTCCACAAAGAAGCATCTGTTTTCCAAGAGTGATTGGATCTGGAGAACAAGGATAGTCTCTAGTTATTCTGTATATTTTATTTCTGAGTGTGAGATGGTTTATGGTATCATATGCTAACTGTAGCATATGATACCATAAACCAAATGCTCCTGTGGCTAGTTTTTGCTCATAACCATTTTCTATATATCGAGTGATGTTGAGAATTTGTGATGTACAGGATTTGCCTGGTCTAAAACCAGCCTGCTCAGCAATAAGATGGGGTTCAATTAGGGATTGTAGCCTATTCAAAATTAATCGTTCATAGAGGTTACTGAGTAGTGATATAGGTCTGTAATTTTTTTGTTTCAGTTGGAGTTTTCCCTCGTTTCAGAAAGGCCACCACTTTAGCATGCCTCCAGATAGTTGGTATCCTTAGGGTTCTAAGGCAAGTGTTGTATCATTTAACTATACACAAATTTAGACCCACTTATTTAAGGTGCCATCTACTGGAGGGTCAGTGACTAGCAGAATTAAACAGTTTTACTCATTACTGTTTTCATTGTGATTCATACTGGAAGTAATAACTAAAATATTCATTTATTCAGCCAAAACTTGATACGTTCCCAACTTTTTTGAAAGAAATCATGCTATAAGTTCACAGTGAGTTGTTATGTGCCCTTAGAAAATACAGAGAAAAATCTAACAAAGCTAAGTTAAGGAAACCTTAGCTAAAAAAAAAAAAAAAAGTCAAGAAGACTTTAGAAAGTATATAGAAGCTGATAATGGAGGAAAGAACATCCTAAAAGGAATCAGTGCTGACAAAGTTGGTTAACATAAATTAAAATCAGACTTTCATTTATTTCATATGATAAAAATCATAAAATAAGCCATGTTATAACAGTGGTAGGATGATTATGTAACATCTCCAAGGAGTTCAGAAACTTATTGTGGAGGAAACTGCTCCACAACTATCATAAACATTCAAGGGAAATGATGTCAGGAATGTATGTCACCATTTGGTTTAGTAAAAGATAGGATAATATTGAAATTTGTAAAAACATCTGAAGCAGATGATATCCAACTAGAAATGCTCAAATAATTGAGGTATACAAGTTTCATTGTGGTAGTGGTGGCTATGCTCTATAATTCATAATGTTTAATTCTTGATGTTTGAAGTACTGGTCTCACATTACCCATTCATAAGCAGGAAATAAAACTGAACCTGAGAATGACAGTGGGAACCCTCTGTATTGATCAGGTAAGATTTATGCAGGAATACTTAATGAAAGGTTAAGAAAAGTTGTGAAATAGAAACAAGGAAAAAGCTGAACTCAGTCAAAATAGTGTCAGGATTAGATTTTTATTTTAAGATAAATAGACAGAAAATCATGGGAATGTAACATGGATCTATATTTAATTTGTAGATCTGGAAAAGTCGGTTGCTTAAGAATAAAAACAGAATAACTGGGTGGAAACCACATATATCCATAAGGGGAACTGGCCAGTCCCTCTGACTTAATGTCCAACATCACCTTCCTGTAGTGCACTTGAATATTGAATAAATAAAGGTGAATGGGCTGGCAATTTGGGACCTAGCCAATTGAATTGTGTTATTATTTGCTTAAACCTAAATAAAACATAATGTACAACAAAATTTCATGCTTGGTGGAGCATTGCCCATTTAAACAGGGCCAGCTGTTTTTGTCAAGAATCTAGGACAAGCAGCAAAAAGTCAGCTATTGGAATGAATCCTAACTCAACATCAGTAAGATGTTGGAAGTTTTTTCCCACTTGGTTAGACTATAATAAATTTAGTTTAATCCTTTATCCAGGCGCAAACTTTGTTTGCTTACACTTGAATAAAGGATTAAACTAAATTTATTATCAGCATCAGCAAAGTTCAAGATTGGCACCATCAATACTAGAAAAGAAATGGAACTAGCAGAAGAATTGGATAAGTGCCAGGTTGACACATAATAGGTGTTACCAAAACAAAGAAGACAAGAACAGGTGAGACTCTTGTAAGCAACAAATACAAGATGTTATATTCATGCAATAATTTTCAGAGAAAGGAAGGAGCAGCTATAGTTTTCAGCATTAAATACAAATCAAGTATAATGTGGGCAAATATCAGAATGGGGAAATTGGAACATTGAGACACTATTTGTGCCTCTGGAACCACAGAAGGTTCTAGTAAGGAAGAAGTAGAGGAAATTTTCAAGAGAATTAGAGAAGGCAGTTGACATAAAAGAAAAGTTGGTCCTTGTTGAGGATCTAAACAACTGAGTAGTTGTATAGAAATGTTTGGAGAAAAGAGCAAAGCTAATAGCAACGGTAAGTACCTGCTGGATTTCTATTGAGGATGTGTATTAGTCATTACTAAAACCATGTTCTAATATAAAGATGTGCACAAATCTGCATGGAGAGAAGGCACAAGAAATAAGTCTTATTGACTGTGTTATTTTTGATGGTGATATCTTCACATTGATTTGGGGCACAAGAGTATTCAGAGGATTTGAAATAAAAAGTGATCACTGTTTAGATTTGAGCAGGATGAAATTCAATATCATGTTGTAAAGAAAAGTGTGCAAGAAAGTAAAAAGAATCAAAGTTGAGCAGCTTCAAGAAGTGAAGAGTAGACTCAAATATACAGATATTGTTAAAGAAAAAAAAATGAGTATTTGAAAACAAGAATCAAATGTCAATGATTCAGTACTGATCCTGAAGAAAAGGTTGATTGATTCAGCCAAAGAGACATGTAGTGAGGTTGTCCTTAAGGATAGAAAAATCATAACTCTGTGGTGAACTCAAAAATAAAGAGCAGTCACAGAAAAGTAGAAAGTATATTGAAAGTTGGCAAGTAAATCTGCATTTGCTCTGAGGGAATGAGGGGGGAAAATGTAAAAAAGCCAATGTGTGAAGGAAGCTAGACAAAAGTCATAGGAAGACTTTGGTAAAAATAAATAGGAGGTGTGGCAAAATATTCTAGAAGCTATTAAAAATAGCTGCTTAGTATTGGAGTAGTATACTCCCCCCCCCCCCCCCCCCCCGAAGGTATCTCCACCTTGACGTGGTGGTGGTGGTGGGGGGGGGGGGGGGCTTGTGTGCTTCGACAACCCTGAGAGTTATGCCAGCAGTAGTGCAACTACCAGAAGGGCCAACCAAGTTGGATAGGTCTTTGTGGGATTGGAGCAAGACTAAGAGAGATACCTAGGAGAGGGAAACTCGGATTCAAACCCTGGTAGTGAGCAGCAACTACCAGTACTGTCCTGAGGCTGAAGACAGTTGATGTTAGAAAGGCTCATAACCAGAAATTTACAAGCCAGACCAATTTATAGGACTAAGGGTTGTAACACTGCCATGTGGAAAGAAAGGGGAAACTACCACATTAATATCCCTAGAAAAAGCAGCATCGAAACTAGAAACAATCAAAATTAGATCAGCAATGGAGCCTCCATGAGAGGAGTCATGCCTGGCAGGGGAAGAAATCAAGCTTCTCAGGTCATAAACCAGCAAAACCCTGATACAGACAGAAAGAAGCAGAAAAATTATACAAACATAGGAACATGGAATGTGAAAACCCTATTAGAAATGGGAAAACTTGAAATATTCTCAGAGAGAGGGGAAAAGCAGGGTAGCAGTAATACTCAAAAAAAAAACACTTAGGCAAAAAAGTAACCACAACAATCAAACACAGTGACAGAATCATGGCAGTAAGCTTCCAATCTGAACCAGTAAATCTGAACATTATAATGGTCTATATGCCTACAACTGGACACAAAGGTGAAGAAATAACTGAAATGTATGAGCAAATTGAAGATATATGGAACATATTCACAGGAAGAGACAACACAATAATAATGGGAGATTGGAATGCAATTGTAGGAAAAGGAAAGGAGGATAATACTTGAACTTTTCAGCCATTTTCTGTCCACTGCTGGACAAAGGCTTCCTCCAGTTCTTTTCACCTTTCTCTGTTCTAGGCTATGGTTGACCAACTCCCCAATAAATTCTGAGAGTTCATCACTCCACCTTCTTATAGGACGTCCTCGGCTTCGTTTCAGTTCTTTAGGAATCCAGTTCGTAAGTATGATGGTCCATCGCTCATCTTCTCTTCTGGATAGATGTCCGGCCCATTTCCATTTAGTCGCTTATGGTGTAGAACGATGTCAGTGATGTGAGTATGGCTTCTTATCCAGGTGTTTCGCTTCTTATCTTTTAATGTGATGCCTAGCATCACATTAAAAGATAAGAAGCGAAACTTGGTCGCTAACAAGAGCGCTGGCAAATAAATTAACAACAACAACTCAAAGAAAAATGGAGAGATTGTTAATTTATTTGCCAGCGCTCTTGTTAGCAACCAAGTTTCACAACCATATAAGATCACTGGAAGTATACACTGGTTAAATGTCTTCCTTTTTAAACAGAGTGGGACATCATCGTTTTGAAAAATGTTTTTCAATTTTCTGAATGCACTCCAGGCAAGTTGAACTCTCCTATTTATTTCCTTTTGGAGTCCTCAGTTTAGGTCAATGAGATGACCTAAGTATGTATATGAAGAGACTCTTTCCAAAAAATTGTTTTCTATTATTGTGTTTTTTGGTGTTACTAAACGATTAAACATGATTTTAGTTTTTTCTCTGTTTATCTTTAAACCAACTTTTCTGCTTTCATGATATAGGTCTTCTATCATTATATTAAGGTCTTCTGGAATGTTTGCAAAAATTATGATATCATCTGCATATCTTAGATGTTAAGTTTCTGTTATTAATTTTTATACCAAGGTTTGTCAGTTTATATTATTAAATATTTCTTGAAGGACTGCTGTAAAGATTTTGGGTGATAGAGAGTCTCCTTGTCGGACACCTTTTTCAATTGATATTTTATTGCTACTCGTATGAAGTTGGATTGTTGCTGTTGCAGTGAGGTATATTGCCTGGAGGAGGTCCATATATTCTCCAGGAACTCCCTGATTATTGCATTAGTTTTGATGGAATCAAATGCTTCTTCATAATCAATGAAGGCTAAACAGAGAGGCAATTGGTTTTCTTCTGCTTTTTCTATTATTTGTTTTACTGCATGAATATGTTGAAAGTTTATTTTTCACTTGGTTAGACTAAAATAAATTTAGTTTAATCCTTTATCCAAGTGTGAGCAAACAAAGTTTGCACCTGAAAATATCTTCAGGACTGGGGTAAGGTAGTACAACGCCGGGCAACTCGTAGCAAAGGTGGACCAAGCTAACATCACTCCTATCTCAATATCTCCCATAATGCAAAACACATCTCCTTGTGAATATGTAAAATGTTATGCATTAAGGGAAGGGTCACTACCCAGACTAGTTTCTTTTGTTTTTGTTACTTTTTACTCTTCCTCTGCTACAAGTTTCCTGGTGTTGTACTACCTTACCCCAGTCCTGAAGATATTTTCAGGCGCAAACTTTGTTTGCTCACACTTGGATAAAGGATTAAATTAAATTTATTATAGTCTAACCAAGTGAAAAATAAACTTTCAACATCTTTCTCTAAATCCAGAGTAATTTAATAAAAAGTGGCACACTGTTTGGCAACTGCTATAGGTAGAGATGACCTTGCTAATGCTTCTGCCTGGTATATCCACTTGGGCCTGGCTCCCACTGAAGAGACCTCAATAAAAGTCGAAACTAGTCTGGGTAGTGGCCCTTCCCTTAATGCATAACATTATATCTCGACTTGGGCCTGGCTCCCACTGAAGAGACCTCAATAAAGGTCGAAACTAGTCTGGGTAGTGGCCCTTCCCTTAATGCATAATATTATACATATCTGCAAGGAGATGAGTTTTGCATTATGGGAGATACTGAGATTGGAGTGATGTTAGCTTGGTCCACCTTTGCCATGAGTTTCCCAGTGTTGTACTACCTTACTCCAGTCCTGAAGATATTTTCAGGTGCAAGCTTTGTTTGCTCACACTTGGATAAAGGATTAAACTAAATTTATTATATGCGTGAATATGATCAGCTGTGTTGAAGCCTTTACGGAATCCTGCTTGTTCTACTGGTTGATTTGAGTCTAGAAGAGGTGTTAACCTGTTTGTTATTACTTTTGTGAGAATTTTGTACAAATTAGAGAGAATACTAATTGGTCTATAGTTCTTTACTTCTTCTTTGTTCCCTTTTTTTTTTTTTAAATAACAGTATCAGAGTAGGATTTTTCCAATTTCCGGTATCTTCTCCTCTTCTGGGCATATATTTAGTAAGTTTGTGTCATGGTGAATTATATTGTTTCCTCTCCATTTAATTAATTCTATGTGAGTTAGGTCTTTACCAGGACATTTTTCATTTGTTTTAATGCTTGTTTTATTTCATCTGAAGTGAATGGGGGGATGAATTCCATATGCGATGGAGAGGAGTTATTCATATTTGATTTATCTGTTGAAGGATCACTATAGAGTTCTTTATAAAATTCTTCTAGCCTGCACAGGATTTGTTCTTGGTTCCTTATGGTAGTTCCATTCTTATCTTTTATTGCAGTTATTTGACATTTGCCAACTGATAAATATTTTCTTAGTATTTTTATATTTTTATTGTTTTCGATTGTTTCTTTTATTTTTTTAGTGTTATAAGATCTTATTTCATTTCTCATCTTTTTCCTTATTGTTTTGCATAGTTCTGCATATTCCATTTTAGAAATTAAGTTTTTGTCTTGTTTCATATTTTGCCTCTTTTTTAGTAGTTGTAGGGTTTCCTCTGAAAGTTTATGGTCTTTTTCTTGTTTGTTGTTTTTGGATTCGTTGGCTGTTGAGATTATTACTTCCGTTAGGTTTTTTCTTATTTTATTTATGTCTTCTTCTTCAAATATATTTATTAAATCTAGTTTTTGATTGAGTTTTTCTTCGTAATCCTTCTTGTTTTTGATAGGGTTTAAGGTAAAACTTCTTGATTTTTTGTTGTTTAGCCATTTTATTCTTTCCAATTTGGGGTTTATTTTAATTTTGGCTCTGACCAGTCTGTGGTCACTTCCTGTTTTTACTTGATTTAGTACTGAAGTATCTTGAACCTTTTGAGGGCTTTCTTAAAAAATGTATTCATAACATAAAGCTTTTGTTACTGATAGAGAATTCTGTAAGAGCCATTCCTGAGCTGCTGCTTGCACCATATATGTATGGCCCTATTGTATCTATTATTGCATGTATTATATAGAAGTTACTTATTTAACCTGTTTTGTCTTATGCAGGAGTGACATAGAGACTTATAAATGCAGTGATAGTAGATCAAAGCTTATCAAGTGAAGGTGTATTAGCTGGTCTCATATGAAGGTGGCATGATTTTTCTTCCAGAAAACCCTTGTTTTTCATCCTACAAAATAGATAAACCTGCCAAAAGGACACACACACACACACACACACACACACTTTGCACACAGCATCAGTGCAGATAGGATTAATTCCCTATAGCAGTAGTCAGGCAATATAATCTGGCAAAACAAGAAAAAGGCAAAATTAAAAATTTGGATATTAAGAGTGATTGTAACTAGAAACTGTTGAGAAATGCTTGAAATTTTCCACTTGAAGTATATTATACTTGACAAGAAATTATATTGTCGTGTCGTTTAATCCTATACTCAGAAGTAATCAAAGAAAGTTTGCACATAAATTATATTGATGACTAGGCTGCTTGTACATGGAGGCTGTTAACTTCATATCGGTTGTCTTAGTATCCTGTAATGCAATTCACATTTCCTTTCAGCTGTGTATGTATGTATGCATGCATTAGGGGAAATGTCACTACCCAGTTTGGTTTTGACCTTTATTGCAATGAAAAAGTAAAGAAATGTTCATCCATAGGCCTAGAATAGTTAGCATAGGGGAGCAAGAGAGAGCCTGATGCTTTTAGGAGAAAGAAAGGAGACAAAAGGATACAATGATAGATAGAAAAAATGCCTCAGCTCTTTTATATCATCATCATCTAGCCAAAGGCTATCCTTTTCACCAGTATCATTGAGCTGTACAATCTAAAGACCAATTGAAACTAAAATCCAAAGATGACTGATACCCACATGGTTAGTCTTATCGCAATTAACTGCTTTGAGTTGACCCTCTCC
The DNA here is from genome assembly GCF_054136105.1 of Typopeltis vanoorti. Taxonomy (NCBI): domain Eukaryota; kingdom Metazoa; phylum Arthropoda; class Arachnida; order Uropygi; family Thelyphonidae; genus Typopeltis; species Typopeltis vanoorti. The sequence continues at coordinate 63,464,506 of NC_143566.1, forward strand.
ACCTGGGAATTGCTCTCTGCAGTCAATCCTGCAGTTGACCATAAGACTGCAGGATGGAGCCATGTAAAAAAAAAAAAAAAACCTCTCATAATTAAAATAGACAGAATTTTATCTTCTTCTTGTGAATATTGAATAATAGACAATTCCTTTATACATTCATTGTAAAGCATTTGTATGTCATATTGCTGGTTTTCGAATCCATGTGTTTTTCCTAACTTTCCATAAATGATATTTTAACTCATTAATTATAAAAATCAAAATTCTCTTCCCATTGCTAACAGGTTGGGTGGGGGGGGGGGGGTATTGCAAAAAAAATTATTTTATAAGTAATTGAATGCCCAGCACATTACATAATTTGTTCCAAATATACAGGGCAAGAAAGCAGCTGTAGAATGCATCTTCTACTGTTTCCAATCTGTTACAGATATCACAAATTCAACATCTGATGTTAAAATACTTCTAGTTGATGGTATTTATAGGAAGGCGATCATATGCAATTCTCAAGGCAAGACCCTCCTGTTAGGGTATCCTTGTAACTTCAGAAATTTATTAAACAGTGTTATTGTTAGTACCCAACTGTGGAAATTCATGGGAGAAGAGGTTCAAGATTTCCTTATACCAATTCATAATAATGCTGAACAGTATAGCCAACATTAAGAGGGAGAAAAAATACATTTATTAAACTCATAGTTCACTGGTTTTCTACTCAGCATCATCAGAGTACAATGATAACTGTGAGACACACAGCACTAAACTAATTGTAGAAACAGTTTAAATTGTAACTGTCCAAACACATCACCAACATAGCATAGTTAAAATGTAGGTTTTTTGTGTGGCTGTGTTGGGAACTTGGTTTTCAAAATGCTCCATTTAGAAGTTTGCTGGGGGGGGGGGGTGAACCCATAGCAGTCCAATCTAGCTGTTTGTATATATTTCCTTTCCATAGGAAATATATGCAGGATTTACTTAACTATATTTTTATTTCTTTAAGAAATAAAAATATAGTTAAGTAAATAAACAGTAAGTAAGTGAAAAATAAGATTAAGTAAATAAAAATATACAATCAGCTAGATGGGACTGTTATGGGTTTATTCCCCCCCCCCCCAGCAAACTTCTATATGAAGCATTTTGTAAACCAAGCTCTGAATACAACCACACAAAAACCAAGTTTAGCTGTGCTATGCTGATGGTGTGTTTGGCCTTATGATCCAGATGTATTAGATGCATTTTTGGCACCTCTTAATAGCTAATATCCTAAAATACACTTCACCATAGAAAAATAAAGTAATAATAGTCTTCCCTTTTCAAATACACTAGTGAAACAATTTCCTAATGGTTCATTATCCTTCTCCATCTATAGAAAACCCATTCATATCGGTAGGTATATACATAAACAATCACATCACCACACTTCTCTATAGTATGGCATTCTCAAAACTCTTACTCACTGAAATATAATAAATCTAGTTTAATCCTTTATCCAAGTGTAAGCAAACAAAGTTTGCACCTGAAAATATCTTCAGGACTGAGGTATGGTGGTGAAACACCAGGCAACTTCGAGCAAAGGTGGACCAAGCTCTCATCACTCCTTGTCTCAGTATCTCCCATAATGCAAAGCACATCTCTTTGTGGACATGTATACTGCTATGCACTAAGGAAAAGGGCCACTACCCAGACCGGTTTCGATCTTTGTTGAGGTCTCGTCAGTGGGAGGCAGACCCAAACGTGGAGATACTAAGGCAGAAGCAATAGCAGAGGTCATATTTACCTATACAAGTTGCCAACAGGTGTACCACCTTATTATTGATGGTACATTTTGCACTTTTGCAAAATGTACCACCTTATGTAATGCAGGTGTACCACCTTATTATTGAATTACTCTGGATTTAGAGAAAGATGTTGGAAGTTTATTTTGCACTTGGTTAGTGCAAAATAAACTTCCAACATCTTTCTCTAAATCCAGAGTAATTCAATAATAAGGTGGTACACCTGTTGGCAACTTGTATAAGTAAATATGACCTCTCCTATTGCTTCTGCCTTAGTATCTCCACGTTTGGGCCTCCCACTGACAAGACCTCAATAAAGGTCAAAACCAGTCTGGGTAGTGGCCCTTAATGCATAGCAGTATACATGTCTGCAAGGAGATGTGCTTTGCATTATGTGAGATACCGAGACAAGAAGTGATGAGCGCTTGGTCCACCTTTGCTCAGAGTTGCCTGGTGTTCCACCACCTTACCTCAGTCCTGAAGATATTTTCAGGCACAAACTTTGTTTACTTATACTTGGATAAAGGATTAAACTAAATTTATTATAGTCGAACCAAGTGCAAAATAAACTTTCAACATCTTACTCACTGAGCCAGACCTATTTGTTTAAATGACACAGGCCTTGAAACAGAGCTCAGGGACCTTTACAATACCTTTTTTAGCCAATTACTACAGCCCATGTAAAAAAGATAAAATATTACATTCACCATCATCCCTCCTACATCCAACATGCAGGATCACAGCAAAACCATTCCCTTTTGATATGTAAAAGGTACATCAGAAAAAAAATAGCCAAAGTTCTTTGCAAATATGACCTCAGGACTACTTTCAAACTTTTTCATTTAGTTAACTACTTTTATACATTCTCTAAGGATCAACTACATCCTCTTGAACAACCAGATGCTGTATAAAAGTTTCATGTTTGCAGTTTCATGTTTCATGTTAACCTACTTTGGACAGACTGGTAGATCAATTAACATCCGAGATCATCTGTATGGCGAGTTAGGATTGCCAGACCATGCTCTGGATTGGATACTCCTTCACATAGGATCAGATAGAGAAAAGCATCTATATTACATAGTAGTAATTACAAGTTTAAGAAGCTTTTCTTAGACTCGGCATCAGCTATGAAGCACTCTCGCAACTACAGTAAGTATGGTTGCATTAATTTACCAAAGATCTGAGAGACTAACATTTTAAGGCCTAATAGTCAGACTTCTCTAAATTAACCTTGTAGTTATCTGATCCATGGACGGTGCCATGTAAGGACATTAGGTGTCAGTTACAATTTAAACTGTTTCTATAATTAGCTTAGTGCTGTGTGTCTGTCACAATTATCATTATGCTCTGATGATGCTGGGTAGAAAACCAGTGAAATATGAGTGAGTTTAATAAATGTATTTTTTTTTCTCTTGGTATTGGTTATGCTGTTAAGCATTATTATGGATAATGAACAACACCTGAGCCTTTCTTTATGTATTTCTTATACCAAGTTTTGCTGTAGCAGTCTTAGAGTTAGAATACTACAACATTCTGAGTACAGAATGTTGTAGTATTCGGGAACAATCTCAGCTCTTGGACATTATAATTATTATTCCAAATAGCAATAGATGAAAACTCAGTTAGTAATGGAAAAAGTGGTCTGTACCTGTGTGATTAGTCTAGAATATTTTATGGATTTTTGAAGCTGTATTGCTTAAATAGCAGAATTGTAAATTGTAAAAGACTTTGGACTCAAAGTCCAAAGCCTCCGTGCTTTATGCTCTATCTTCCATGTTCCATGACCCAATTAGATATCAAGTTTGAAGTAATGCATATCATATATTTTCTATAAACAGGTGTATCACTTTATTATTAAAATACTCTGGATCAGCAATGTAGAAAGTTTCTTTCACTTGGTTGCAAAGTAAATTAGACATGACAAGAAATTATACACTTGATTAATTAATCCTTTACTCAAGTGTAAAAAAATTTTGCACATGAAGTAACTGCATGACTAGACCACTTATATAAAGATGGCTGATTTCAAAAGTGCCTTAGCATCATTTGCAAAACATACTCCCTTATATTGCTATTCATTGTCAATTTCTTCATCTGAATGACTGGAGGTAGGTGCATATGTTTGTATTACACTCAAATCAAATGGAAAATATTGCCGGCCTGGTTGGCCGCATGGTTAGCATATCCGCCCTCCAGTCAAAAGGCTGCGGGTTCAAACCCCCGCCCTGGGCATGGATGTTGTGATTGTCTGTGAAAGTACTAGTGGCGGTAGATGGCGTTGGTGTTAGATGATGAAGGTTGATAGAGTAGTGAGACGAAGAGTTGTAGAGTAGATGCCCTCCCTCGATGAGTCTTTGGACTCCCTGGAGGTGTGATGTAATAATAAAATATGTTTGCTGAATATAAATACAGAAAATCTATGGAAAATATGATTTCTGATTTAGTTCAACCTTGAGTCTGATTCCCACTGATGTGGCCTCAGTAAAGATTAAAACTGGTCTGGGTAGTGACCCTTCCTTAATGCATAATGATGTACATATCTGAAAGGAATTGCACTTAGCATTATGGAAATGGGGAACAAACCTGATAAGAAGATGATTTAAGGGGAGGGAAAAAATGAACTGGAATAGTATTCATGAAGAATATGTTAGAACAGAAAGTCATGGAGAGCTGATTATCTGTCTAGTACAGATCATCTGTTGTAATAAATGATGATAATGATGAGTAATGTTGATCTGCTCTTGAATATAAACATATCAAAGGCTACAGGTGCCTTTTCAGTATGTGTAAATTTATTTGCAATTACAGAACCTATTATTCTTCTGAACAGCTGTCCTTGAACAGGATTAGTTAATTTGTACCAACAAATGTTGTTGAATACATGGCTTTGTATTTGAATATACAGCCATCTCCTCGAATTAGTTTGTATTCATGATTTTAACCAAATCATTAGTGTTTTAGTATAATGCTCATTGTTTATAGTATATGAAAAGTAGTAATTAAGGCATTCTTAACTTCTTAGAAATATATTTATTTATTATAGGTGAGAAAAACAGTAATTGTTTTAAATCTTTACCTCTACAGTGATAAATGGCATTTTTTCCTGCTTTTGTTTTTAAAATTATAAACATGATTTGAAATTTTCTTTTTATCTATGTACTTAATAATCAATACTTTTTTTTTTGCACTTTTTTTATTGTTGTTTTCATTGTTTATTTTCACATTTGTTTTTTTGACTACAATTAGCATATTTGTTTTTTTCATAGCAGTTGCATGTTTGTTTATATGCTTTCTTCTCCTGTGTTGTAAAAGATAATATATGCGTAAGACTTGCTTTCTTGTAGTAATAATTTTTGTACTCTACAAACATCATGGCTTGTGTGAAGTATGAGATTGTCTTTTGACTCTAATTAGTTTTTTTCCTTCAACAAAGCTTGCCTTTTACTTTTTAATTTTATTTGTTTTTTTGCCTTTTCCCTTTTCATTTGCCTATTTGTTTTGCAATAATTTAGCATCAGTTTAGCAGAGCCAGCATCACTTCCTTTTGATCCAGTGGGAAACAGAAACAAGGTATGTGTATAAACACTGTGTGTATGTGTGTGTGTGTGAACTGTTTTATAATATTGTTTTTTAAATATATTCAATGCATCAGGTTCCCTGCCTCTTTAAAACCACACATTGAAAGTGTAAATGTAAACTATTCCCTTTATTTATTATGAAATTTATTCAACATTAAATTCAAAAATTAATGAAAATTTATAATTTATTATTATTATGTGACATCTCCAAAGGAGTCCAAGAACTAATCAGGGGAGGGTACTCTACTGTACACCTGTCTCCACAATGTAATCCACCAACTACACAGAACTGCTACTATCTTCATCATCTACACCTTATCAAGATTTGTGATTTCTGGTATCTGATTAGCATTTCTTCTTGTTTGGTAGTGGTGAGGAAAGAAAAGGTAACAGCCTATTTATAGATCGTTATTTTTGAGGGTGATATTGAGAGAATCTGGAGAAATCTTTTGATTCAAAGGGACTTTAACCAAATGTGCTGATAGCCTAAAGTGCCAAACTTCAATACACTGATGATTCAACCAGTCAGACTGATCAAAGGGCCAGAACTGAAAATTATCGGCACTTTCTAAAATAATAAATGTTTAGTGCTTTCAGTTGGCAAGTTAATAACTTTTTTTTCCCCCGCTGCCTTTAGTATTTCAGTTAAATCTTTATTACTTTCTAATATATCGTCAATCATAATGTACCAGATATGATTGTTCAAAACAGTTATTATTTCATTCAGAATTTCAATTAATAGATTTTTCATGTTGTAATATATATTAGATCTCTCATTTGATTAGCTCTCAATTTTGATTCTTTTCAAGCAGTCTTAAGTAAATCAATTCAGCTATGTCTTCTTGATCTTTCTTCTGAATTTTTTTTCCCTTGCCATTCTAACTCGAAACACTTATTTTTGTAATCGCAGTTCTGTTTTACGGATAATGCCATCTTAAATTAACTCTGCTTATATAATTTTAAATATTAATAATATAAAGTTCTTTTCAGATGTCTTTTTCATATAGACATGGATTACTGTCTGCAGATTTGGCCTCTTGGGTTCAGAGGGGGGGATAAGGAAGCTGTGATAAGAGTGCAAAAAAGGGCAACAAAGATGGAATGTAGATTACAGGGACAAATGGAGAGTGTGTGTGGGGGATTGCAGACCTAATATCTGTTTCCACAGGAATAGAAGATAATATAAATGCATAATTATTTTATAGCCAAATAATTGAATTTGAAACTTAGTTTGAAATTCAATTAGTTGACTATATAAATCTCTCTTGTCAATATACATTTGGATTAGAATTGACCCAGTATTTTCCTATGAAAAGTACTAATAAAAGAGAAACATATGGGCATAATTTAGGTCTGAAAGTAGTGCAGTAGTAATGCAACTCTGTTGCCAAAGGTTATATTCACATGGGCTCTCTGATTAATTTTAAAACCTTTTGAAATTTGAAGTTGGTTGCCAAATTAGTTGAATCCCACTTAGAAAATGCTTTAAACATTATACCCTTTATTAGGCTGAGTTTTTTTTTTTTTTACTAAGGTGACACCGACTCACAGAAAGCTCTAACTTTTAAACCTTTCACTAAACTAAGTTTTTTTTTTTAATATTATTAATTTTATTATTTATATTTATTTTTATTTTAATTCTTGCATAATCTGGATACTCTGCTCAAGAGATCAAATGTGGAACTTTTTCCAAGCTAGTTCAGGCCTTCAGTAAACAGGCTAGCAGCCTCAAACTAGGAAATTCGTCTCCCACCTAGACATTCAAAAAATACCCATGAGAATTGAAACCTCCAGGCCAGAAGAATTTATGATGGATTTATTATTATTATTCTTATTACGAGCAACTCCAAGGAGTCCTTAGACTCAGTGAGGGAGGCCCTAATATCATGTCAAGAACAACTATTCAACATTCACACAGTATCTATCATACTTCACCTTGAACTCATTCACAGTCATGGCACCCACAACAGACTCTGGCAGCTTATTCCACTCATTCACCACTCTCCAAGTAAAAAACCTAGTTCAAACACCCTTGCTAACCACACTCTTCTCCAGTTTCCATGGATGACCCTTAGTCCTCCCACCACCAGTCCTATTCTCAAAAATATCTTCTGAATTAATCTTATAGAAACCCTTCAGTAATTTACATGTCTCAATCATATCACCCTTCTTCTTCCTATCAACCAATTTCTGCAACCCACAAATCTTCAACCTGTTCTCATAAGGTTCATTCCATAGACCTGCTATAATCTTGGTCACTCGTCTCTGGATCCTCTCCACCTCCTCCCCATCAAGAAGAAACCCTGGCACACAAATCTCTGGGCACAATAGTCTATATCATATTGAGCCTTGATACAGAGGAACAATAACTTGCTTGTCTCTGCTCGTCAATGTATTCTTCAGTAACCAAGTGATTTGATGAGCTGATTTAGCCACTTTTGCAATGCACCCCCCCCCCCCCCAACTTCAACTCCCTATCCACCAACACTCCCAAATCCGTGGGCTCGTCAATCTCCTGGAGTACGGTTCCACCAATGTAATATACTGCTGCTAATCTTTTCACTCCAAAATGCATAATCTTACATTTGCCACATTAAATCATCCATTCTCCTTAGCCCAGTCCTCAAAAACTATCCAAATCATCCTGCAAAATTTTGACATCCTGTGCATTCACTATTGCTCTGCCCAACTTTGCATCATCGGCAAACAAATGAACAGTTCCTCTTGGATCCTTTCCTATATCGTTAATGAACAAATTAAACATTAGTGGTCCAAGAACAAAACCCTGCAGCACACCACTAGTGACAGGCCATCTTTTGGGCACCACTCCTGAATAAACTACTCTCTGATATCTCTCCATCAACCAACCTCCTATCCATCTCACCAACCCTATATCCACTCCCATATGCTGCAGTTTACTGATTAGAATTCCATGTGGTATTCTGTCAAAGGCCTTAGCAAGGTCCAGCAGAATCACTGTAAACCCATTACCCATATCCAGTTCTGCCGTCATTGTGTTATAAAACGTGAGCAAGTTACTGAGGCATGGTCTACCCTTCACAAAACCATGCAGTCCCCAAAACAGTATCCCATTTTCATCTATCCATTCCTGTATTTTCCTCTTGACTACTTTCTCCAAGTCCTTGATAACAATTCCTGATATGCTAATCGGTCGGTAATTTACAACAGCAGTCTTGAAACCTCCTTTATGCAGTGGAACTATTTTCCCCTCTTTCCACACCCTCAGAACTAACCCAGACCTGAGACTCAAATTAAACAAAATGGTCAAGGGTACTGACAATTCTTTAGCCGCTTCACTTTCAGCACAAGCTGGTATACCAACCAATCCCACAGATGTATTCACATTGAGGTTTTGTAATAGACTATTCACCTCCACTTCATTCACCACAATTCCTATATAATCTATTGGTTCCTTCATTCCTGCAATATCACCACCTGGATGATATACTCTTGCAAAGTGCTCACTCAGTAATTCCACTATATCAACTGATTCGGTTACCTCCCTACCATCGGCATTCTTTAAAATCATTCTGCCGTATACATTTTTTCTTTTACTTGCAACATATCGAAAAAACTGTTTAGGATTCTCTTTAGCCTGCATGGCTAATTTTCTTTCATAATCATTGCTTTTCTTACCACACTAGTTACCCTTCTGGCCTGCGCTTTATACCGTTCATGTGCCTGCAGGTCACCTTTCTCCTTAAATTTCCTCCACAGCTGTTTTTTTTTTTGCAGCTCAAGCTTAATGGTGTTATTCATCCATTTAACCCCTACTTCATTTATTATTCGGACTCTAGGTATACAGTCAGCCATTGCTTCATGCAAACACTTCTTTACCGCCTCCCATGCACTATCAACTTCTAGCCCTTGCAGTTGTACATGCCATGGCACTGAACTAATCAATCTCCTAAGCTTGTCATACTTAACAGCCTGATAATTCCACATGTACCCCGTCTTAATTGTAAAACACCTTTAGCCACCTACCAAGTCAAGACCCTATGATCACTCTCACCAATTGGTGGCAACGTGGTCATATTCGTTATCAAATTCTCAGATGCAATTACCAGGTCAAGCACTCTCTGATCCCTAGTGTTTTCCATTACATGCTGTCGCAGATAGTTATCCCTTAATAACCGCATAAAATCCAATTCCTTCCTCCCATGTGTCCTCTCCTCCTTCCAATCAGTGTTACCATATTTGAAATCTCCCATAATAATTACCCTCCTTCCACTCATTGCTTCTATTTGCTTATGCATACTATCTCCACCATCTATTCCATCACTTGGTCTATAGCAGCACCCAACTGTATATTTTGTTTTCTGCTAGTCACAATCTCACACCAGATAGCCTCAAATGTGCTCTTTTCTCTATCCTGCAGTTCTTCTTCTATCCTCCTTGGTTGCAGTTCATCAGCTATCATCAATAACACTCCTCCTACCATTTTATTCTCTCTGTCCCTCCTGAACACACTATACCCCTCGCATTCTATCCCACTGGCTATATCATCTTCTGTCAGCCATGTTTCACTAATACCAAGAACATGTGGCCAAAAATTCTTCCTTCTCGTTACTAATACTCCTGGCATTAGTATACATGAAATGCAGAAGCCAATTTATAATATTACTATATTTGTAACTTTACAATGTCATATAATTTACACACAGACCAAGAATTCATGTGAGAAATGCATATCTCTGACATGTTATTGCTTCAGTATTGAAAAAAGGGTTTGCCATCTTAAGACTTTCTCCTAATCTGTGATGAGAACCAACAGCCCAAAAACAGCCATCAAAAAGCCAGTGAAACTTTAATTGAAAACTCTAATTATGGGCCTAATTGAGTTATATGAGCTCTAAGCACTTTATTTTTTGTAGTGTAATACCAGGACAAATCCAATGCCAAAAATTTTCTCAAGTGCTGTGATTAACTTTGAAATTTCAAGTTCCAAATCAAGTTGCTTATCTCTGAAATAATGGTGGTTTTGTAATAGCCTCAGTTTCTGTGAATTTACAATGCTAAATTGAAGCATTTAATTGTTTTCTGTTTCCATATTTAATTTGTAGTTGTCACTAGAAAGTATACCCTTATACTAATGAGTTATTATATATGTGTTCACACTCCTGAGAAAGTTGTTTTTTTTCCCCTATTCTTTCCATCTTCAGAACCAAAGTTTCCAGATGGTTATTTCATTCTTGATCACATGAAGCAGGTTTAAAATGATAATATCTCTTGATTGAATAACAAGTTTAACACAACTTTTTTTTTTTTACATGGTTCATGAATTATAAATAACATACAACCTGACTTACACTTAGTTGAATATCAAGTTTAATATGACTGTTATTTCTCTACTTTTCATTCAAACAATAATCTTTGGTCTCTAGTTTCATCAGACACTTGTGGTAAATTCTCATTAATATAACAGTTAGATATGCCATTGACCTGGTTATTTAATGAAAGTCATGTATGCTAAGGTTGCTAAAGAGTGGAAAGCAGGCAAAATTGTACCACTCCACAATCATGGTTCTAGGACAGAAGTTTCCAATTATAGACCAGTCTGTGCAGTTGTAGTCAAGGTGTTCTAGAGCTTGGTTAGGAATAGAATACAGTATTATATATTATTTAAGGAATTTTTTTTAATCAATGTTTATTACTCACATAATAATAATTATTATTATTCATTATTATTATAATGATAATATTTTTTATTGATTGCTAAAATATTTACACATACAATAAACATCTTGAGTGACATTGCAACTTATAATTTTACAGAATTCAGCACTTAATGCTGCATTTTCTACATTGAATTTCAATTAAAATTTTTAATAATACTTTTTGCCTCTATATTATGCCTCTATATTTACAACACATGTTCTTCTAATATTAACAATAAAGATTATACAGAATTTTTATTATAGAATATACAGAATAATAATAATAATTTTTTAATAGTAATTTATTGATTGCTGAAATATTTACACATACAGTAAACATCTTGAGTGACATTGCAACTTATAATTTTACAGAATTCAGCTGTAAGTGCTTTATTTTCTACATTGATTTCAACTAAAATTTTTAATAGTATTTTTTCCCCTCTATATTATGTATTTACAACACGTTCTTCTAATGTTAACAATGAAGATTATTCAGAATTTTTTTGTTTGTTTTTATATAATTTTTTAATTATAAGAATAATTTATTACATTATTTTTTCATGTTACATAAGAGTATTATATTAATGATATTATCACGTATTAATCAGTATCTTCAGTATCTTCTTTATTGTTGTATACTTTACTAACTGTTTTATTACATAATCTGCTTCTTTGGTTATAAGGATTACGTGTGGTTGAGTGAGGCGAGTTAATCCCACCTACTTCGAAGCCTGGGTTAGCTTTTGTGAAGAGAGTGGGATCTAGGCTTCACTATTTATGTTGTTGCTACTGTTTATGTATGGGATGTTGGCATTGGATGCTGGTGATTTGTGAGGTGTATATTAGTGTTAATGGTATATTAACTTTGTTGTTATATTTTCCAGAGTTCGTGTTTTAATGTTCTGTAGTTATTTATGCGTTTTAAATTTTTTGGTAGGTTGTTGAGTTGCGTGGGTATCTGATGTGATCTCACAAAAGAACCGTTGAATTGGTGTAGGGATGTAGAGAGTTGTTGTGGGTCATGTTATACGATATATGTCTCTGTTGTTTCGATAGGTGATGTTGAAGTAATTCCTTGTTAATGTCATGTAATGTTTCAGGTTTTTAATGCTTAGAATTCTGTGTATTGCCATGTGCTTGTCTGATATTGATTGTTGCGTGTAAGGTGTCCAGATCACTGTTGACATGACTTTCCTGTGTAATGCTTCTAATTTTGTTAGGTTAATACTGTTATTCCGTATCTGAGTAGGAATTCGCAGATACCGTGATATAGGAGTTTTTTTATGTTGGATGGAATGATGTCTTTAACTTGCTGCGATGGTCCAGAGTTTGGTGTGTAGGTATTCTATATGTTTTGTCCATTTAAGGTGGGAATCTATATAGAGACTGAGGTATTTTGCATGTGTTACAGGTTTATTTCGGAACATTGGCAGGTATTTTTGTTGGTAATGCAGCGGTATGTGTGACAGTGTATCGATAGTGATGCGGGGCATTCACAGATACCGTGATATAGAGTTTTTTTATGTTGGATGGAATAATGTCTTTAACTTGGAAGAGTTTTGCTGCGATGATCCAGAGTATCATGTGTAGGTATTCTATATGTTTTGTCCATTTAAGGTGGGAATCTATATAGAGACTGAGGTATTTTGCGTGTGTTACAGGTTTGATTTCGGAACATTGGCAGGTATTTTTGTTGGTAATGCAGCGGTATGTGTGACAGTGTATCGATATAATGATGCGGGGCATATGATTCTTAGGTTGTGTATTATCAACCCAAGATTAACAACGTATTTGTTAATAAATAAAATTATATACTTATCATCCTATATTTTGTCAAAGTCAAATTGGCATCATCAGGGATTAATAAACTTGTATTAAGCACGTGCATATAGGCACACTTCAGCCACAAAGATGAAAAACTCGGAGAGAGAGAGAGATACAGGATGACCATAAGTCCTACAATAACGCCACCTATTTGCTTCAGTTAGGTGTTCTTGGTCATTGGGGTGACTGCCTGTGTTTGAGGATTTCCCATTTGAGGGGGGAAGTCTGATACAACCATATTTGTTTAAGTTGGGATAGTTGGTGAGAGCTGCAGCTGATTCAAGGAAAACCACTCGAACTTGAATTTGATTTAGTAAAGTAAAGTAGCTTTTTTCCAACAGATCCTGTGCTGAGTATCTGGGGCATGGTCTGCCAATTTTGAGCAACCGTAGTGGTGGAATCAGGTGTAATCCTTGTAAATATCTCTTGTTTGAATATCAGGTTAACACAACTTTTTTTTAATGTGGTTCAGGAATTGTAAATAGCAGTTGAAATAACATACAACCCGACTTACACTTAGTTGAATATCAAGTTTAATGTGACTTTTATTTCTCTACTTTTCATCTGAACAACAGCACTTGTTACTAGTTTCATCAGGATCTGTTGGAAAAAAGCCACCTTACTCCACAAAAGCAAATTCAAGTTTAAGAGGCTTTTCCTTGAATCAGCTACAGCTCTCACCAACTATCCCAACCTAAACAAATATGATTGTATCAGACTATCCCCTCATATGGGAAATCCTCATCTGCAGACAGAGTGAGTCCAATGACCAAGAACACCTAACCAAAGCCAATAGGTGGAGTAATTGTAGGACTTTAGGTCTTCCTGTATCTCTCTGGTTTTATCATCTTTGCGTGCTTGTGTGTATGTGTGTGTGTGTGTGTGTGTGTGTGTGTGTGTGTGTGTGTGTGTGTGTGTGTGTGTGTGTGTGTGTCTAATACAAATGTATTAATCCCTGATGATGCCAATTTGATTTCAGTGAAATATAAAATAAGTAAATAATTTTATTCGTTAAGAAATGCATTGTTAATTTCCTTAAACAATATACAATGCTGGAGAATCAATATATAAGCCTAAACACTAAGTATACAGGATTGGGTTCATGGACATAGCATTCTTTATGATAGTCAGCATAGATATGTAAAGGGAAGATCTCAAGGACAACCTCATGTTGTTCGACTTTGCCAAAGTGTTTGATAGATTACCACATAAGTTGGTGTACAACCTTATAGAGGATGGAAATAGATAGTATATTGGTTAGATGGATTGGAGATTGGCTCTCTGAATGATACCAGCAAGCTGTGTATGATGGAGCAGTGTCTCAAAAAAAAGGAGGGTAACCAGTGGCATGCCATAGGGCTCTGCTGTTTAACTTATCTTCAGTTGTTTGTGATGTTGCAAAGTTGCTGCAAATTATAACTAGCACTGATGATGTTAATTCCATTCAGGAAGCTTTCACTAGACTTTTGACTTAGACAAAGGAGTTCGGTTCTAGTTTTAATATTAATAAGTGCTAGGTTTTGCATTTTGGAGTGCAGAAATATGACTGTGCACCATATTGATGGTGCCATACTGCAGGAAGTGGATGAGATTTCCAAGTAATGTTTGACAGTAGACTGAAGTTTAGAGGGCATATTGTTAGTGATGCAAAGACTGTGCATTGTTGTGCTGTTATGATAAGAAGTGCTCTAACATGTAGGGATAAGGAAGTGGTTGTTCCACTGTATAAAGCATGATCAGACCACACTTGGACTATTGTGCTCACATTTGGCCATCACTGGATTTCAATGTGTTGTGGAAATATTAGAGAGTGTACAGAGATGAATAACTAACACAATATCAGGACTTTAGAATGCTGGCTATGGAAAGAGGGTTGAGGAAATGTGGATTGCAGAGTTTGGTGGATATAGGAGGAAAAGAGGTGATATTATTATTATGCAACACCTCCAGGGAGTCCAAAGACTCATCGAGGGAGAGTGTGTGCCAACAGCATCGAACGATTGATCCCCTTTCAACCATGCGCAAACTTACTTATGAAAGAGACATTTAAGTTAGTGAGAAGATTTTATTGGATTAATCCAGATGGGATTATATAAAGAGTGGAAGGTGAGAGAAGAAATTCCAGAGGCTGTCCTTAGAAGTTATGTAAGAGTGTGGTGAAGAGAGGTGTGTGAGGAGTAGATTTTCTACATAGAGAAATGTCAGTGAATGGAACACATTACCAGAATGTGTTGTTAATTCAAGGAGTGTTAAAGATTTTAAGATTTGGTATGATAAATATGTTGTCAGTTGAATGAACCTCCCATAATGGGTCCATCAACTCAATGGAGGGTGCATTAATAATAATAATAATACTCACTCTGCTATGCCCTGAGTCCAAAATGCATAATCTTGCACTGACCAACATTAATCTGATACCTGTTAACATTTAGACAAGACATAGTTCAAGTCAACATTGAGGAATTCTTGATCTTATGTCCCTCACCTGACCTAACTTTATATATCATCAACATATAATTGAATATTCCACTGCAGACCATTCTATTGTTGTTGTTGTTGTTGTCGAGTCTGTTGAAGAGCTTCTAGATATGACCATTGGCCTGTAGAACTACTTTGACAATCTGTTGAACTTTGAAGTAGAGCTTTTCTATGGTCTTATTGTCAATTTTCTGTAGAGCAGCAGCAATTGCTGCTCTACAGAAATAGGCAAGAATAGATATGGGCAGGTGTTAGTTTTAATCATGAACAATTCTTGCATATTTCATAGTTTCTAGTACTGTCCAGCTGAATTTTCATACCTTTAAAATGTTCCATCTTTAGTCTGGTGATGATTGTAGTTATTTCTCTATTTTCATTAATTTTGCCGATTCTTGATACTTTGTTTTAACGAGCTTATTTTTGCAACAGAGTTAGCATCAGTTAGTGATAGTGGTTGTAATTGTTGAGGTGAGTATCTTGCTTCTTTGGCTAGTCTTCTGTTCTCTCATTGCCTTCAATATTTACATGGGCTGGTATCTATTGCAGTGTACAGTTCTTATTTTTCAAATTTAAAGTTGTTAGATATTCATGAATTTCCTGTGTGAGTTTTGTTTTTCCATTTTTTAATGCTTCAAGTGCAGATTTTAAGTAGCTGTAGATGGTTATTACTTCTGTGATGTTTTTATTGGATTAGAGAGAGAGAGAGAGAACCTTAGAGCTGCTTATATGGCTGTTAATTCACAAGTGAGGTTTGAAGCTTTTTTTTGCCAGCTATGGATTTGATTTGCTTTTCCTCGCATTCAGGTAGAGTTAGTAATACCCCTGTTCCTCCTTGGTTGAGTGCTTCATCAGATGATCCATCAGTGTTGGCGATGACATGGTTTAAGGCCGGCCTGGTTGGCCGAGTGGTTAGCATATCCGCTCTCCAGCCAAAAGGCTGCGGGTTCAAATCCCGCCATGGGCATGGATGTTTGTGATGCCATTGGTGTAGATAATGAAGGTAATTGCAAGTGGTGGAGTGGGAGAGTTGTAGAGGAGATGCCCTCCCTCAATGAGTCGTTGGACTCCCTGGAGGTGTAACAATAATAGTAATTTAAGTGATGTATAGTGCCAAGTCCTTTTCTTTTATTTTCATGCTGTGAATAATTTTTTTTTTTTGAACAAGGTTCTACGAAATTTAAGTTATTTTATTATTTTTATTTTTTTTGTGGTATAGTGGAAAAGAATGACTCTTTGCTTATTTTGATAGATGGATACTCTAAGTCGATCTTTTCTAATTTCATGATCTTGTTGTAAAGTCTTTAGTCTAGATTTTCCTGTCCAGGCATCGAAAGTCCTGAGTGAGATGTAACCTGTTGTTGACTCCTGATTCTTTTAGTGAATTTATCTGTGGAGAGTTTTCTTCCATCTTCTTGTATGTGAAGTCCACACTCTTGTTGATCTTTTAAATTACTTGCGGATGAGACTCCACCTATAATAATTTTTGCTGCTCTTGATTGTACTTTGAGGTAGTAGAAGCTGGAGCCCAGATGGATGAGGCATATTCCATAGTGCGTGTCATATGAGTGCTGTATATGTAGTTTTCAGTGTCTTCGGTTTTTGCACCCACTTTGTTCCACAAAGCCTTTTGATTATATTAAGCTTTTTAAGAGCTTTATTGGATATATTTGTAATATGAGTTGTAAATCTCAATTCAGTATCTAGAGTTAGGCCAAAGTATTTTGGAGAGACTGTTCTTCCTATTATTATTATTATTATTACTTGACACCTCCAGGGAGTCCAAAGACTCTTTGAGGGAAGGCACCTACTCTACAACTCTGTCTACACCACTCAACTCTGTCTACACTACACAACGGACCAGAAGTACGGCAATGCATTTTGGTATTATATATTTTGATTTGGGGATTTTAATTATGTCTATTTTTTTTTAATCAGTGGAAAAGATACTCAGTTTTGTTTTTTCCATGTTTATCTGTAATATAAGTTCCTTTACCCATCTTTCTAAGCTTTGTATTGATTTATTTAGGAACTTTTTCAGATTGTTGAGGATTACTGCTTGCACTCAAGATTGCTGTATCATCTGCATAGCATGTTACTTTTGTATCATTTATTATGTGAAGATGAATATTGTTCACGATGAGAAATAAGAGTGGGCTTAAAACAGAACCTTGTGGTTACTCCAGCTCAAGTTCGATAGGTGTTGGAATATATTTCTTCGTTTCATGAAATCTGAAATCCAAATTAATGTGTTCCTCCTTATTCCAACATCATATGCAATTTTTATTAACTTTTGTCTCCATACATAATCAAAGGCAGCTGTAAGATCCAAGAAAATTGCTGTTGTCTTCTTTGATGGTTTTTCATGGAAGCCACCTATGATTCCTTGGCAAAGATGAAATAATTGATCTTCTATACTGTGATGAGACCTGTATGTAGTTTGGTAGAAGTTGATCTTGTTATTTTCTAGGAGACAATTTATAAGTGTAGTATGTATTCTTCTTTTGTTTAGTTTACAGAAAGTCCTATCAATGCTAATGGTCTGTAGTTTATGTTGGGTTTTAGATGAGAAATTATTTTTGTTGTTATTTCTGATAGTCAAAAATCTGATGTTTTCCAGATTTTTGGCTGTTTACCTATATTCCAGAAAGTGTTATATATCTTCAGAATGCAGTTTTTGACTTTTTTACCCATGTTTTTAATCATATGTCCAAAGAAAAGATCAATTCTGGGTGATTTGTCAGGGTCAATTTGACTAATTGCTGTTTCTAATTCTATCATTGTGAGGTCCTGAGGAAATATGTCTTCAGAAGGATAGGTTCTGGATTGTATTAACAGATGTTTTGCAATTTTCATGCAACATTTTGTTTTTGTTGTTGTATTGCAGTTTGCTTACCATATGCTATCAGTTTGTTTGTTTGTTGCTTCTGTATTAATTCCTGAGGAGATTGTGTTTGAAGAGTGATCAATATCCGGAAATGTTGCATTATTTAATAATCTGATGATGATATTCCAGTGTTGTGAGTCTTTTCTTGAATCTACTCTATTTCTTGTTTGCAGTTTGAAATTTCATCTTCAATTTTTTTGGTTAATTCTATTAACTTCTTTCTCTACAGACCATTCTATATTATTTTGTTTTAACTGTTCGTTGATAATATCTCTTTCAGTGATCATAGCATTGATATTATGATCTTTCCAAAATGGAACCCAATTATTTTCCTGAGTCCTCTGGGAATTGAATTCTTTTTGCAGCTCTCTGTATGTTGTTAGTTAATTCTAGTAGTTGCTGATCAAATTTTTTACTAGTGGGTGTGCCAATACAATATGTTTCTAATAGTTGAGTGTATTTAGGCCAATTTGCTTTTCTGAAGTTCCAAGATCTCTTTTTGTGGTTTTTGGTCTTATTGCAAATTAGTGGTTGTGATAATAGGTATATCATCACTGATGACATTCTGTAGTATTTTCCAGTGGGTAAGATTTGCAGTTTCATAATCTACTGCAGTGATGTCTAATGCTCATTCTGTACTTGTTGTTTTTTTGACAGATATGTATTTCATTTGTTGTTTATGGTCTCGAGGTTTAGATCAACAATTATGTACTCTATTTGTGATCCTTTCCGATCTAGGTTGTGGGGAGCCCCAAATTGAGCTTTTGGCATTTAGATCTCCTAAAAGGATCTTTATATCTGACATTGTTTGACTAAGTTGCTTAAGTAGTTCTATGTTTATATCTATGTTTTCTGGATAATATGCATTCTGTTGTAATAATGCATTTTGATAGAAACATCTTGATTGCTTTGAGCCCTCTGTGTTACTATTTATATTTCTGTATGTAGCTGATATGATTTCTTTTTATATAATGTGTTTGGTCTGTAAGAGTATAGTTAGACCTCCACTAGAATAATCCGGTCTGTCTTCTTTAGTGTTGAATAGCCTTTGATTTGAAGCTTCAGATTTTGATTGTTTTGTTTCTTGTAAACATGCAATGATGATATTTTTTTTTTATAAAATGTTCTTAAGCTCTTCCATCTTTTGAGTGCCATTGATGTTAAGCTGAAGTATGTTGAGAGTCTTCATAGCATATTTTTCATCGAGATCTTGGATTGCAGCTCCCAACATGTTAGCTGCCCCAGGCACAGTAGCATGTGTCTTCCTAGCATATTTCTTATCGAGATCCAGGACTGCAGTTCTTGATGCGTCGTCTTTCCCAGATTAGTATGTTTGTGATCAAAACAGATGCTCTTCATGGAACTGGTGTGCCAGTGCCCCATTAGCCAGTAATTTCCAAGGTTTTCTGTAGGCTTCAAAACTACCGTATTGGCTTGGGGCCACTCGAAGTCCTCACTCTCCTTCACCCTGCAGAGCAATTCCCCTACTTCTTGCCATTTCTAGCTTGCACATGGACTAATTCCTCAGATCTGGGGTTAGACTTCTGCAAAGCAATCATTCTAATGTCATTATTATATAGGTTAAACAACAGTGGTGCAGGCAAGGAACCCAGTGGTACTCGGTTGGTCTTTCCACCATTTTTTAGATTCAGCTCTTCCATGCATCAATATCTGATACCTATCAGTCAGCCATTCTTCTGTTAATGCAGCAAGGATATTTTTGCACTTATCCCCTTGAATTTATACAGTTACCGATTTGAATCTTGTCAGATCTCTTGGAAAAGTTGAAATTTTACAGTAGTCATCCAGTTGTAAGGAGTGCTTAGGGGTCAAAGCTGTATAACACAGCCTTTAAAGAAATGCAGAGAACCAACCAGGGCTTCTGACCTAATGTCCAATCCTCACCTCGTGGTGCATCCTGTTGGGTATCTACCTGGATACTGAACGAACAAGGATGGGCCTGGCAATTTGAGATTTAGCCGACCAAATTGTATTCTTATTGGCTTAAACCAAAATACAAAATTATGGTACAACATGACAAAATTTCATGCCAACTGGGGCGTCGCCCGGTTAAACAAGGCCCCATTGTTTTTGCCAGGGAACCAGGGCGACAGCGAAAAGTCAGCTACTGGAACAAATCCTAAAATTTACCCCATCTCAACATCACCAGAGTTCAAGATCAGTACTATTAACATAAGAAGCCTGAATGGCAAAGAAATGGAGCAAGCCGAGGAATTAAATAAGTACCAGATCGACATATTAGGGGTGACTGAAACAAAAAAGACAAAAACTGGTGAGATCTTTCTGAGCAATAAATACAAAATATTATATTCAGGCAATGACGATCAAGGAAAAGAAAGAGTACCCATAGTATTCAACACTAAATACAAAGGCTAATCTTCTTGATTGGCAGGCAGTCTCGAGTAGAGTGATGTAGGCAAATATTAGAATGGGGAACGGGACAATGAGAGTTATTTGTGCCTATGGTCCCACAGAAGGTTCTACTAAAGTAGAAGTAGAGGAATTTTTTGAGGCTTTAGAGAAAGCAACTGACACAATGAAAAAGGAAAACTTGTTCCTTGTTGGGAATCTAAATAGCAGAGTAGGAAATGACTGTCAGACATACAAAAATATTTTGGGAAAATTTGGAGAAAAGAGCAAAGCTAATAATAATGGCAAATACCTGTTGGATTTCTGCTCAGGACATGGACTGGTTACTAACACAATGTTCCAACATAAATATGTGCACAAATTCACATGAAGAGAAGAGGCAAGGAATATGAAAAGTCTCATTGACTATGTTATTGTTGATATTAATGTTTTCTCCCTGGTGCAGGACACCAGAGTGTACACAGGATTTGAAATTGGAAGTGATCACTATTTGGTCTTGAGCAGGATATAATTGAATTTCATATTGAAGAGAATAACATGTAAGAAAGTTTTAAAGCAAATAAAAGTTGAACAGCTCTCAGATGTGAACTGCAGACTAAAATACACAAAGATTATTGAATTAAAAATGAAAGAGTTTGAGAACAGGAACCAAACCTTGGAGATCCAATGGCAAGCCTTGAAGAAAACCCTGATTGATTCAGCCAGAGAAGCATGTGGTGAGGTTGTCTGCAAGGATAGAGAAATCAGAACTCCATGGTGGACACAGGAAGTTAAAGAGACAGTGAAGGAAAAGAAGAAAGCATATCAAAAGTTCCTGGCAAATAAGTCAACTTTTGCTCTTAGGGAATACAGAGACAAATGTAAGAAAGCTAAACACTGTGTAAAACTGGCTAAACAAAAGAGATGGGAGGAATTTGGTAAGAATATAGAAAATAAATATCAAATAGGTGGCAAGATATTCTGGAAGTTGTTTAAGAAGCTTAGAAATGGAGAAAAAAGTACTGGAAAAGGAGTTAGAGATGATAAAGGTGACGTGAAAACGGGAGAAAAAGATATCCTTGAAGTATGGAGTAATTACTTTGAAAAACTGCTAAATGAAACAAGCAGTGATGACATCACAGTGGTAAAAAAACACTCAACAGGCATACAGTCAGGAATATATATATCCATACTTGAAGTAGAAAAAGCCATCAAAGGCTTGAAATGCAGAAAGGCAGCAGGAGTAGATGATATTTGACTAGAAATGCTGAAGTATGGTGGTATAAAAGTTTTACAGTGGATGCATTACATAGTTCAGAAGGGACGAATTCCCAGTGATTGGAGTAGTGCTCTCATAGTACTCACGTGTAAAAAGGGAAATAAAACTGAATGCGAGAATTACAGAGTATTTTCCTACTGAGTGTTCCTGGTAAGATTTATGCAAGTATTATTATTATCTCGGGCAACTCCAGTGAGTCGACAGACTCGTCGAGGGAGGCCCTAACATCATTTCAAGAGCAACCATTCGACATTCACACAGTATCTTTCATACCTCGCCTTGAACTTATTCATGGTCATAGCACCCACAACAGACTCTGGCAGCTTATTCCACTCATTAACCACTCTCCAAGTAAAAAACTAGTTCTAACACCCCTGCTAACCACACTCTTGCCCAGCTTCCATGTACGGCCCCTAGTCCTCCCACCACCAATCCTATTCTCAAAAATATCTTCTGGATTAATCCTGTCGAAACCCTTCAGTAATTTGAATGTCTCAATCATATCATCCCTTTTCTGCCTATCAACCAATTTTTGCAACCTACAAATCTTCAACCTGTTCTCATAAGGTTCATTCCACAGACCTGCATTCCACAGACCTGCTATCATCTTGGTCACTCGTTTCTGGATCCTCTCCACCACCTCCCCATCAAGAAGAAACCCTGCCGCCCATATCTGGGCACAGTAGTTTAGATGGGGGTCTTATCAAGGTTTGATACAGAGGAACAATAACCTGTTTGTCTCTGCTCGTTAAAGTGTTTTTCAGCAACCAAGTGATTTGATGAGCTGATTTTGCCACTTTTGCAATGTGTCCCCTAAACTTCAATTCCCTATCCATCAATATTCCCAAATCCCTGGCCTCGTCAATCTCCTGGAGTACAGTTCCACCAATGTGATATACTGCTGCTAATCTTTTCACCCCAAAATGCCAAACCTTACATTTTTCCACGTTAAATTGACATCCATTCTCCTTAGCCCAGTCCTCCAAACTATCCAAATCATCCTGCAAAATTTTGACATCCTGTGCACTCACAATTGCTCTACCCAACTTTGCATCATCACCAAACAAGTGAACACTTCCTCTCAGATCCTTTCCTATATCGTTAATGAACAAATTTAAAAGTAGTGTTCCAAGTACAGAACCCTGCGGCACACCACTACTCACAAGCCGTCTTTTGGACTCCACTCCTGAATAAACCACTTTCTGGTATCTCTCCATCAACACCCTCCTATCCATCTCACCAACCCTATATCCATCCCCATCTGCTCCAGTTTACTGATTAGAGTAACATGTGGTATCCTGTCAAAGGCCTTGACAAGGTCCAGTAGAATCACTGTAAACCCATTACTCTCATCCAGTTCAGCCTTCACTGTGTTATAAAATGTGAGCAAGTTACTGAGGCATGATCTACCCTTCCCAAAACAATGTTGTCCCCCCATACAGTATCCCATTTTTATCTATCCAGTCCTGTATTCTTCTCTTGACTAATTTCTCCAAGACCTTGATAACAATTCCTGATATGCTAATCGGTCGGTAATTTACAACAGCAGTCTTGAAACCTCCTTTATGCAGTGGAACTATTTTCCCCTCTTTCCACCCCCTTCTGGACTAACCCAGACCCGAGACTCAAATTAAACAAAATGGTCAAGGGTACTGACAATTCTTTAGCTGCTTGACGTACGACACGAGCTGGTATACCATCCAATCCCACAGATGTATTGACATTGAGGTTTTGTAATAGACTACTCACCTCCACTTCTCTCACCACAATTCCCGTATAATCTATTGGTTCATTCATTTCTGCAATGTCACCACCAGGAAGATATATTCTTGCAAAGTGCTCGCTCAGTAATTCAACTATATCAGCTGATTCGGTTACTTCCCTACCATCGGCATTCTTTAAAATCATTCTCCATATAAATTTTTTATTTTACTTGCAACATATCGAAAAAACTGTTTAGGATTCTCTTTAGCCTGCATGGCCAATGTTCTTTCATAATCCTTTTTTGCTTTTCTTACCACACTCGTTACCCCTTCTGGCCTGCGCTTTATACCGTTCATGTGCCTGCAGGTTACCTTTCTCCTTGAATTCCCTCCTTAGTTGTTTTTTTTTTGCAGCTCAAGCTTAATGGTGTTATTCATCCATTTAACCCCTACTTGATTTATTATTCGGACTCTAGGTATACAGTCAGCCATTGCTTCATGCAAACACTTCTTTACTGCCTCCCATGCACTATCAACTTCTAGCCCTTGCAGTTGTACATGCCATGGCACTGAACCAATCAATTTCCTAAGCTTGTCATACTTAACAGCCTGATAATTCCACATGTACCCCGTCTTAATTGTAAAATCCACACCTTTAGCCACCTACCAAGTCAAGACCCTATGATCACTCTCACCAATTGGTGGCAACGTGGTCATATTCGTTATCAAATTCTCAGATGCAATTACCAGGTCAAGCACTCTCTGACCCCTGGTATTTTCCATTACGTGCTGTCGCAGATAGGTATCCCTTAATAACCGCATAAAATCCAATTCCTTCCTCCCATGTGTCCTCTCCCCCTTCCAATCAATGTTACCATAGTTGAAATCCCCCAAAATAATTACCCTCCATCCACTCATTTCTTCTATTTTGCTTATGCATACTATCTCTGCCATCTATTCCATCACCTGGTCTATAGCAGTACCCAACTGTATATTTCGTTCTGCTAGACTCTATCTCAACCCAAATAGCCTCAAATGTGCTCTTTTCTCTATCCTGCAGTTCCACTTCTATTCTTCTTGGCTGTAGCTCATCAGCTATCATCAATAACACTCCTCCCTCCATTTTATTCTCTCTGTCACTCCTTAACACACCATACCCCTCACATTCAATCTCACTAGCTGTGTCATCATCTGTCAGCCATGTTTCACTAATGCCAATAACCTGTGGTCTGGAAGTGCCAACCAAGGCCAAAAATTCTTCCCTCTCGTTCCTAATACTTCTGGCATTTGTATACACGAATGGAAGAAGCCGATTTGTCCCATCCTTATTTTGATGCCTTTTACTAACTATCCCATTCTGATTCGTGGTCTTTCCTACTCGCTTGGGCATATTACACACATTCACACACTGAACTGTCTCCCTAAAATCTGCAAATCTACTTCCCCCCCCCCTTAATAACTCTAGTTTCCCTGGTTCTGTAACTTCACTTCCACCACATTCGACAACACCTTTTGTCGAATGTGGTGGAAGCACACCAAATCCATTCAGATGTAATCCATCCATTTTATATAAATCCTTTCGCCCATCGAAATCATTCCACACATCCACAAATTCCTGAGAAATGGTTGAGAAAAATTGTATAAGAAAAGCTTGGTGAAGAACAAGCTGGATTCAATCCAAATAGAGGCTTTCAGGATCAGATCTTCACTTTACGACAAATAGTTGAGAAATCACGGGAATATAACAAAGATCTGTATTTAAGTTTTGTCGATCTTTAAAAGGCATATGATAAGCTGCCAAGAGAGAAGCTATTCAATATGCTACAGTTATATGGTGTCAATGGGGCATTATATCAAGCAATACTTAGTCTTTATTTGAATTGTAAGTCAGCAGTTATAATTGAAGGGAGTACGATAAGATGGTTTTATGTTAAATCTGGTGTGAGACAAGGATGCACATTATCCCCTCTGTTATTCATTATCTATATGAATCACATTATGAATGAAAGTGGTATTAAACATGATATCAAAATTGGAGATGTTAATGTCAGCTCTTTGCTTTATGCGGACGATGTTATACTTCTAAATAAGTCCACTATAAATCTGCAAGATTCCCTGACTAAATTGATTAACTGTTGTAATAGATATGGTATAAAGGTCAGCAATAAAAAGACAGACAATGAAAATAGGCAGAATCGTTAAAAATATCAACTGCATTGTGAATGAACGGAGAACCTGTGGAACAAGTAAAACATTTCAGCTACTTAGGTTACATTACAGCCGATTTTTAGTGAAGATGGTGAATTGAATTTGGAAATAGACAATGGAATCAACAAAGCTGGTATGGTAGGAAGTCAATTGAATGAATTTGTATGGAATAAGAGAGAAATTAGTCAAAACACTAAATTAACTGTATACAAGGCAGTGTTTAAACCAATTATAACTTTTGGATATGAGAGCTGGGTTAGAAGAAAACACTTGACTGGAGATATGAGAGTCCTGAGAAAGATTAGGGGCATGAACAGATGGCATCAATGGCAATATGATATTAAAAACGAGGATATTAGGAAAGAACTTGATATTGTCAGCATCCAGGAATCCATTAGCAGAGCTAATCTCAGGTGGTATGGTCACTTAAACAGAATGGGTGAGGAAACATTAGCAAACAAGTGTTCTCTGCCAGGTTGGCAGGAAAACGACCCAGAGGAAAACCAAGATATAGGTGGATTGATATGGTACAAAGTGCTTTAGATGATAGAAATATAAGATCTGATAATGTTGGAGTCTTGACAAGTAACAGACTGATTTCGAGGAAAATTGTAGATAGGAAGATAGAAGCAATGATGTAAATTTTTCATGTAGTACTGTCATATCCTGTACACCCCTTGAGGGCACATGGCAGGAATTTGATAATGATGATCCAGTTGTAAAATGAGAGTAGATTGCTAAAGCAAGACTGCTTACCTTTAACATTATCAGGGTGTCCTATCAAAAAGATCAAAGTATTATCTCTCTGCCTCTGGATGCAAATCTTCACTAACCTCTACAGTGTCTTAATGAGTATTCTAGAAAAATATATTAAAATTGGCAGCATCAGTTCTACTCCTCACTCTAGTATACTGGAATTCTCTTGTACAGCTAATTATCTTTTTACACAGCTTTTTTTTACACGATTTCAAAATAACTTGGTTTAGAAAACAAAACAATTCTATTTTTACACTGTATATTTTGATTTAACACTGTTCAAATAGCACTTATTTTTAAAATTTCTGTTTAAATTCAGTTCTGTTAAAAAGGATGTTTCCATTATAATTATCATTTCCTAGTACTGTACATATGTACTTAAATTTGAATGTTGGGGAACCCTTCTCGATGTTTTAAATATCAGGGATTATTACTCTACGCTACAGAATGTAAAGAAATGCCAAGTAGAATTTATTTAGCGAAATCACAAAAAAAGTGTTGGTGGCTTTAAAGCAGGCAATGAAAGGTGTGGATTTTAACACGTTGCCGGTGAACTGGAAGGCAAACAAAAAAGGTTGGGTTAAAAAGAAATTTTTATTGAATGGTTCCATCAATGTGTTGTTCCAGAAGTTAAATGCTATTTGATGGGAAAAAATTTGCACTTTAAAGTTTTATTGATTATGGACAATGCACTTGGCCATCCTGTTTTAGATCACCTGAATGTGGAGTTTTGTTTTCTGCCACCTAATACAACTTCTTTAATACAACCATTAGATCAGAGTGTGATCACTACCTTCAAAACTTACTACATAAGAAGAACATTCCATACATTTTGGATAAACTACATAAAGATAATTTACTTATAGTTGTTGATGTGAGGAAGAAATTTTCTATTTTGGATTGCATCAAACTTGCTAAGTTGGCATTATCAGAATTGAAACCGTCAACTTTAAATGCATGCTGGAAAGCTACTTGGCCAGAATGTGTGAAAAATGTCATCAGATTAGCACATGCAGTTGGTGGAGAAGGATTTGATGATTTTTCATCTGCAGATATTGAAGAATGATGGTTGACAAGGCTGTTAGTGATGACAAAATAATAGAGGCTCTCCTTGAGAATCTCGATAAAAAAGAAAAAAATGAAGAGATTCCACTCACTACAGGATTAATTAAGGAAGGGCATCAAATGGCTAGTAAATTGCAAAGTCATTTTGTTATACATGATCCAAATACTTGAACGAGCTGAACAGTCTAAATGTGAACTGAAGTAATGTATAGTGCGATATGAAGAATTACACAAAGATCTAATCAAAACAGGATCTCAACGATTAATTACAGAGTTTGCAGTAAAAAAAAATAAAAAAATAAAAAAATAAACCTTCAGAATTATTGGAAATGAGTGCTAATTTTGTTCCTTTTACTGAAGAAAACGTTTCGCCATTGCAGTATGAACAGGATGGTCAATGTATTTTACCTTGGGTGTAATGTTGCAAGTCTAGCAGGGTCAGCTAGACTTGCAACACTTGCAGGCGCAAAGTTGACTTGCTTGTCTGTTTGCTTACTTGGGAAATGGATTAAAACCAGGCTTAAAATAGGATGGTCAAAGTGTTTCAAGTGATGGAAGTGATTTAATTCCAGTCTCACAAAATAATGTGGCTACTGTCAGAAAGTGAATAAAATTTAACTAATAACCATATGCGTGGGTGGATTTGGGCCTTTTCAAATTTCTATTTTATTATTTTTGTTAATCGTGACACCTCCAAGGAGTCCGAAGACTCATCACGGGAGGACACCCACTATACACCTATCTCCACCACTACACCGAACCTCTACTACCAATCATCCCCATCAACGCCATCTACTGCCCACCACCACAACTAGTATTTTGTGACACACTATTTTCTTTAAGAGATGCACACATATATATGTTTTGTTTAAAAATAATTTATTGTTCGTATCGGGTTTTCACATCTGGAACCATTCTTCTATTTTTTCATATGCACTGTATTCTTTTTTTTTTACACAGTTTTCATTTACACTATTTTTTCTGGAACCAGTCTACCGTGTAAATGGAGAATTGCATGTATATTCCATGTATTCAGCACTCTTGCTGATATCCTATTGAATCTCACTGCTTTCTTCAATTAAGCTCTTTGTATCTTTAATACGTACACCTCATCTGCCTCTGTTTTTGTCAAAATTTCACCTGAACTTCCCTGGAGAGTTGTCTGAATTACTTAATAATAACTCAGGTATGTCCTCTGCCTTCAGCATTTTTCTTTCACATGTATTTATTAACATAGTTAGTCTTCAGTTTTACTTGCCGAAGTCAACTTCAATTTTACTTGCCACAATTCAAAAGAATTACTCTAGCAAAAAAAATTTCTCAGATTTTATTTGGCCTGTTCAGCCAACTTCTTTTCCTATTCTGATTTCACCTTCTTTACCTTGGCTGGGGCTCATCTGGCTTGAAGCACTTTTGTACCATTTAACCATATTTTGAAATAAATGAGCTGAAAAGCAAATAATGCAGTATATCATTGGTTATGGCTTATTAGGTGCATGGAAATTAGTAGATAATGAATTAAATGTTTTTGCTTTAAGTATCTGCACATGTATTCTCTCTCTCTCTCTATTTATGCTTGATATATAGATTTTTTCTTCTTTTTTTCAGGCTAGGAAGAAAGCTGCAACAACAGAAGAATTATTATTTGCTGAAGGTCCACAGCTGCTTGTAGATGGAGCAGTATCCACTCAGCTTTCTTCAAATGTTGAAAAAGCATGTCCAGTTTTACCTCAACCAACTTTCATTGACTCTAATGCAGAAATGCATATTTCATCCTGTGAATATGATTTCCTCAAAAAAACAGATATGCCTCCATGGTAAGTTGCATATTATGTTTTCTAATATATGATTGCCTATGTATCTGCTTGTCTTCTCAAGAACAAATCACATAAATACATAATATTTAATACTAATTAAATCATTACATAAAAACTAAGTTTGAATTACAGAAAGTTAATTTTTATAGCATTCTTTTAACAGTTCCATGCAGCCATTCATTTAACAACCATTTACTTACTTGCCATAACAATGTGACTCTGAAGAAGAAAATGTCAATAAATAAAAGTGCCTGTGGTGTTTTTCTTTGAAATACTACAGAGGCATTTGTAGATTATCAAACACTGGAGTTTGATTTTCATTTTGACTACAGGTACCTTTATATGGAAGTTTTTATGTTTTTTAATTTTATTTTAAAATTGAAAGTGTTACGTGATCTAATATGAAGATAGCAGGGTTCTCCCAGAATCTTGGGTTGTTCATTCTGCATATAGGCAGAATGGTTAGAGAATTGATAATCAAAATTCTTTTAGTGCAGTAGCTGGAGTTGTAGATGGTGAATTATATAGCTTATGAATTGGAAATTAGTATAGAGTGAGTTGTGGTTTAGTACTATCACATGATGAGTCCTTGGACTCCATAGAGATATTGCATGATAATAATAACAACCATTTGTCTTCTTTGAAAGAAGGACATTGCAGGAATGGATTAGATATTAACAACCCACATCTTGGAGCACAGAAATAAACCTATATTCAACGGATTGTGGGTAGAATGGGGGAGGGATATAGTGATCTATCAGACTATCACTCTATTCATTAGCAAAGATAACAGTGGATACAAAGTAGTAATGAGAAAAGGACTAGGAGATGAGAATGGAATGTTATTCAAAGATTTCTGACTATTTAACTACTTAATCATAGAAGTGCAGTCATTAAACATAGTGATATACATAAACAAACCTGGATCCCACCAGATGGGAAGAATAAAAACCAAATAGATCACATAATAAATAAATCGGGAAGATCCTCCTTGGAATATCCTCCTTGAAATCAAAGTAGTAATGAGAAAAGGACTAGGAGATGAGAATGGAATGTTATTCAAAGATTTCTGACTATTTAACTACTTAATCATAGAAATGCAGTCATTAAACATAGTGATATACATAAACAAACCTGGATCCCACCAAATGGGAAGAATAAAAACCAAATAGATCACATAGAATAAAAACCCAATAGATCACATAATAAATAAATCGGGAAGATCCTCCTTGGAAAGGATGAGACTGTGGAGAGGAGATGTATATACCCATACCACTTACCGGTAGTGGCAAAGATATTTAAACAAGCAGCAAAAGAAATGGATACGATATAAATAAACTGAAAAGTAAGGATATTATAGAAAACTTGCTTGTATGATCAAAAGCAAATATGATAATACAAAATGAAGAAAAAAAATAGAGATAAAAGGGGCAAAATATAAAACAGTTAAACATTGAAATAGCTAAAGAAATACTAGGGAAATGGGCAAAAGCCCAGAAGCTAAAATAAAGCAGAGGTAAAAGAGATAAATGTACAAAGAGAACAAATTCATGCATAGACCTCTTGGAAAATGCTCTGTACTATTCCAAATACATTTACTGCCTTCCTTTAAATTTTTTTCCAGAAAGAGCTTAGGAAAAATCTTGTCCAAACTGGATAATAAAAAGTCTCCCTGTTCTTCTGATTAACATTTTCCTAATTGCACTCAATGTTTGTGCTGCAGAGTTACCTTCTCTTCTATGTGGCCTCTTGTTTTGTGTTGTCTTTTTCTTCCTCTTATACTACTAGTATATACTACTATCTGTCCAGTGGCCTGAAAATTATCCCATTCTTAAGAAGGGCAACAAATCATTGTCATTGACTTACTTTCTAATTTCACTTACTTCATTTCTTTCTTTCTTTCTTTTACAAAGAAATGAAAAGTTGCAAAGCAGACCATAAGATGGTATTTTCCTTGTGAGGGGGAAGGCATCACCAGTTTCCTTTCTGGTTATTCATGTGTCACAGGAAGATGGCTTTCTCTTCTTATATTTCTCTGCCAGTGTTGGAGTAATTCAAACTCCACTATTTTCTCCACTCTTTGCCTCTTATATATAGCTGATTTCAAATCTTATTTTCAATTTTGTTAGTATATACCATTATTCTTCAGTTGGCAAGCCTTGCAATGCTTTTAACATTCCAGGTTTCAAGTTTTTTCTGTAATAGCACCTTAACGTATTCATGCCAGGCAGTGTCTGTACACAAGGACACTACCCTTGGGAACTTGCTTTATCACATTTAAGTATATCCTCTCTGTCAGGCAGGCAATTTTTCATAAAGTTTATATGGCATGTCAGTTGCAACTTTATGATGGAATTTTATTTAACATTAGAATTTGTGAACTGTCATGATGATGTCAAAATTTTTAAATGTAATTCCAACTGATTTTAAGTTATATATATCTTTATTTGCTTCAGAAAATTTGCTTTCTGCACACCCAGTAACTGCATTATAAACAGTTATCACCACATGCATCCAGCATAGTGTGTGTGTGTGTGTGTGTGTGTGAGAGAGAGAGAATATGTTTTTCATTATTAAGTTTTTCTATTCTATTGGCAGGAATACTCATATCCATTCCTGCCATGCCTAGATGAATCACCAGGACTTTTTAGTACGATGGTGTTTGCTATAGTGAGAGTTGACTGTATGCTTGATATTGTGGTGAAAATAGTTATTGGATTATTTCAAAGAAGGGTCTAAAATTGATATCAATAGTAACCTGTGTAGAAGAGGTGATATGAAGATGTACAGTTGCCACTTCATGGCTAATCTTCTCACTGACAAATCTGCCTGTATATAACTAGGTTCCATAGAATAGCTAACTCTTATTATAGCATAACATCATTATGATGAACATGTCATAAAAATTTTTTTTTTTAAAAGACAACAAATTAAAAAGAGTCTAACGATAGTTATTACAGCAAATAAAAACTTGCTACAACAGACTATCACGTTTATGGAATACCATTCTTTGTAAGTAATGCCACAATATCAAGCAACCTGGACAGAAATCTTTTCTTATGATAATATTGCCATTCCTCACTATATAAAGCAGCTATCATTATAGTGAACTGTAACAAACTAACAAATTGTCTTAGCCAAAGTCTCATAGAATTAATGTTATTCAGGACGTTCACTACAGCAAACATTCCATTATAATAAATTATTCTTGGTTCCCGACATTTCGTTGTAGTGGGAGTTGACTGGTTAATTTCATTTTGTTGTTTTGAAAATAACTGATCAGCATTCAAAATAGCATATTGTATACTTTAAAATAATTTTGAGATTGATAAAATGAATTACTATATTTTTAAATGATTGCCAAAATATCTATGAAGATTATATACAGCTAAAAGTTGCTAATAATGTTATAATGTTATTATAAATGTCATACAGAATGTTATATTATTCTCTTCCTGCATTAATATCAGATATACTACTCAATTTTGCTTCTCAAAATGTGGAATGGCATTTACTTTCATGTGCTAGGACAGCCAGAAGAATGACTACTATAGGTTTGATTATAGATGCTAAGGAAACACTTTTAGGACTTTCTTCTGACATTTTTTGAGATAGATTGATCTTTGGCACAGATAAGTAGGATTTTTTTTTTCCCCCAGAAATAAGGGTTTTTAATTCACACCTTGGGGGGGGGGGGGATTTATTGTAGAATGCACACTATTTCACACTTAAAATGAACCTATTAGGGTTTGGGGCAATTAGTTGGTGGCATTTGTCTGTAAGTCTTTGTCATTGTCTTCAGCTCAGCTGTTAGTTGAAGGCTTGAAAGATCTAGGCTGCTTGCCTTTCCAACCTTTAAAAAGTTAGGGACTTCAACATCATTATTATTATTCTATGGGACTATATATATATAGTCTATGGGACTTCAACATCATTATTATTATTATGTGACACCTCCAGGAAGTCCAAGGACTCATTGTGGGAGGGCAACTACTCTACTTTGTTAAATACATCTCATCCTTCTCCATTTAATTCCCCAACTATGACACTACTGCCATCAATGCCATCTATCACCCATCATAATAAATTTAGTTTAATCCTTTATCCAAGTGTGAGCAAACAAAGTTTGCACCTGAAAGTATCTTCAGGACTGGGGTAAGGTGGTACAACACTGGGCAACTCGTTGCAAAGGTGGAGCAAGTTAACATCACTCCTATCTCAGTATCTCCCATAATGCAAAACACATCTCCTTGCGAATATGTATAATGTTATGCATTAAGGGAAAGGCCACTACCCAGACTAGTTTGACATTTATTAAGGTCTCTTCAGTGAGAGCCAGGCCCAAGTGGAGATACCAGGCAGAAGCATTAGCAAGGTCATCTCTACCTATAGGAGTTGCCAAACGGTGTGCCTCCTTTTTATTAAATTACTCTGGATTTAGAGAAAGATGTTGAAAGTTTATTTTTCGCTTGGTTAGACTATAATAAATTTAGTTTAATCTTTTATCCAAGTGTGAGCAAACAAAGTTTGTGCCTTAAAGTATCTTCAGGACTGTGGTAAGGTGGTACAACACTGGGCAACTTGTTGCAAAGGTGGAGCAAGCTAACATCACTCCTATCTCAGTATCTCCCATGAGGAGATGTGTTTTGCATTATGGGAGATACTGAGTTATGTTAGTGATGTTAGCTTGCTCCACCTTTGCAACGAGTTTCCCGGTGTTGTACTACCTTACCCAAGTCCTGAAGATACATACTTTCAGGTGCAAACTTTGTTTTCTCACACTTGGATAAAGGGTTAAACTAAATTTATTATAGTCTAACCAATTGAAAAATAAACTTTCAACATCTTTCTCTAAATCCAGAGTAATTTAATAAAAAGGTGGCACACTGTTTGGCAACTCCTATAGGTAGAGATGTCCTTGCTAATGCTTCTGCCTGGTATCTCCACTTGGCCTTGCTCCCACTGAAGAGACCTCAATAAAGGTCGAAACCGGTGGGGGACTATTATGAGTTTGCTCTCTTAATGTTTCCCCTTAATGGAGCAATTTGAGTCTCCGGGGAAGTGTTTTCCGGCACGGCCCGGTGAGGGGGGGCTTTGTCGGTGAATGCTTTTCTTTGGTATATGAGCGGTTCTGCTCAGTGGTGGTGTGGGTGGAAGGCCATCACTGAGTGGAGCCAACGCTGAGATGGACAGTCATTCGCCCACAATTGAATGGCCTAGGGATCGTCCTAATTTTTAGAGATGGCTTTACTTAGTCATAAGGTCGAAACTAGTCTGGGTAGTGGCCTTTCCCTTAATGCATAACATTATACATATCCGCAAGGAGATATGTTTTGCATTATGGGAGATACTGAGATAGGAGTGATGTTAGCTTGCTCCACCTTTGCAACGAGTTGCCTGGTGTTGTACCACCTTACCCCAGTCCTGAAGGTACTTTCAGTCTCAAACTTTGTTTGTTCACACTTGGATAAAGGATTAAACTAAATTTATTATAGTTTAATCAAGTGAAAAATGAACTTTCAATATCACCCATCATCTGTGGTAAATTTGTTCCTTTCAAGTGTTTCTTTAAATTTGGGAATAGGAAATAGTCAGATGTGGCCAGGTCTGGCAATAGGATGGATGAGGCAGACATTGAAAGCCCAAGTTGTGTATTGTCTGTTTGGTTTCCTGAGCAGTGTAAGCAGGTGCATTGTTCTACAAAAGCAACATGCCTCTGCTCAATTTACTGCAGCGTTTTTTTCTTCTTTACCTCCTTCAATTCCTTCAGAGATATTGAATAAACAGCTGCTGCTGTAACAGTTTCACCTTTTTTGAGGTACTTCGTAAGGATTACACCATCCATATCCCAAAAGACAATGGCAGGAAGCTTCCCTGCTGACGTTTGGGTCTGGAACTTCTTTGGCCATGGAGAACCTTTGTGTTTCCAATCCATTGAATGTTGTTTGGTCTCTGGGTCTCTGGAAGTGATGAAGCCATGTTTCATCAACAGTCAAAACAAAACATGTACACCTGATTTCTCAAAATGTCCCCAAATCCCTTGAGATGGTAGCACACATTCTGTTTTTTTGGTCAGCATTCAAACATTTTGGGATGCAGTTCACTGAGAGCTTCTCCCTATCCAGATATTGGTGGATAATGACCCCAACTCATTCTCTGGATATCCCCAGAGTCTTTGCAATGTTTTTAGTTAGTATTCGTCTCATTAAAAATCATGGCATGCATTGCATCAATATTTTCAGGTGTGATTATTATAGAAGGTCTTCCTGATCTGGGATCATCTGTTGTCTCAGGATGCTCAGTTTTAAACTTGGCTACCCATCTGGCAACTGTTAGATATGCTAGGGCACAGTCCCCTAAAGTCTCATACAAAGTTTGGTGAATCTCAGTTGCAGACTTTCCTTCCAGCATGAAAAAATTGAAGGACTGCACCTGTGTCTTCGAATTTCTTCAAACCTCTGGCATGTCTTCTTATATATCCTAAAAGAAAAGGAACAAATTATTACAATTTGATAAAACATGGGGGTTAAAGAATTTTAAGGTATGTTCTTTCTTGTGGCTATATCAGTTCCTTTAATATCATTTTTGTTTTAGGTGTTTATTAGAACTTTTGAGTTCTTCCCTCCCACCTCGTATGTCACTGCTTAAAAAAGTTATTAAACCATTACATGCACATCTTCGATTAAGAAAAAACAAAAACAGTGATTTTCTTTATGACATTGATCCAGAACCTACCATGGAGTATGACTGGGGTATGGTTATAATTGGTTTTGATGATGATCTGATTGACATTTTTCACTTAATTTATACTTAATTCTCATTTTTGGAACTAATATGGAACCATATTTATAATGTCAGTTGTATAGCATGCATGATATGTACAAGCTACTTTATAATTGAGAATCAAGAGGTGGTTGGGAAAGTAGACAGTGACTTCTACCTATAGGGAGGCCACAAATGTTTCAGAATGTTTTGTCATTTCACATTTTGCAGCTATGGATTTTAAGAAATTCATCCTGGTTACTTAAGATCAGTCATGAATCATTAGGTGAAGGATGCATTGGCATAAAGAGTGAAAGAAGGAGAAATGAATAGCAAGTGATGTGATTTTTAGCATAGTAAAGAAAATGAAAATTCTATGTTGCCTAGATACTAGTAGAAATGAATTAAGAAGAAGAGCTTCAGAAGAATGCCAGTCATACAAATCCAACCAATCAGGATATATCTTCTCCGGTAAACAACTCCAACAGTGAACAACAAACAAGTGAGACGAGGAGCGACCAACCACCTGCAACCAATAGTCATGTGACCAACTTATCAAGCCACACCTTAAATAACGGTTAACTTGCATTACTTGATAAAGGCCTTAACTTTGTAGTAGCACCTAGAACTGTTAATAAACTGGATTTTTCATACCACAGAGAAAGAGGCATCAAGTCTCTTCCTATTAATATAGCTGATAAAATTCATTTAGAAACCGGCAATGTTATGAATAGAAAGAAAACCTTATATAGTATTCTAACAAAAAAAGAACTAGCAGCAGTCAAGTCATTAAAAGCTAATCAAGATATAATTATAACAAAATCGGACAAAGGTAATGCCACTGTCGTCCTTGACAGATCAACTTGCATCCATCAGATGAATCAACTAGTCTCCGATAATAGCACCTATCACAGAATAAAAAAAAAAAAAAAAAAAAAACTGAGAAATTACTTAAGTCTGTCACTTCTTGGCCGTCAGATACTGTTAAAAAACTTATACCCCATTACGCCCGTTCTTCCAGAAGATATGGTGTTCCTAAAGTACACAAACAAAACGTTCTGCTTCGGCCGATAGTTGAAGGAATAGACAGCCCTAATTATCACCTAGCCAAGAAATTAGTGTCGACACTCAAGGAGTTGGTAGGTCACCCCCCACACACACACCACCACCACCACCATATAAAGAACACACAACACTTTATAAGCAAAATTAAAAACATAACGCTTAGCAAAGATGATTTATTAGTCAGTTTTGACATTTCTGCACTTTTCAAAATGTCCCAATCAGTGACACAATTCTTCTCCTACAGAACAAATTTCTGCAATAAATTTTATCTACAAAAAGAAGGTATAGCAATGGGCTCACCACTATCCCCCCCCCCCCTAATTGCTAACTTTTATATGGAAGCTTTTGAGCAAAGTGCTCTTGATTCCTTAACTCTAAAACCTAGATATGTTGATGATGTTTTCATTATCTGACCACACGATCAACAAACTTTAAACACATTCCTTAGACACCTGAACAAACAGCATGAACGCATACAATTTACTATTGAAATTGAAAATCAGAACTCACTCCCATTCCTGGATACACTGGTCACATGTCTTCCCTCAGGCAGTCTATCCTTCACGGTTTACCGCAAACTGACACATACTGGCCAATATATACATGTTAACTCATATCACCACCCGCCACAAAAATTTGGAGTCATTAACACTCTTAAAAACAGAGCTAT
This sequence comes from Typopeltis vanoorti, assembly GCF_054136105.1. Taxonomy (NCBI): domain Eukaryota; kingdom Metazoa; phylum Arthropoda; class Arachnida; order Uropygi; family Thelyphonidae; genus Typopeltis; species Typopeltis vanoorti. The sequence goes on from NC_143566.1 coordinate 63,502,409, forward strand.
AACAATTTGTTCTAATCAACAAACTCTTAAATAAGAATTAAAATTATTAGCAATACATTTATAAATAATGGCTATAACAAAAATAGTATTAATAAAGTTCTTCATAAAACTTCATCAAAAACGAATATAGATTACAGTAAAACCATAGCCATCCCATATATTAAAGAGTTATCAGAAAAAATCAATAGAATCCCACACCATTATAATTTTAATGCCACTTTTAAACCACATATAAAATTTTAAAAAAACACATTCAACTCCTCTAAGGATCCTCTCCTCCCATTCACACATCCTGGAGTTGTAACTTACCTTATATTGGTGAAACTGGATGTACAATCCCTATACATGAAAAAAAAAAAAAAAAGACACATTAACTATAATAATTTTGGTGAAGCAGTCCTCTCAGATCACGCTCTCAACCCCCTACACCAAATTGATTGGAAAAGTACCTGCTATTTACATCATACAAAAACCTGGTATGAAAGAAAATTTAAAGAATCCTATGAAATTCTGATTAACCACCCTAATCTCAACAATGGTGGCATAAAAAATCCAAGAATTTGGATGGCACATATTCAGCCTACTTAGTTTCCAGCATACTTTAGGACTTTAAGCAATTTTCAGCTTTTATTGGAAACTATTCCATGCCAATTGGTTGAAATTTATATGTATAATCACATAGTTTATATATATATATATATGTGTGTGTGTGTGTGTGTGTGTGTGTGTGTGTGTGTGTGTGTAAACATGTTGCTCTCCAGCCCAATTTAATTTTGTAACTTAATAGATAATAATAATAGGACTCTAGCTTTGATGTAATAAAGGTTTTTTCCCGTCACCAGAGGTCAGGCCAATAATTGTTGTAATGGTTGGTTAGTAACTTTAGCAAGCCATGTAGATTGTAGTGCAGCTTCTTTCTTTGTATATATGTGTATGCTCCAGATATTCATTTTGGTTTATATTAAACTAAAGTTTTGCTCTAACACGGTAGTTGTCTCCATAATTTTTGATAATGTATTCTGAGAGGGTCATACAGGATATCAGTAGATGGAATTTTTCATTTTATGGAGGGTTGGGAAAGGATGATAGGGTATCCTTTGGAAGTTGAGAATGAATGCTATCAAGGTGGTGGTGGTGGTGGTGGTGAAAGCTCAATTTTTCTCTCATAGAGTGGCACGTGATTAGAACAGATTGCCATGGGTGGGTGTAGGTAGCACAAAAGAATTCAAGAACAGGTGTGGCAGCTGGTGTAAGTAATATGTGGCCTCCCTCAATGAGTCCCTGACTCCTGTGAGTTCTTAATAATAATAAAGTATTTTAATGTTTGATTTCTATGATTTTTATTAAATATATATATATATATATATATATATATATCTCTTGACAGCATCCTAGGATTAAATGGCTGGGAAACCAAGATAAGAAATAAAAACAAATTTTAGTGGCACGACTAGTTTCATCTTTAACAGACTTCTTCAGGGTACAAAATATAAAAGAAATAACCAACAAGAACTGTACAGGAATTAACTCTAAACAGCACAAAAAGGTTTAGCGTATATACATTTCAACTTTAATGCATTGATATTTGTGTATTTGAAAGCAGTCTCTCTTTTACTTAATTGTTGGGCATACGCATGCGCTCACAATCTCGTGTACGCCAATATTGGATAGCAACACGACGACAGTCAGATAGGTTATAACTTAGGTTGCTGTTGAGATGTATAGGATTATGGATGATTTCTTTAGATTCTACTATATTTCTTTCTAGTTCATCGTAACAACAGAAAATATTAGTAGACTTGTCCCATAGTATTGGATGTGTGTGGTTCTTTTCATTAGAATTTGCGGAAAACAAAACATGGCTCGACAGAGCACTGGCTCGTGTTCTTCCATAATTTATGTCTCTCCGATGTTCTTAAATGCGTAACTCAATTGATTTCTCTGTCTGACCAAAGTATGGTTTATTACAGTTGCACCAAATCTGGTAGACGCCAGGATACTTCAGGTTATTATGTCTAGGTTTAGGTTGGCTTAGTAAGGAGTGGAGTTTTGGTAGAGGTGAATAAAGTCTGTATATTGTATTTCCTAAGAACCTTGGCCAATTTGGGATAGAGACGGAGCTGATATAAGGTAGAGAAACATTACCTTTAACACTTGTGGTATCTTCATTATGGTGAGGGAGTGGATTGAACAGGAATATATTAATAGTTTTCTTGTAATAGCCATTCAATTGAAAGGTAGTCCAGAGAAAATTGAGTTCTTTCTTAAGTTCCTCTTCGTCATAAAGAAGAGAGCGAGCCCGATGTCCAAGTGTAGAAATGATTCCAAACTTTTGTGAGGATAATGGTGAGACTGAGCATGGAGATATCTGTTCGAGTGGGTAGGTTTTCTGTAAATCGAAATCTTTAATTTCTCAGCTGAATAGGTCAGTTTAACATCCAAAAAAGGAAGAGAACCATTAACTTCTAATGATTGATTCTCAGAGATAAAACAAAATTGAGACCTTTGGTGAGAACATTTTTCTCGGCAGTTGAAAGGTTATGACTAGATTTGTTGATGACAACTTTATCCAGGTGGAGGTGTAATTTAGAAGTTAAAGAGTTTCTTGTTTTTGTTTAAGAGATTCGAATTTTCTAATTTGTTTCAGTTTGTTCTCATTCTGAACTCTGGAAGCTTGAGAAACAAGCTTCCAAGCTTGTTTTATCTCCAGGATCAATCCCAAAAGAATTATTACTTACGAGAATTGAAAAAGCTGCTTCATTCTTTCCCACCCAAGAAGCGAACCTACTCCTTATGGAATCCATTTTCATTATCAACAACTCCAATCCCCCTGCCGACAACATCTCTTCATTAGAGTGGCAGGCTGTTAAGAAACTACAAGATAACAAAGACATCATTATTCTTCCAGTGGATAAAGGCAATGCTACTGCTGTGCTCAACTCTGAGGATTACCACAACAAGATGCTATGATACAAACTGACACTTACTTGATCCTCGAAAGAGATCATACATGCGAACTTCATAATCGTACCAACAACCTTTTGAGAACAACAACAGAATTCTCCACGAATATACGTCTATCTCTTCATTCTCTCGATCCGTTAATCCCTCAGTTATATGGATTACCTAAAATCCATAAAGAAAACATTTCTCTATGACCAATTGTTGAAGGAATTGATTCTCCAGCCTATAACTTTTCCATATTTCTTGCCAAATTTCTAAAATGTTTCTCCAGTAAATCATCATCTTTTATTAAAAACTCAGTGAATTTTGTCTCTAGCCTTAAATATATCACTATTAAGGAAGAAGAAATCATGGCCAGTTTTGACATAGTCTCCTTATTTACCAATGTTCCTACTGAAGAAGTTCTCTTGTTATTAAAAAATAAATTATATAAGAAGATCATGGCCCTATTAACTCACTGTGTTCATTCAGGATATTTCAAGTATGGAAATACTATCTACAAACAAAATTCTGGATTAGCAATGGGAAATCCAGAATTTTGTTTGTAGATGGTATTTCCATACTTGAAATATCCTGAATGAACATAGTGAGTTAATAGGGCCATGATCTTCTTATATAATTTATTTTTTAATAACAAGAATTTGGAAAAGATACATAGATGACAATTTTTTAGTTTGGGACCACAGCCATGAATCTCTTCAAAATTTCCTAGACCATCTGAATAATCAACATCCCAACATCAAATGTACCGCTGAACCATTAGGAGTTAATGGTTCTCTTCCTTTTTTGGATGTTAAACTGTGTTCAGCTGAGAAACTGAAGATTTTGATTTACAGAAAACCTACCTACACGAACAGATATCTCCATGCTCAGTCTTACCATTATCTCTCACAAAAGTTTGGAATCATTTCTACACTTGGACATCAGGCTCGCTCCCTTCTTTATGACAAAAAAGAACTTAACGAAGAACTCAATTTCCTCCAGACTGTCTTTCAACTGAATGGCTATTCCAAGAAAACTTTTCTCCGTAACATTTCTCTACCTTACATCAGCTCCGTCTCTCCCAAATTGGCTAAGATTCTTAGAAAATACAATATACGGACTTTATTCACACCTCTACCAAAACTCTGCTCCTTACTGAGCCGACCTAAACCTAGACATAACAACCTCAAGTATCCTGGCGTCTACCAGATTTGGTGCAACTGTAATAAACCATACTTTGGCCAGACAGAGAATTCAATTGAGTGAAGTTACGCATCGAAGAACATCAAAGCGACATAAGTTACGGCAGAATGAGCCAGTTCTCTGTCAAGCCATGTTTTGTTTTCCTAATGAAGAGAACCAGACCCATCCAATACTGTGGGACAAGTCTACTAATATTTTCCATTGTTACAATGAACTAGAAAAAAATATAGTAGAACTTAAAGAAATCATCCTTAATCCTATACATCTCAACAGCAACCTAAGTTATAACCTATCTGACTGTCATTGTGTTGCTATCCAATATTGGCGTACACAAGATTGTGAGTGCACACATACGCCCTACAATGAAGTCAGAGGGAGAGAATACACAAATGTCAACACATTAACATTGAAATGTATACACTAACCTTTTTGAGATGTTTAGAGTTAATTCCTGAACAGTTCTTATTGGTTATTTCTTTTATGTTTTGCACCTGAAGAAATCTGTTAAAGATGAAACTAGTCGTGCTATTAAAATTTGTTTTTATTTCTTATCTCGGTTTCCTGTTCATTCAATCCTAAAAAACATGTACTTCAACTGATTAAATCAGTCTTCTAACATATATGCACTGCTCAAAACAATTAGAGGATGTTTTAGTGTCTGTCAAATAATTAGAACCATTGGGCTCTTTATACATAAATAAATATTTCTTACTTATGGATAGGGTGTAATTGATGAGATATTGTTTAAATAATATATATTTATTACAAATATAGATTGGTATAGACCAATTTACATTTGTAAATTATTTTTATAACTTTATAATTTACAACATAACCAAAATATCCATCCCCTTATTGTTTTGAGCAGTGTGTGTGTGTGTGTGTGTGTGTATTAAAAGTAAATAAAGAATTAGTTCTTTCAGTCTTGATAAACAAGCAAAGAGAATTTTAAATTGAGTTTAATAATAGCATACACATATATTTTTATTTATGTTCTTTCTAGAAGTGTGCGTATGTGAGTGATTTGTTTCACTCACATATGCACATACACATACTTCATACTCACATACACATACTTCAGTAATGCATTGAAATTGCTAATGAAATTTCTTTGGTATTATGAGAAGAATCATTTTGTATAGGAGACAACACAATGTAGGCAAATCTGATGAGATATTTAAATAATCAATGTTTTTTGACCAGAAATGTCTTTCTTGGTTGCCTGAGTGGTTAGCATATTTGCTGTTCATCCAACAGGTTGTGGGTTTGAATCTTACCATGGGCATAGATGTTTGCAAATGGATTTCGATGGGAAAGAATATAATGATATGGTTGTGAGAGAATTGCCCTACTTATTGGAGGTCTGAAGTGGCTTGAAAAAGTTCCCATGTTTTGTGTCAAGAATGAGGCTTTCAGATTATATAATAATAATAAAATTAAAAAAATATAAATAATTTTTTTTTTTTTAAATCTCCCAGTGCTGTAAATTCACTATAGGTTTCAACCTTTCACGAATGGAAGTCACCTTAAAACAAAAAAGTGAAAAGCAGATAGTAGACCATCGGGTGGTATAGAAAGGAAGCCTTTATGCCAGACTCATTAAAATCTTGGAAGTATCAGAAGTGACCTGGCAAGTTTCTGTAAACCTTTCCATGGCTTATGTCTACCAATGAGTAAAGTTGATTAGATTTTCATTTTCTGTGGAGTGAGAGTGGTAGAATAACCTTCACCATTGCTTTTGAGAGGACCAAGATGTGTGATATAGGAGGATGATTTGATGGCTGATTTTTGTGGTGGGCTAAATATTACTTTGCTTCCTGTAGGATGGATGCTATACAAGTATGAAACATCGTCAAGGTGATTTATGTTTGGGTTTAATTCTGGAAGAAAATTATGAGCAAAACTAGGAGAATGTCATCAGGACCAGAATACTAACTGGTATTGAAGCTATTAAGGATTCTTCTGATGATTTTTTGTTGAAAGACCAGAGAAAGCAGCCTGTGAGATGATCTTGATTATGGGGAAGATGATTTGTCTTGGATGACTGTACAAGAGAAGGAGAAAACTAGTGCTAGGAGGTGAGCCTTATCTTTGGGTAATGTTCTAATGCAGATCTGAGCAATAGAGATAGAAGCATGGAGGTACAAAGTTTCCCCCAATAACCTAGGTGAGGAATTATAAATCTAGATTACTGCTTGAACTGTTGCAGATTTTTTTTCCATCTGGTTCTTTATCTGACTCTTTCAGAGTCAAATTTGGATTTTTTGATTGATTTTGTTTTTAGATGTTTCGGATAGCAGTATAGACCAAGTGCAGCACTGGGGTTTTGGGCTTAACTACTCAAGATATATAGAATTTTTTTTTCTTGAACTGCTTTTGAACATTTATTGGTGAACCAGGAATTGAATAAATACAAGTTGTAGCTTGAAAGTTTTGAGACAATTAATAAAGATGCTATGCTAATTTTAGACTAAACTTTAAAGTGGACTCTTCTTTTGACTGATGCACTTATTTGCACATTAAGACAATTTGCTGATGTCATCCAGAAATGCTTTTTTTTTTTTTTTTGGTACAGGGAGAGTTACTGTTCAGTTCCCTTGTAACTACACTCTGAATCTCATTTAGCGTTTTTTAAATGATGATCGTTTGACAGAAATTTCAGTTTCAGGAAAAGAAATTCTGATAGAAAGGCTTATACATTGCTATTCATAACTATTATTTTTGAGAAAATTGCAATGTATACTAAATATTGATTATAATAACTTTAATGAATATTTCCAATATTTTGACAAAAATCAAATTGCCATCATCAGAAGTCACAGAACAACGATATGTTCATTCCGGCACTGACACTGGGTAAATAAAACTGAAGAATTCAACCTAAATTTGGCTTACAGTTCTAAATAGAAGGAAGCACTCATCCTCAAATCTTCAGCCTAATGGCCATGACCACCCAATATAGCCTATTAGGGGCTTCCATATTTCTATTTGTCTTAGCAGAGATTGTATTTATATACACTATGTTGACAAAAGTATTTGGACAACTTACATGCCATGCAAATTTTGAATCCTACCACATTTAAATATTTTGGGAGTTCTGCTTAAGGCTGGTAATAAAAGCTAAATATTAGAAGAGTAAACATTTTTTAAAAAACATAATTAAAGATATTAATTCAGAAATTCATATAATCTTAAATAACATTATACTGATTTAAAAAAAAAAAAAAAATTAATGTGTTATCCTGATTAAACTTTCCTAAATTTTTGATATAGATATACAGTCATTATGATTCAAGTTAGGATGTTGAAGTAAGGCCTCTACACTTTCTACTTTCTTTAAATAAACGTTCAAATTTGTAGTGACATCTGTGTAGGAGGAGAGTCTTGGACCAAAGGATGTTGTACAAATTTGAATGTTTATTTAAAGAAAGTGTAGAGGCCTTACTTCAATGTCCTAACTTGAATCGTAATGACTGTATATCTATATCAAAAATTTGGGAAAGTTTAATCAGGATAACACATTAAATTTTATTTTATTTTTTTATCAGTATAAGGTTGTTTAAGATCATTAAATAACATCAGTAACTCAAAGTCAGTTACGAGCGAGGATCATCTTTTTCAAAAAATGCCGTGACAACAAGATAATTCCTAATTTCGGTAAGATTAAAGAAACCATTAAATCATATGGAGCTCATAATATTTACAGGAACACCAGTTTATCTTTAATCTGTAATCAACTCAAAGCTGCTAAACATGATCTGGCTATTAACATTCAGCTAGTTTCTGATCTCCGTATCTATATCTCCACAAACTTAGAACCACATCTTTCAAACGTATTTCTGGATGTAGCTAAACGCTCTTTACAACGTTCTTATAAAAAACAGAATCAACATCTAAACCACAAAATGTGATGTCCTTGTATCTAAACAAATCAAGCCTTTCCAAGTTCCAGATAATTGGATCATCAACGTATCCGGTCGGCCTTTAACCAATAATGAAACACTCATCCTCTCAAAAGGACATGATATGGAATCTTTTTTGGGACAATAGTCCCTAAAAAGATTCCATATCTAGATTTTATAGTTCATATCGAATGAAACATCATTCATCTGTCAAGTGAAAAAGCTAATGCTCTCCGTCTACAAGTTGCTTCTTCGCTACTTAAAACCAAGCTTCCTCCTTCGAACATATCTCCTTCTGAAAAGAAAGCTATACATTCCTTAAGAAACAACAGTCACCTCATCATTACCAAAGCTGACAAGGGAAAAGCGACAGTAATTATGGACTCTTCAAACTATAGAAGAAAACTTTCCCTTTTACTTCGAGATCACTCAACATACCAGGAACTCAATTACGATCCAACCAACAGACAACTGAAGAAATTAAATTCCCTTCTAGATGAGGTCATAAGTTTAGATGTAGACACTATTGAAAGACAAAAAACGCATTTTGCAAGGCCTCCCAGGTTTTATGGTCTACCAAAAATACATAAGACAGATATTCCTCTTCGCCCTATAGTGGATTGTATTGATTCTCCTACCTATCGCATAGCCAAATATCTATCTAAATTATTGAAGTCACACATTGGCAACTCACGCTCTTTTTTGAAAAACTCTTCTGATTTCTTAAATAAATTAAAAAACTTCTCTTTACAACCTACAGATCTTATGGTTGCCTTTGATATAGAATCTTTATATACGAATGTACCTCTCAAAGAGACTTTGGAATTACTAGCTGACATCTTCCCACAAGATATTATAAAACTATTTGATTTCGTAATGCACTCTGGATATTTCTTATGTCAAAATAAATTTTACAACCAAGTGGAAGTAACAGCCATGGGAAGTCCACTTTCTCCTGCTCTTGCAAACTTTTATTTAGAACATCTAGAAGAAGTCCTGTTCTCATCTATATTCCCTCAACCATCCTTTTGGGTTAGATATATAGACAAAATCTTTGCTATATGGCCTCACGACAGAGACGCCTTACCTTCCTTTTTAAGCAGTATCAATTCCTTACATCCTCGTATAAAGTTTACCATGGAAATTGAAAAAGACAAGTTATCCTTTTTAGACGTCCTTCTCATCCATTCACTTTCTGGTATTCTTACAACAATTTACAGAAAACCAACTTTCACAGGTCGTTATATTCTCAAAGAATCTGCTCATCACCCTTGTCAAAAAACAGGAGTCACAAAATGTTTAATCCGATGAGCCAAAACTAGCTGTTCAACTTCTCATTTATTACAGAAGGAACTTTCTACTATCAAACATCACATGAAACTAAATGGCTTCTCCAAAAAGAGTACACAACATCTTTTCGATTCTTACAAACCAACACAGAACAACCAAGATTCAATACGTCGAGTTCCAATTTCGAGAATTCTAAAGAAATATAATCTAACAGCCACCTATACACCTATTAACAAATTATCCACCCATTTTCCTTCATCTAAAGATAAACGCTCAACCTTGACTCTACCTGGTGTGTATCAAGTTCCTTGTAATTGTAATCTTTCTTACTTTGGACAAACTGGACGTTCCATAGAAAAAAGACTTCAAGATCATCAGTCATCAATTCAAGACAACAAACCTGAGAAATCTGGATTAGCTCAGCATGGATTAGAAACAAACCACAACATCCTTTGGTCCAAGACTCTCCTCCTACACAGATGTCGCTACAAATTTGAGTGTTTATTTAAAGAAAGTGTAGAGGCCTTACTTCAACATCCTAATTTGAATTGTAATGACTGTATATCTATATCACAAATTTGGGAAAGTTTAATCAGGATAACACATTAAATTTTTATTATTTTTTTTTTATCAGTATAATGTTATTTAAGATCATTATATGAATTTCTGAATTAATATCTTTAATTATGTTTTTTAAAAAATGTTTGCTCTTCTAATACTTAGTGATATGACATCACACGGCACGTTCTATGTATGAATGATCAATTGTTCATATTCCACTTTTTTTTTTATAAATTATTCCTATGTAGCCATTGAAGATGGTCTGTAATATTCAGACCGAAATATTTGGCAAATTAAACATTATTCTTGTGCTAACATTTATATATTTCTAATAGTAACCTAAAGCATGCCTTGGGTTACTGTAGCAGAGCTGCTATGAACAAACAACACATCACCCCCCCCCCCCTCCCCTCAATGTCAAATGATGTTTCATCTGGTGTCTTTCACACTATTCCTAGACTATAAATGATTGGAAAAGGGTTCTGTGGAGTGATGAATCATGCCTCAGAATGTTTCACTCTGATAGTCATGCCTGAATCAGGAGATTACCCAGCGAACAGTTCCAGCACAACTACATCATTCCAACTGTCTAGTTTGGAGGTGGCTTGTTTATGGTATGGGAATGTTTCAGTTAGATTGAGCTTGGTCTGTTGGTAGATGTGCCCAAAACCATGATGTTTGATGGCTACCTGGACAATTTTATGCTTCCGATGCTGTGGAAGTACTTGAGTAGTGACCCTTGCACGTTTAAGCATGACAGTGTCCATGCCTACCATACTGCACTGCATATCTGAAGCTGGTTTCCACAAAACAACATTGAAGTGTCGTACTGGCTGGCTCAGGATTCAGACCTCAACCCCATCAAACATCTTTGGACTCCAGACCACAGCAGCTATCATCAGCATCTGCTTTACATGAAAAATAAAAGAATATTCCTGTTGCAGTGTATCAGAAATTGGTTGCAAGCAGGCCACACAGGGTAGTTGCTGTCATTCATGCCAAAACTGGTCCCATTCAGTACTAGAAATTAAAATGCATTTTTTTTTTTTACCACAACTAGGTTCAAATATTTTTTTCAACATTGTGTATATTATATATAAAAAAGCATGCATGGTGTGTTGAATTTATCACCCTGAGATTTCCATAGGGTCAGAGGACTTGTGGAAGATTCTTCCTCATCCAACACACATGCGTGCGTGCGCACACACACACACAGCTCATGCCTGAAACTTTAGTATTTTCATTTTCGCTACACATGTAGACAATACATCCACCCACCACTCTACAATCAGAAAGCTTACTTCACATTCCCATGTTGTCACCCACTTTTTTTAAATAGATTGGAACTATTAGTGTTCACTTTCAGTCATCTGGAATACATCTCTCTGACTAAGCCATCTGAATAATGCAGTGTAGCCATTGCAAAACCTTTATTTATTATTATTAGTATTTAGAGAGACCTCTAGCGAGTCAGGAACTCATTGAGGGAGGCCATACTATTCGCACCAGCTGTCATACCTGTTCTTGAATTCATTCACGCTACTTGCATGCACACACACAACATTCAAAGGCAATCCATTCCAATCACGCACTACTCTATGAGAGGAAAATCTAGCCCTAATCCCCCATTCCTCCTTCTTGACAGCATTCATTCTCAATTTCCATGGATGCCCTGACGTCCTTTCTCCACTCTTCATTAAATGAAATATTTCATCTACTAAATTTCTATATAACCCTTTCAGAAGTTGTCTCATTCATATCACCCTTCTTTCTCCTATTTGCTAATGTCTGCAGCCTACAAATTCTCAGTCTGTTTTCATAATCTGTATTCTGCAATCCTGATATCATTTTTGACACCCTCAGTTTGCACTCTCTCCACTGTATCAGAATTTCCAGGAAACCAGACCTGCACACAATAGTCCAAGTGAGGTCTTATCAAGGCCTTGTAAAGAGACAGAATGACTTTCTTATCTTTACATGTCAAGGTTCGTTTCAGCATTGACATTATTCTCTGAGTTGTATGAGGGTGGTCTGAAAAGTTCTCAGCCTAACAATGAAAAAATTAATTTATAATTTCAAAATTATTTTTATTTTTCAATATAATCTCCCTTAAGACTAATACATTTATTCCAGCGATGCTCCAGTGCCATTATCCCATCCCTGTAGTGGTTCTCAGTAAGATCTGCAAAATATCCCTCTACAGTTGCAATCAGCTCTTGATTTGAAGAAAAATGCTGACCAGCAAGAAAGAATTTTAGTTTTGGGAAGAGATAGAAGTCAGAGAGAGCCAAATCTGGGGAATAGGGTGAATGTTCCAACAATTCATAGTGCAGATCCCTTAATTTTCCCATTGCCAAAACACCTTTGTGGGGTGGTGTTGTCCTGACAAAAGATGATTTTTTCATCTAGTCTGGTTAAAAGATCAGAATAATATTCCCCAGTTATTGTTTTACCTTTTTCAAGATAATTGATAAACAAAGTGCCTTTAGCATTCCAAAACACCGATGCCATGACCTTTCCTGCCGATTGAACCGACTTTGTCTTCTTTCGTGCTGATTAACTGGCTTCTGTCCACTGTTTTGACTGCTGTTTGGATTCTGGTCTGTAATGATGAATCCAAGTCTCATCCATAGCAATAAATCAACACACAAAATCAGTTTTATTCTTGTTAAAACACTCCAAGCGCTGTTCAGAGATTTTTATGTGAGTGCATTTTTGATCTACTGTGAGAAAGCGCAGCAAGACGGGTGCAATATATATCCTACACGTGCATATATATCCACGTGGAGGATATATATGCAAAATATAGCCTACACGTTCTTTTGAAATGCCTATGGTCTCAGCAATTTCACGCACTTTGACTCGCAGTCATCCAATACCATATCGTGCACTTGATAAATGATTTCTGGTGTTGTTACACTTTTTGGATCTCCTTCACGTGGATCATCGTTAAGGCTAGTATGGCCTTTAAACTCGGCAACCCATTTCTCAATTGTCGAAAACGAAGGAGAAGAGCCCATAAACTTTTGAGCTTCGAATGAATTTCGCTTGGCATTAAACCTTTTTTACAAAGAATTTTATAATTGCCTGATACTCAATTTTATCCATTTCAAGGGATACAGACAAGACTTTTGCTTCAGACAGCTGTATAAAACAAACTACTTGATAAAATGACTTGCAATTTCACATGGATGCTTATGACAGATGTGACTCAACTCAGAAAAAAAAAAATCGTACTGATAGTGTTGCCATCAATGGTCGAGGCCGTGAACTTTTCAGACCATCCTCGTATTTACAATTTTTGCTATATGACCCTTGAACATCAACTTCTCTCTACTAAAACTCCAAAATCTTTAACATAATCAGTTTCTTCAAGCATAATCCCACTAATATAATATGACATTGGATATCATATTATATCCAATCACATGATAGTGCATGACCTTAATTTATTAACATTGAAATGACAGCCCACATTCCAGCTTGTTCAAATCATTCTGCAAGTACTCTCTGCATTTCCTCATCACATCAGGAGTGCTGCATATCAGCAGTACTCCTGATTACCCTACTTATCTTTGTATCAGCAAATAGCTGTATGCCACCTCCTTCAAATCAGTGTCATTAATGTACAGATTGAGTAACAGTGGAGTAATGACTAATCCTTGTTGTACACCACTAGTTATCTTAAATCGCACCTCTTACACCCCCCCCCCCCTTCCATATACAACTTTTTTTGACATCTATCAGTCAGCCATCCTCTTATCCACACAATAGTTTTCCATGATGCATTCTGTCAAAAGAATTAGCAAAATCCAAATGTTCCCATTCTCTAACTCAATGGTAACATTATTATAGAATGTGAGCAAATTGCTAAAACATGATCTTCATTGAGTAAACCCATGCTGTTTGGGTTACATGTCAAAATTACACTGTCAAAATTACATATAGATAAAAATACGCTAAGAAAAAATTTTAATATTCACACCGAAGTTTTTTACTTTAGAGTTTTTAAATTTTTATGATTTATATTTATTTTCAGATAAGAGTTCCGTTAATTTTGTAATACTTTATAAGACCTACCTGTTGACTTTAATTCAATTAAAATATTATTGGTATTTTGTTGTCAAATTAAACACAAACTTTCTTAATATTGCAAAAATTACTTTTATTTTAAAAAATAATAAAAAAAAACAAACAAACACTAAGTTATATATAAGCTATACAACGTAAAAAATCCAATTGTCTATTAGATTCATAATTTTGTACAATATTTGAAATACGTTGCTTTAACGAAATGTACCTATGACGTCCTGGGTTTCGTTGACCAGTTAAATGCTGCAAATAGTTTGTATGTTGTAAAGATAATTCTTTAACAATGTTATCCAAAAATTTCCAAATAGTTGGATGGGAACACTGAAAGAGCGACTGAAGTCCATAGTGCCATCCTTCGATACAATTTGTAGTTCTAGCTATACAGTTGGCTGCGGAATGTCTATGGTTCCAAGTAGAAATATTGAATAGAGGTTGTCTATAAGTGCCATTCCTGAGCTGTCGACCTCGAATATATGTATGTTCGAAGTAAAGGAGAACTTGCTCGATTTGCTCATTATATTCGTCTAAATTAGAGAACAGATCAGCAACTTCTAAAAATGTTTCTAACACTTCTTCTTCTGGTAAAAGTGCAAGTGATTGTAACATTTTGATGTGTACTGCAAATGACTGATTGGATTCATATAGAGATTTTAGTCCACATTCATGTACTTTGCGTATAATAAATTGTGATAAGTGGAAAAAGCAGCCACCAATTTCGATGTTTTAAAACACGGTGCAGAAAGCATCCATTGCTGCTGTTTCAAAATTGGTCAAAATTTTTCGTGGTCGAGCTTGAGGAATTTTCTTCAGTAACATGTTCAGCATCTTCACGTATATTTTTTTCCTTTTTCCCTGGTAGAAGAGCCAGTAGACAAGGAAAAGCGACGCCAGAATCATATTGGACATGGATACTGTATAACTGATAATATATTTCTGGAACCACTTTAAATGTACCATCTGCTAGCCAAAAATCGTTAACTACAAGTTGATCTAGAAGAGTCTTGTGACCAATTAGTATTATACTTTCTGGATCTTCTGCCCCGGAATCATGAATAATCCATTTAGACTACTTCTCTGGTATTTCAAAACTTTTGTTATCTGGATTTGACAGAACGTTTCTGATTGTTTTAGCTTTGGATCTATTTAATTGCCTCGTCATGGAGCTCTTCTTCGGTATGCACATTTTTCAGATTCAAAAGTCCTATTAACATGACAGTGTTCTGAAGCCTCACAGATAATCTTGTTGTCTCTGGTATGGAGCAGCGATCGACAATGTAAAGTTCTAAACTTTGCACAACGCCAATGAATAGTTCTGATAGCAGTTTCACGGTGACAAACAAACTCAAATCCTTTGTAAATTATAATTTGACCACCTTTATTACTAATGCCGTACTCAAAATCAGCCATGGGTAAATTAAAAATTAATTTTAAAAAATTAATTACGAAATTTATTATGTTGCACGTTATACACTAGTTGTATTAAGAGTTACTTATATACCTTCACCCAAAATTCTTGGAAATTTTTGAGCACTTCATGGTGATTAACAATTGTCAATTGGTTTTACCTTAGGAAATTATTCCTTGTAAATCTGAGGTAACTACTAATTATGGTAGCTAATCACTACAGTCATTTTGAGTTTCCAACTCAACCACTCCCTAATCCCCTTGCCCAAATCTGCACTGGTGATTTACCCCTTGCTGGTTATAAATTTTGTACAATTTTTGGTAAATTTTATTTTATGTATAATTTCTTACTTGTGTATTTTTTCCTTTTAATTTTTTTCTTAGTGTATTTTTATCTATGTGTAATTTCTTCCCTGTGTAATTTCGTTCTCGTGTAATTTTTACAGTGTAATTTTGTCCTGACACGACTATTTGTTTAACCATGCTACCGGCCAAGACGTCAAAGTTATCATGGATGCGAATTGCATATTAAAATTGTTACATTGAAATATGACTTAAATTATTTAAGGAATTTACAATGTATACTGGAATATTAATTAAAAGAAATTTTAATAAATACTTCCTATATTTCGGCAATGTCACATTGCCATCTTCAGTGGGAACATACAACTACTACACGTGCACACAGGCACTACAAAAAGCAAATGAGGCAGAAGAGAGAAACTACTGTTGTTCCTAGAGTTCTAATGGCCCTCTAGTGGACTATATTGGGTTGTGTTGGGCTGATGTTCTCGTGATGCAAGCTTCCCAAATTTGGGGCATTCTCATGCACCCAAATTTGTTGAGGTTTGGAAAGTTTTTTTTAGAGCTGAGGCTGATTCTATGAACAATCTTTCATATTTAAACTTTCTGCAGTGTATTAATGTGGCTTTCTTCCAACGTAATCTGTGGCGGGTATCCAGAGCATGGTCTGCAAGCCCCTAGTGGTGAAACCATATGTAGTCTTTATGTTCCAAAATCCTGACATTTGCTGTCCTACCTGCCTGCTTGGCTCAAGTAGGACAGTTTACAGCTGCAAGGGACCTGGTATACTTCAGGTAGCTTTAGGGAAAATGGTTGACCTTTGGTGGAGCAGATAAGGGATGTCAATTTTTTATATGGTTTGTAACAAGAAGTTAGGCCATATTTTTTTAAGATTTTAGTTATTTTTTCTGAGGTGCCCCGATACATGGAATGGTGATGGATTTAGTGTAATCTTTGTTATGAGGGGGGGGGGTATCTGTTTTTAATGTTTTTTGGGGGTTGTAGCCATTGGCTAAGAAAGTATTAAGGATGTGGTTTAGTTCAGTGGTTAAGGCATTGTCATCTGAACAGATTAATTTTGCACTGTTATATAGTGTTTTTATAACCCCATATTGTTGTGAGGGGATGGGGGGATTGCTGGTGAATGTATCTGCCTGTATGGGTGGGTTTTCTGTAAACAGAGACTACACCAAGGATCCATCAGGCTAGTGAGTGATTATAGTGTCTAGGAAAGAGAGACTGTTGTTTTCCTCTTTTTCCAAGGTGAACTGGATTCTGGTGTGTTCGTTGTTTAAGTGTGTTAAGAAGGAGTGGAGTGTATCTGAGCCATGTGGCCAAATAGCAAACACATCATCAAAGTAGCGAAGCCAAACAGTGGGTTTTTGTGGTGCAGAGTTTAAGGCTTTCTCTTCAAAAGTTTCCATAAAGAAGTTGGCCAGGGGTGGGAAGAGTGGTGAATCAATGGCTGTCCCCCTCTATATGTTTGTAGAATTTTCCTTGCCAAATGAAATAGCCTGAGTTCATTTTGAACTGAAATATCGGGAGGAAATTTGTCTTGGATGAGCTCTAAGGTTTCCTTGAGTGGGACGTTTGTGAATAGGGAGGAGATGTCAAAACTGACCATTATGTCAGTATGTTGGAGTGAGAGGTTTTCTATGTTGGCTTTGAAGTGGGCTGAGTTTTTTGTGTGTGATGGTGTGTTGTCAGTATAGTGTGTGAGCACTTTGGCTAATTTGTATGTGGGGGAATCACTATGGGACGTAATGGCACATTTTGTTTGTATGTAGATATGTATAGGAGATTCTAAAGCAAGAACATCTGGTTTCAGTTTTCTTTGACATAGAAAATGCTTATGACATAGCCTGGAGATATGGCATATTAAAAGACAACTATAACCTAGGTTTCATATGACACCGTCCTGTATTTATTCTGTATTAATTAAAAACTTTCTGTCTGAGCAAACTTCCCCGGAAGTAAGCTATCTCAGCCATATCATCAAGAGCAGCATGTTCCCCAATGCTTTGTCAGCCAGGTGTTGCAAGGCTCTGCCAAGTTTGACACTTTTTGCTATCAAAGTTAACTCAATCACTGAATAGCTTCCCAATGTAGACAATGCTCTATATGTTGATTGACTTCACAATTTGCTGTCACTCTCATAGCATGAGGGTAATTGAAAGACAACTTCCGCAAGCAATTGATCATGTTTCTCTATGAGTTCTTAGTAATGGGTTCAGGTTTTCAACAGGAAAAAATGTGTCTGTGTACACTTATGTCAAAAATGCACTCTTCATCTAGATACTGAATTAAGAATGGCATAAACTGTTATTCCAGTAGCAAGAGAAGCCAACTTCCTTAGACTCATCTTTGACATAAAACTTACGTTCCTTGCACACATTCATCAACTAAGAGAAAAGTGCAAGAGAGCATTGATTCTCCTTTCTACTTTATCCTCTACTGAATGAGGTGTTGATCAATCTTCATTGCTTCATTTTTATTGGGTGCTTATACATTCAAAGCTGGATTATGAGTCTCAAGTCTATGGTTCTGCAAGGCAGTATAAGCTTGCAATGTTTGGATCCTATCCATCATCAGGGTATATGGATAGCTACTGGTGCATTTTACACATCACTCACTCACTCAGTCTTTATGTTGAAGTAAATGAACCAGCTTTATCACTTAGACGGAAACAGTTGTCTCTTAATTATGCCCTAAAAATAGTCTCTTCCAGAGCATTTTATGTGGACTAGTCTGTTTTCTCTGTGTTGGGAAGCTCAATATCACACACACACACACATCAAACTGCCATATGTTCTTTTGGTATGCTGTTATAGAGACTTTGCAAGCTGTTGGCATGTTTGCACTTCATTCTGCAACCTCTCACTTTGTTAACTACAGAAGTCTCATGCTCCGTCATCTGTCTACTACAATTATTTAATGCACATACAGCAGTCTGCTCTGATCCTAATGGCTTAGGAACTGATACTGTGGTGGCTGTGCTGCTGTGTTTCCTGACATTACCATCTCCAACCAGATCATATTGCAGTAATTATACAGCAGAGTTGCATGCCATTCAGCTTGCACTTGTGCATATAAAAGAAAACCACTACCAAAAGTTTAATTTACACAGACTCATTGAACTCTTTACAGGCTACCTCTCTTTCGATGTATAATCCACATCCAGTGCTGTATGAGGTGTTATGCCTGTTATACAAAATGAAGCCCCTTAATTTTGATGTTCAGTTATACTAGATTCAAAGTCACACTGGGAAATCAGACTGCAGATGCAGCTTCTAGATCAGGACACACTTTCTCAGTTTGACAGTACCATATATAGACTACAGACAGTTTATGAGATCAAAAGCTAATTGTTGCTCCATGGCAGGAAACATTCTTATCTTACATTGCATTCTTATTTACTGATGACCCTTCCATGTGTGAAAAATGCAATACACTTACTATGTGTCATATTCTGGTGGAGTGCCAGCACTTTACATGAGAGAGGAAAGAAATTTTTACCTATGTAGCCAAGCCACATACACTCAGGCAGATGTTATCAGACTCAGACAGATTGCATGATGTGTTTAACCTTCTACAAAGAATTAATTTGTACAAACACATTACTTTAATTTTGATTATATCTAGATACTGCACTGCTTTAACTTAATTTTTGTACATATTAATTACTAATTCTTCTTTGACTGTTACTATACTGTACTGCAATAACCTTTGCTGTAATTTTGTTTATATGTGGATACTGCATTGCTAAGCTTAATTTTTGAACATGTATATTGTTACTAATTTTTATTTGACTATTTATGTACTGCTGTAATTTTATTTATATGTGTGTATATGCTGCATTGCTTGGCTTGGTTTTTGTACTTAAATAGCAAAAGACAAACAAGTAAACAATATGTATGTGTTGCTATAATATTTGCAGTAATTCTATTTATATGTAGATACTGCATTGTTTAAACTTAATTTTTGTGCATGCGTAATGTTTACTAATCTCTCTTTGAATGTTCATGTAACGATGTAACCTTTGCTATACTTTTATTTATATGTATATACTGCATTGCTTGGCTTCATTTTTGTACATGCATATTGTTTACTAGTATGACTTTGACTATTTATGTATTGCTGTAACCTTTGATATGGCACAGTATGACCTTTGCTGTTCTTGCATCAATAAACAATTAACTGCCCGACCAACCTTCTTTCAATCTTTGACCTTCTCTTCAGAAAGATTTTAGTAGTGCTATCATCATCATCATCCCTGTGTCCAGGGGCGTGCCCGTAGTGTCTGGCACCTGTGTGCAAAACTTTAGTTGGCACCCCTATCCCCCCTACCCAATAAAAAAATCACTTTAAAAAAACGTTTTTTTTTTTAAAGCATTTCCTCCTGTTTGGTGCCTTTTCTATCCTGGCACCTGTGTGCATTGCACACGTTGCCGGCGCACCCCTGCCTGTGTCTGAGGCACATCCGAAAAAATATCCAGAATCTTAAAGAAATACAATCTGTGCACCACAGTCAAGCCCTACTTAAAACTAGCTATCCTTATCTGCTCCCCTAACAGATCTCAGTTTATATCCTAGGATGCTGACATGTGTCCATAGAGGATGCCTTATCTTGTTAGGACTGTAGTCTTTCATCCATGTGTTTCAGTTAATTTTGCGCTGTGTGTGTGTGTGTGTGTGTGTGTGCGCGCTACATCTAATTTTGTACTCCCTGACGATGTCTCTGTAACTGAGATTGAAATATTGAAGCATTAAATACCATTTTTAATTGTTTCCTAGTGCTGTTTCACTCCATTATACTTTTATCATAAGTTTTTCCAAGCATTTAAGCCTTAACAGATAAATATATTTATTTATTTATTCATATTTATTTTTATCCTTCTTTGATCACTTCTAATTTCAAATCCCCTGTATACTCTTATTGTGAACCTTGTGTGTGAATGCATCGCTATCAACAGGCATTAAGAACTTTTTTCACGTGCATAAATTCACTTTGCAAGTCAATTTATGCATTTTATGTTGAAACATGTTTGTGATGACTGGTCCATCTCCTGAACAGATATCTAGCAGGCACTTGACATTATTATTAGCTTTGGTAATCGAAAATTTCCCCGAACATTTCTGGAATTATGCCTGGAATTTATTTTCTGCTTTGCTGTTTAGATCTCCAGCAAGATCTGCTTTTCAGTTTTTGCCAGCTGATTTCTTTAATGATTCAAAATGTTTCTTCACTTCTTCCTTTCTCTGATTACTATTGCCTGAATATGACATATTTACTATTTATCAGAATCTCATCTGTTATCATCTTTTTTGTCTATGAGATTAATTACATCTGTATGGTACTTCTCTATTCTGCCAATTTGACTTCTTTTCCATTGAGGCTCATTATATTAATGATACCTATCTTCATTTCTTCTGATATTGTTTGTTACACTAATTTTTATTGTTCACCCTGATTTCTCAACAAAAACATCTGGAGCCTTATTTATCTGGATATACCCTGATCAAGCATAAAATTTCATGCTGTATAATCATGTTTGTTTCCTATATGAGCCAGTACAGAATATAATTTTATTGGCTAAGTCCAAAACTGCAAGCACTTCCTTGTTTGTTCAGTACTAGTGGATACCTACTAATGGGAGTCATAATGGGAAGGTGAGGATTGGACATTAGGTCAGAAGCTGTAGCTCTCTGTATTTCCTAAAGACTGTAGATGTCTCCTCCCAGTTATATCCAGCTTTGATCATTAAGTGTCCTGCATTGGATGCCTTATCCCTGAAATACCAGATTTTTTATTCAGAACTGCACTCATATGGTGTCAGCATATGATCCAAAATTCCATAAAAACAAAAATGACTATGTACATTATACATGTAATGGGAGGGGGTGGAGAGAATACTTTCATTGTTTTTCATAAAGTAATGAAGCAGACAAAGCTTGTTATAGGTCTATTATAATAGTAGAAAAACAAATGTTATTTATGCAGGACTGTTTATAATGAGTTTATAACCTTCTGATGCCTTACCTACGTAAAATTCACTTTCACTTACAAACCATTCATTAATTGTTCCTTTGCTTTTTCTTAAGAGTTTGCTATTTAAGTAGCCTGAATTTGGAATAAAGCAGCAACTCTGTGTACTGATGTCAGAATTACTGCTTTATTCAGAAAATATAATGAAATTCTCTATTAATATATAGTATTTATATTTTTCATTGGCAGTATTGAATTTGCTTTATATGTGTAGGTTTGATAATTGTATTTTAAAACCTTTAAAACCATTTACTGTATTTATGCTGATCATCTCCTCACCATTTCATATAAATTAAGAGATATATTTCAATAATGGTTCTACTCATTAGTTAGTTGAATACCTATAAATTATTAAATTCTTATAATTTAATTGAAAATTTCTTTTTCAGTGGAAATATAACTGCTTTTACAGGAAAATCTACCCATAGTGCATTTTCTCCTATAATGTGTACTCATGTTGCTAAGGGACACAAAAAAGCAGTTCTTTGTGTTGAAGCTACTGATGATGTACTGTTTAGTAGTTCTGAAGGTAATTATTATTTAATTTCTTTTGTAGAATGAATTTATTTAGTGTGTCTTCATTTTCATATATTATTGGCTGGTCAGACCAAGGTTAACACAAGAGAATTTTTCCATTATATTGTGAGCAAGAGAAAGAATAATTAATGCATGTTGACAGTAGTGGATAGTCATGGCATCAGAATAACAGTTGCAAAGGATATAGTGGAATTATTGAATGACTCTTTTTTATCAGTGTGCATCATATTCATATAAATTACTATTGGGTTAAAAGTTAATAAAGTTGTAGAAATAGATGGCATATCATCACGTATTATTATTATTACGGGCAGCCCCAAGGAGTCCTTAGACTCATCGAGGGAGGCCTAACATCATTTCAACATTCACACAGTATCTATCATACTTCACCTTGAACTCATTCACAGTCATGGCACCCACAACAGACTCTGGCAGCTTATTCCACTCATTTACCAGTCTCCAAGTAAAAAACCTAGCTCTAACACCCTTGCTAACCACACTCTTACCAAGCTTCCATGGATGGCCCCTAGTCCTCCCACCACCAGTCCTATTCTCAAAAATATCTTCTGAATTAATCTTATAGAAACCCTTCAGCAATTTGAATGTCTCAATCACATCACCAATTTTCTGCCTATCAACCAATTTCTGCAGCCCACAAATCTTCAACCTGTTCTCATAAGGTTCATTCCATAGACCTGCTATCATCTTGGTCACTCGTTTCTGGATCCTCTCCACACCTCCCCATCAAGAAGAAACCCTGGCGCCCATATCTGGGCACAGTAGTCTAGATGGGGTCTTATCAAGGTTTGATACAGAGGAACAATAACCTGTTTGTCTCTGCTCGTTAAAGTGTTTTGCAGCAACCAAGTGATTTGATAAGCTGATTTTGCCACTTTTGCGATGTGTCCCCTAAACTTCAACTCCCTATCCATCAATATTCCCAAATCCCTGGCCTCGTCAATCTCCTGGAGTACAGTTCCACCAATGTGATATACTGCTGCTAATCTTTTCACCCCAAAATGCCAAACCTTACATTTTTCCACATTAAATTGACATCCATTCTCCTTAGCCCAGTCCTCCAAACTATCCAAATCATCCTGCAAAATTTTGACATCCTGAGCATTCACTATTGCTCTACCCAACTTTGCATCATCTGCAAACAGATGCACAGTTCCTCTCAGATCCTTCCCTATATATCGTTAATGAACAAATTAAACAGTAGTGGTCCAAGAACAAAACCCTGCGGCACACCACTAGTCACAGGCCGTCTTTTGAACTCTACCCATAAATAAACTACTCTCTGATATCTCTCCATATCCATTCTTATATGCTGCAGTTTACTGAGTAGAATTCCATGTTGTATCATATCAAAGGCTTTAGCAAGGTTCAGTAGAATCACTGTAAACCCTTTACCCTTATCCAGTTCAACTGTCACTGTGTTATAGAACGTGAGCAAGTTACTGAGGCATGATCTACCCTTCACAAAACCATTCTGTCCCCCATACGGTATACCATTTTCATCTATCCAATCTTGTGTTTTCCTCTTGTCTATTTTCTCCAAGACCTTGACAACAATTCCTGATATGCTGATCGGCCGGTAATTTTCGACAGCAGTCTTGGAACCTCCTTTATGCAATGGAACTATTTTCCCCTCTTTCCACCCCTATTGGTATTCTTAAGTAATGTGCACAACAGTTAGTTATGCCCTTGACCTTGTTATTTAATGAAAGTCTTGCAGTGGGTGCTTCCTAAGGAATGGAAAGAAGGCAAAATAATACCACTCCATAAGCATCTAGGACAGAAGTTTGTAATTATAGACCAGTCTATATAAATGCACTTGTAGTCAAGGTATTGAAGAGATTGGTTAGGAATAGAATACAGGATTGGGTTGATGTACATAGCATTCTTTATGATGGTCAGCATGGATTTCTAAAGAGTAGGTCTTGTGTTAACAATTTACTTGCATTTTATAATAAGGTAATGAGTGTGTTGGATAAGGAAAATCATATACAGAGAGATTCTTAGAGTTTGCAAAAGTGTTTGATAGATTACCACATAACAAATTAGTATACAAGGATGGGAATAGATAATATATTTAGATTAGTTAAATGAATTGGAGATTGGTTCTCTGAAAGATACCAGTAAGTTGGGTATGATGGAGCAGTTTCTCAAAAAAAGGAGCGTAACTAGTGGCATGTCACAGGCTTCTATTCTTGGTCTGACCAGTGCTTCAATGTTGCAAAGTTGGACAAAATTATAACTAGCACTACTGATGTTAATTCCCTTCAGGAAGATTTCAATAGACTTTTGACTTAGACAAAGGAGTTAGGTTGTAGTTTTAATGCAAGTACTAGATGTTGCATTTTGGAGTGCATAAATATAAGGCTGTGTACTACATTGATGGTGCCATACTGCAGGAAGTGGATGAGATTTGAAATTTCGAAGATGTTTGAAAGTAGACTAAAGTATAGAGGGCACATTGTAAGTGTTGCAAAGACTGTACATTGTTGTGCTGCTATGATAAGAAGTACTCTAACATGTAGGGATAAGGAAGTGGTGGTGCCACTGTATAAAGCACTGGTCAGACCTCACTTGCATTATTATGCTGAAATTTAGTCATCTGGTTTTCACTGTGATGTGGAAACATTGGAGAGAGTCCAGAGACGAGTGACTAAGACAATATTAGTACTTTAGAATGCTGGCTATGGAAAGAGGGTTGAGGAAATGTGGATTACAGAGTTTGGTGGATAGGAGGAAAAGAGGTGATATGATACCAACATTTAAGTTAGTGAGAGGATTTTATTGGATTAATCCAGATGGGATTACATAAAGAGTAGAAGGTGAGAGGAGAAAATCCAGAGGCTGTCCTTAGAAGTTATGTAAGAGTGTGGTGAAAGGAGGTATGAGGAGTAGATTTTTTTCATGGAGAATTGTCAGTGAATGGAGCACATTACCAGAATGTGTTGTTAATGCAAGGAGTATTAAGAATTTTAAGATTTAGTATGATAAATATGTTGTCATTTGAATGAACTTCCTACAGTGAGTCTGCCAACTCCATGGAGGGTGCAATTATAATAATAATAAAAGTGATGAGTTTGTAGATTTTTTGACCAAAAAACAAATGTGATAAATGGCACTGGATTTAATAAGCTGTGATTAATATACATAGTTAAACCAGCTAGTTTTGCCACATATGCTAGTGGCTTCTTCTGGGTTAGGAAGAACCAAAAAATGCAATGAGGAGTAAATATACTCCTCATTACATAGAAGTAAATGGTTCATGAATACTTCATGAACCATTACATAACTAAAACTGAGCATGTAGGAACCATTACACAAAAAGTAAAAAAAAAAGCATGGAAACTGGCACTGGTTATTCATTGTTCAGTAGGTAAGCCTGATAGTTGGGAGAAAAGTTAGTCTAATGTGTGGAAATATCTAATGACTTCCAAATATTACATAAAATTATTCCTTGGTTTCTATTGACTAGATATCTGTAGTGGACTCTTTGATGTTGCAGACACTGAAATTGTCTTCTATGTAAGGCATAGAGCTCTTGTTCCATTCAGTATTGTGGAGAATAGTTTAGGAGACATGGAAAGTTAGGCCTGAGCTGAGCTCTCTTCTCTGTTGTTATTAATGTCTTCAGCATGCTCTTTTTTGTGCTTGTTGGAGCAGTTGTAGTTCTTAGGTGAACTTAACAGAGCTCATATAGTAACAATGGGCTTGAAAGCTACTCTTATGCCATGAGATGAGTCTCCATAGTTCAGTCAGTATAGATGAAGTCCTTTGGTCAGAAAGACCTGAGTTCTATTCCTCTCCATGATGTGAGGAACCCTTATCTGGTCTCTTTTAATGAAAGGTGAGTTAACCAGTCTTATATAGAGGTAGGGGATTTTTCCACCTGTAAACCTGGGTTTTCATTCCCAAGAACAAGCAAACCAGCCCCATGAACACACAGATTACAGTTAGAAATACTTAAGAAATAGTCCCTCCCAGCCATGAGCTTTATTCGTCAGCTATGCTGGTCGTGGTCGTTCGGTGTATGCATTAGTACAAGTTTACGCTGCTTTGCCTGTCACTATTGTTGCGCTACCGCACAACGCTATTGCGCAGTTGAAAGGCGACATTTCACATAACCTTTCAGTGAATTTTTGTTCGGCCTACTTCAGTTGCGTGTGTGTAACATATTTTTAGAAATGGAAGGAAATAACATACATTACCAGCATGTTTTGCTTTTTTATTTCAAAAAAGGCAAATGAATTGGGGAGGCCCATAAAAAAAATATGCAGCATATATGGGGATGGTGCCTTAACAGAACACGTATGCCAAAAGTGGTTTGCCAAATTCCGTTCTGGAGATTTCGACGTCAGTGATGCTCCTCGCACCGGTCGCCTGACCGGGGTTGATTCGAGTGTTGTGAAGGATATCGTCGATAAAAATCCATCACAAACAGTGCAGGAGATTGCTGCAGCACTGAAAATATCCCATACAAGCATTGAAAAACCATTTGCACAAGCTAGGATATGTTTCAAAACTCAATGTTTGGGTGCTGCATGAATTGACTAAGGCCAATATAACTGCTTGCATATTCATCTGTTATTCGCTGCGACATCGCTAAGAAAACGACCCATTTTTGAAGCAGATGATTATGGGAGATGAAAAATGGGTCGTGTACAATAACGTGATACATAAAAGATCATAGGGATACAAGAGCAAACTGCCACAAACAACCTCAAAAGCAGGATTGCATCCAAAGAAGATCATGCTCTCTGTGTGGTGGGATTATAAAAGTGTTGTCCACTACGAGGTGTTACCGTCAGGCAGAACGATTGATTCAACTGTCTATTGCTCACAGTTAATGCGACTGGCCCATGCAATTAGCAAAAAACGTCCTAATTGGCAAATCGGAAAGGAGTTGTCTTTCACCATGACAACGCCAGATCTCACACATCATTAACAACCCAGAGTAAATTGTTACATCTTGACTGGGATGTTTTGCCACATCCCCCATATTCACCGGACCTGGCACCTTCCGATTACCACTTATTCTGATCGTTGCAGAATTCTCTGAATGGGAAAACCTTCGCTAATGAGGAGGCTGTCAAAATACACCTGGTTCAGTTTTTCGTCAGTAAACCTCAGGAGTTTTATGAACACAGCATAATGAAGTTGGTGGACAGATGGCAAGAGGTCATTGATAAAGAGGGTCAATATATAACTGACTAGCATGTATTGTATATATTAAATAAAATGTGTTTCATTCCACTCTGAAAACTGAACGAACTTATTTGCCAACCCAATATAGTCCTTAATTTTTCCAATATATGGTGCAATGAAGAGAAATGTAGGTAACAACCTGTATGAGTGGGCTTATAGCATATGTAAGCCCACTTCTTAATTGTTGAGCAATGGATAATCTAAGAAAATGGCACAAAGTATACTATGCGCTACTTGTGCTGCACATCAAATTCCTGACATTTGCTACAGAGCCTCGGTTTGCATCCATTATATCGGTAGACTTTCTAATAAGCCCATTGTGTGCATTGAAATACTTTTATACATGTTGCACAGTAAGTCCATGGTATTAAATTTCTAGAATTGTTAGCTTATCTAACTCTCATTTAAAAAATATTTATTACAAGAAATGGAGTTTTAATTGGTCATAAACAAAATATAAAAATATACAACAAAACACTGATTAGCTTTACTATTAAAGACAGGTGACTTCTTGAGTGTAAATAAAGATGACAAGCGGAAAAAAGTACAAATTATCATAAAAACTGAACAAAACCAACATAGTTTTAACAATCAGAAGATGATTAGATGAAGAAGATTGTTTTTTTTCGGAATTGTTTGGAGATGATTAGCTGAAAAATTGACCACATGAAGTTCCTAGTTTTTCTCTGACGTGTTCTGTGTGTGGAAAATATGACATCAACAAACATCCTGACTTTACAATATTTCATGTTCTTTTGGCCTTGCTTACATAGGACAACCATCTAGAAGTATAGAAATTAGACAAAAAGAGCATATTGGTGATGTTAATAACAGCAGAGAAGACAGCTCAGGCTTAGCTTTCCACTTCTCCCACACTCACCATAATATTGAATGGCACAAGAGCTCCATGCCTTATGTAGAAGAAAACTTCAGGGCCCTCAACATCAAAGAGTTAATGATGGTTATCCACACACAGGGCACACTCAAAAGAAACCAGCGAATGATTTTGTGATATTTAGAAATCACTTATTAGATCTTTCCACACATTAGAGTAACTTTTCTGCCAACTATCAAGCATACCTACTGAACAATGACTGACCTGGGCCAGCTTCTACTCTCCATGTTTAACATTTTGCATAATGGTTCATGTTTACCACTTATTGTATTTTTTTGTTCTTCCTAACCTGGAAGAGGCTGCTAGCATACATGGCAAAACTAGTTGATTTAAATCTATATTATCATGACTTATTAAACCCAGTGTCAGTTATTATTTGTCACAATAATCCAAACAAGTTTTGATTTAAATATTCTTATTTGTGTTTTATTATTTACTTTCTCTTTTTTTTATGGTAATCCTATGCATCCGAAGTTGTTCAATTTATATAGTGATTAGTACCATGGATTGGCAGAAAGCTGAGAAGAAAGAATCATCATCAAATTCCTGAGATGTACCCACAAGGATATGATAGTTCTGCAAAAAAAATTTACATCATTACTAATTTCCTATCTACAATTTTCCTCCAAATTGGTCTGTTACCTGTCAAGACTCCAACATTATCAGATCTTATATTTCTATCTTCTAAGGCACTTTTTACCATATAAATCCACCTATATCTTGGTCTTCCTCTGGGTCTTTTTCCTGCTAATCTAGCAGAGAACACTTGTTTTGCTAATCTCTTTCCTCTGCCATTCTGTTTAAGTGACCATACACCTGAGATTAGCACTGTTAACACATTCCTGGATGCTAACAATATTAAGTTCTTTCCTAATATCCTCGTTTTTAATATGATATTGCCATTGATGCCATCCATATAAATTTATTCAGTTCACTTCCTACCATATCAGCTTTGTTGATTCTGTTGTCTATTTTCATACCTGTCAATTTCAATTTACCATCTTCACTAAAAATCGTGCCTAAGTAGCTGAAACGTTTTACTTGTTCTATAGGTTCTCCATTCAAAATGCAGTTGATATACTCAATGCTTCTGCCTATTTTCATTATCTTTGTCTTATTATTGACCTTCATACAAATCTATTACAACAGTTATTCAATTTAGTCACGGAATCTTGCAGACTACTAGTGGATTTATTTAGAAGTATAACATCATCTGCATAAAGCAGAGAGCTGACATTAACATCTCCAATGTTGATATCAGGTTTAATACCGCTTTCCTTCATAATGTGATCCATATAGATAATGAATAACAGAGGGGATAATGTACATCCTTGTCTGACACCAGGTTTAACATTAAACTATCTTCCTGTACTTTCAATTCCAACTGCTGACATACAACTCAAATAAAGTAAAGACTAAGTATTTCTTGATATAATGCCCCACTTGACAACATACAACTGTAGGGTTTTGAATAGCTTCTCTCTTGGCACCTCATCTACAAAACTTAAATACAGATATTTGTTATATTCCCATGACTTCTCAACTATTTTTCGTGAAGTGAAAATCTAATCCTCTATTTGTTGAAAGTTTATTTTTCACTAGGTTAGACTATAATAAATTTAGTTTAATCCTTTATCCCAGTGAGAGCAAACAAAGTTTGCGCCTGAAAATATCTTCAGGACTGAATATAGTGTTGTACTATCTTACCTGGGTAAGTAGTGCAACACCAAGGCAACTCGTAGCAAAGGTGGAGCAATTTGTGGAAAACTTTGTAACTTCAATAAAGGATGAGAACAGTTTTGTTGTGATCTTGTGTGTTGGTTATAGGAGGGATGGGGGGGGGGGGGGCATTCAGTCCTGAAGATATTTTCAGGTGCAAACTTTGTTTGCTCTCACTGGGATAAAGGATTAAACTAAATTTATTATAGTCTAACCTAGTGAAAAATAAACTTTCAACATCTTTCTCTAAATCCAGAGTAATTTAAAAAAAGGTGGCAAACCTTTTGGCAACTCCTATAAGTAAAGATGACCTTGCTACTGCTTCTGCCTGGTATCTCCAACTCTGGGCCTGGCTCCCACTGAAGAGACCTCAATAAAGGTCGAAACTAGTCTGGGTAGTGGCCAATCCCTTAATGCATAACAGTATACATATCCACAAGGAGATGTGTTTTGCATTATGGGAGATACCGGGATAGGAGTGTTGGTAGCTTGCTCCACCTTTGCTACGAGTTGAATATAGTACAACACTATATTCAGTCCTGAAGATATTTTCAGGTGCAAACTTTGTTTGCTCTCACTGGGATAAAGGATTAAATTAAATTTATTATAATCCTCTATTTGGTTTGCATTCAGCTTGTTCTTCACCAAGCTTCTCTTCCACAATCCTTCTCAACCGTGTCTCAAGTATATACTGGCAAAAATCTTACCAGGAACATTCAGTAGAGAAATACCTCTGTAAATCTCACATTCAGTTTTATTTCCCTTTTTATATATGTATACTGTGGGAGCTGTACTTCAATCATCTGGAATTCGTCCCTCTGTCCAGGCCTTCTGAACTATGCAGTCCAGCCACTGTAAGAGTTTTATATCTCCATACTTGAGCATTTCTGGTCGAATATCATCTATTGCAGCTGCCTTTCCACATTTCAGCCTTTTCATTGCTTTTTCTACTTCAAGTATGGATATCTATTCCTGATTGCATGTCTGGTGACCACAATGCTGTCATCACTGCTTGTTTCATTTAGCAATTTTTCAAAGTAATTACTCAATACATCAAAGATATCTTTTTCTCCAGTTTTTATGTCACCTTTATAATCTCTAATTCCTTTTACAGTACTCTTCCCTCCATTTCTGAGCTTCTTCAACAACCTCTGGAATATCTTGCCACCTTCTTGATATTTATTTTGTATATTCTTACTAAAATCTTCCCATGACTTTTGTTTATCTAGTTTTACACAGTGTTTAGCTTTCTTACATTTGTCTCTGTATTCTCTAAGAGCACATGCTGACTTATTTGCCAGGAACTTTTGATATGCTTTCTTCTTTTCCTTTACTGCCTCTTTAACTTCCTGTTTCCACCATGGAGTTCTGATTTTTCTATCCTTGCAAACAACCTCCCTAATGCCTCTCTGGCTGAATCAGTCAATGTTTTCTTCTGGACTTGCCACTGAATCTCCAAGGTAACCTTGGTTCCTGTCTCAAACTCTTTCATTTTTTATTCAATAATGTTTGTGTATTTTAGTCTACTGTTCACATCCAATAGCTCGTCAACTTTTATTTGCTTTACAACTTTCTTACATGTTCTTCTTTTCTATATGAAATTCAATTTTATCCTACTCAAGACTAAATGGTGATAATTTCCAATTTTAAATCTTCTTCTTTAAGCTCTAGTGTCCTGCACCAGAGAGAAAACATCACTAACAACGATAACATAGTCAATAAGACTTTTCATATTCCTTGTCTCATCTTTCCATGTGAATTGTGCCCATTTTTGTGTTGGAACATTGTGTTAATAATAACCAGTCCGTGTCCTTAGCAGAAATTCAACAGGTATTTGCCATTATTATTAGCTTTGCTCTTTTCTCCAAATTGAGAAGAAAGAAAAGACTTCTTAATGTTGGCATTTAAGATCTGTACATTTTACTGTTAAAAAATTCATATGAAGGATGAACTGCATAAAAAAGGCAGCACTGGAATGAATGAATATAGAGAAAGAAAAATTTGTTCTGTGTGGTGAACTGAGGAGTGTTGAATAGCGGATATGTGCCTTAACAGATTTATAAGAGAGCAGAGTCATTGTTCATACCAATTCTGATGAATAGTGATGATTGAAATGCAAACAGCATAAACTTGAATGCCTTTTGTGAAAGAGAGAGAGTGGAGTGAATCAGTGACGAGAGAGATCAAAAATCACTTAACGGTTCTCCTGTATACTGAATCAAGTATGCTTAGGAACACTATCCCCCAATGTGAGAATAATATTAACAATTAAATTTGTTCAAATCACAAATTTAATAGTTTTTCTGAAGTAAAGGAACACCTTGAGTTAAGGCAAACCTGAATTTTTTTGAGTGCTTAACTGGTAATAAATTTCTGAAAGAGTGTTAGAATATATTGGTCAATGAAATGTTTTGTTAAAATGGAAGTTAGATTTGTGTGCAGTTAAGAAAGGGGATGAGCTGGATTTTTCTTTTGCAGAGCAGTGAGTGAATGGGACTGTCTTCCTGTTGAATTGCAAATGCATCTAGTACAAATGGGTTTAAAAGACTGTATCACACCTAGTGTGATTGATGCATGGCCTTCCTCAATGAGTTTTTGATTCCATGGAGATCTCCGATAATATCTTAATATCTTTATACCAAAAGAAAATGATTTTAAAGTAATTTCAAGCGGAGAAATCTTGTCTTGTCCAGAGATTTTTTGAGATTTGAGAGTTGTTAGGTGAAAGATTACATGGGAAAAGGGTCTTTTTTGTGAGAAACCATTTCAGCATTACTAGCACTAAATTATACAAGATTATCTGCACCTCATAAAAAAATTAGATCAATATCAGAATTCTTGATATTATCATCAGACCTTCATGGTGTCTGTATTCATTGCAGGAGTACTTACTGCTTTCTTGGGCAATGCTTTCCAATCACCTACCACTCTCCACACTTAAAACGTACTCCTTCCCTACCTTCCTTATACAGCTTCGGGATGATCTATTGTTCATCCATGTCTCCACCCATTGTACGAAAACATGAATCTGATAACCTTATATGTTTCAATCTTGCTGTCCCCTCACCCTTCTCTCCTATCTACTATACTCTGTAATTTGTATTCCCAAATTGGTTTTCATATTCAACATTGCAGAGACCAAAAACCAACTTAGTCATCTCTGTACCATTTCCAACATCTCTTTATCCTTTTGAAAACAAGGTGACTAAATTAGTGCATAGTAAACCATATGCAGCCTTATTTCTACACATTAGTGTAGAAATAAGGCTGTATATGGTTTTTATTTCTACACATTAGTGTCCACTGCATCATTTGCCATAATATGCTGTTGTGTGCCCTTGCAACTGTAGTGAAATGTCCTCCAAAATTTAGTTCTCTGTCGCCATCATCCTCATCACTCCACTTCTTTTACACTATCCCCACCACTTGACCTCTGCATCTCATCTTTGCTTCTCAAATTTTAAAACCTTAAATGTTTGCAATGTTGAACTCATAACTCCACTCACTTACATAATCACCCAGTCTATTCAAGCCTCTTGCAAAGCTGCAACATCTACTCTACTCCTCGTAGTTATTCCCAACTGCTCATCATCTGCAGACAACTGCATATCACCATTTAAACTTTTCCCAATATCATTAACATGCAAGTTAAACAGTAATAGTCCCAATACAAACCCTTTGGTAACACCACCCATGACTCCTTCTAGAATATCCCTACATACAACTTGCTAATACCAATCAGGCAGCCAGTTTCCAATCTAGTGCATTAATTTACTGTCCAACTCCGTCCATTCTAGTTTTATCAACATGTCATGTGGCAGTCTATCAAAACCTTGTACAAAATTTAAAGTACCACTCTGTCTGTCTGTCTGTCTGTGTGTGTGTGCGCGTGCGTACATGCACTATTGTCCAGTGCATGTGTTATCTTGTTATAATAAATAAATGCATTGCTAAAACATGATCTTCCTTTAGTAAACCTATGCTGTCAATCAAAGAGGATGCTGCTGTTGTCAACCCAATTCTAATCCTGATCCACACTAACACTCTCTCTAACACTTTAACCACAATTCCAGAAGAACAGATTGGCTTATAATTCTGACTCTTAGTCCTATCATCTGCCTTATGAAACAGAACAATTTTGCAGTCTTTTTCCATTCCTTTGGAACTTGGCTCATTCTGAGACTTGTTAAAAAAGGTACATTCAGTCTTTATTAACATGAAGTCTACTCAGTTCCTCAATATACCTCCTGCTCACTCACCATCAGGGATTCCTATTCCTCCCTTTTTCTCAAGTGCATCAATCTGAAGATTGGTTGGTGGCAGCAACACATCATAGCATCCTTTCTTGTGCTCACTTTTTTTTTTATTTCTTCATAACTTTTAGCTCCAGTTATTATTGTTAAGTTGTTTATTTAGGAGATTCTTGGTCTGCCTCTTGGCTTCTTTCCTTCTACTATACCCCTCTGTTATTTCTATAAACAGTCTTCCATGCCTCAGATGGTGTCCAGTTAGGTCTTTTTACTGAACAACTCAAATTTTATTGAGTTGTTCAGTAGGAACTGCTTTTCTTGAACCTTACTGAATTAATTCTCATAATTCTCACCAGGACCAAAGTTCAAATGGCTCCAACTTTTTGGTGTCATGTTTTGTTAATGTCCAAGCCCTACGACCATGTAATGCTCAGTCCTTTATTAATAAAAATGTTTCTACTATTGTAGAATGCCTTTTTGGCCAAGCTTATTTTTGCTTTTATATCTGATTGGTTTCTTCAATTTGTGATGAGAAGTTACCTGTTATATTGGGTTGTTATTTATTTCCAAGTTTAGTTTTCTTGTGATTAATTTTTAGGTTGTACTGTGTGAAAATTTCTTCCATCTTTTGTCAGGTTCAGATTTCAATTTGTCTCCATTATCAGCAAATAATTGTTATGTCATCAGCAAATCATAGCTAGTTACTTTCAATTCCATTTATCTTAATTCTCGTTTCTGTTAGTTCTGTTAATTTGTTTATTGCTTCTTCAGTGTAAACATTAAAAACCGTCTTGGAGAAAGAGAACACCCTTATGTTACGCCTTTAAGTATCCTTGCTATTGTTTATTGTTTCTGTTTGGCCTTCTTGGTGCTTGTAGAGATTAAATATGAGCTTTCTATCCCTCCAATCTGTCTTTATTGTTTTTTAATATTTGAAACATTTGATTCTAGTTAAAGCTGTAAAAGGCTTTCTCTAGGTCAAGGTAAACTATCAAAGTATTTTTATTCTTCTCAAATCTTCTTTCTATAATTGTTCTAAGAGCTATGATTGCATCTTTTGCCCTTTATTGTTTCCTGAACCCAATCTGGTCAATGACAATATATTCTTCAGCCTTATTTGTTAATCTTTTTTGTATAACTTTTAGTAATATTTTTGAATCATGTTATAAATTAGAATTATTGTTCGATGATTTTCACACTTGTCTGCATTATTTTAGGAATAGGAATAAGAGAGCATTGTGTAAAGTCTTTGGGAATGATGATTCCCGTTTCTCTTTTTCTCTCTCTCACACACTCATATTATATGTATGTATGTATTATATGTACAGTAATCCCTCAATTAATGCGCCCTCGATTTGTGCGTTTTAGATTAGTGCGTCGTTTTTGATACACAAATTCGATTAGTGCACCTCCAAAATTTGATTAGTGCGCCTATATACATCTTAAAAATAAATGTTACAGATTTAAAAATTTTCTATCTGTACATTTTTATGGCTAATTATTTTAAAAAATCACTCACCAGGATGAAATAATTTAATTACCGATTTAAAACATGTTACAAAGTTATTTTTAATGGCATACTTCCATGTACACTATGTTCCAATTTTTACCGCCAAAATTTATGTCATCTGCTATAGTACGCCCACAGATTCGAGACCCTTCGACACTTCTGCGCATGTCACAAAAAGGAGAATCCATTCCGATAATAGGGTAATCAATCCGTCTTCTGGAATGAGTTGTTTATTATTACACATCGGAAAATTAACTTCTCTTTTATGATCATTGTAGTTTTTAAAGTGGTAACTATTTTGCTTGTATAACAGCTGGGAAATTATCTATAAATCACGTGATTTTGCGTGTTGGCGACCAATTCATACGTCCTTCATTCAATGATAATGTCTAAGAGTTAATTAAACCTCATTCTGAAGAATTGATTGATTCCAACCTGCTAAATTTAGATGCACAGCAGGAAGATCCCAAAGAATATGAAGATAATTTAACCACTGATAGTCAGCAAAGGAGATAAACCCCGTAAAATAGATAACATACTAAATGCTACCCATAAATCCCCTCTATCTACCACAGAAGACTACAACAAAACAATCACCATCCCATACATTAAAGGCACATCTGAAAAGATATCTAGGGTGCTTAACAAACACCAATTACGCACAGTATTTAAACCTTATAAAAAATTAGCAACTCTCATCCGTTCACCCAAGGACAAATGCACTCCTTTATCACATCCTGGTGTCTATGAAGTGCCCTGTTCTTGCCATCAAGCCTACTACGGACAGACAGGAAGAAATGTGGACATCCGCCTCAGTGAACACAAAAAATATACCCGAAACTTTGGCTATGGTAAGTCGGGTCTGGCAGACCATGCTCTGGATACCCCTGCACACAGGATCAATTGGAAAGAAACAAAAGTAATGCACAGAAGCTTCTACAAGTGAGAGAGGTTTTTCCTGGAATCAACAGAAACCTTGAAACATACCCCAAACCTTAACAAGTATGGCTGTATAAATCTACCAAAGATTTGGGAGACAGTCATCCTAAGACCAAATTAATATTTATTACTTTTTATCATTTGAACTACTATTTCAAAACTTTGATTTTTTTTTTTTTTAACCTAGATGGCGCCATATTAGGACTTTAGTCTTGTGTTGCACGCTGCAATCACTTATACTGTCCCCACTGTTACACCGGATTGTGGTTGTCTTGCCTTTGTAACAAACTTTGTGTTGTGTGCTCTGAAGATGCTGGCCATAAGACCAGCGAAATATTAGCTTTTAAGTTAATAAATAGTTATTTTCTTAACCATCTGTGTTCTTTTATACCGTGAAACCTATCATAACATGTCTGTCGAACACATAAGCCTATCCACTCATTGTTAGAAGACAGTTCATTTAGTGCCCATTCAAATTCATCTTGCAATATGATTAGGCAAGTTTCTTCTGTATCAAGCCTTGTTTCATCTTCTGGCCTCATTGTCTACATCTCTTCTCTTATGGAGTTCTTCTAGGTACTCCTCTCATCTTTCAGAAATTTCTTCATTATCTATAAGAATGCTGCCATATTTATTTTTAATAACGTTTTGTTTTGCTAGCTCAGCTCATCACAAGGATGAAATACCTTTATAACATCTCAATTGTATTCTCCACAGCAGTTATAGTTTGTCAATTTCACTAAACAGTGTCATCTTATGATCCTTCCATAATATTTCTTTCTAGGATTACAAGATGGATTACATATTATAAGATGAATTTGCATGGGCACACTAAATGAACTGTCTTCTAACAAGGCATCAGATGTTGATAACATTCCTTCAGAATTAATAAAATATTCAGGAAATATAACTTAATTACACTTATTCAATATATATATATATATATATACACAGCAATCCCTCGATTAGTGTGCCTAATGTATTCTTTAAAACAGGTGCATTAATTGAATACAACTGATTATTATTACATGATGACACCTCCAGGGAGTCCAAAGACTCATCAAGGGTGGGCACCTACTCTACAGCTTCCCATCTTCACCAGTCAATCCACCAATACCATCTACTGCTCACTGCCACCACTAGTATTTAGACAGACAATCGCAAACATCCATACCTATGGCGGGATTCGAACTCGCAGCCTTTTGGCTGGAGAGCAGATACGCTGACCACTCGGCCAACCAAGCCAGCTGGACCACTCAGCCAACCAGGCCAGCTGGCTTGGTTACCACTAATCTTGTACTGCTTCATAATGCCTCTTTTTCCAAATTGCATGCCTTACCTATTTATTCATCCATTTCACACCTACCTTATTTAACATCCTGGTGGCTTCTGCCAGATAGTTTAAGCAGGGCCGAAGCATTATTGATCTCTTTTCTTTCCAATTCTAATTCCATGATATAGCTGCAAGCCATCTTCTGAGTTTGACTGACCACTATCCAAGCCATTTTCACCAACTTGAAAAAGATTTGACATCTCTATTTATTTACAATCGAATCAAAGATTCTTGACCGTTGTGTGCCCTTGTTATGTACTACTTAATGCAGTTGTCTTTCAAAAACTCGAAAATTTCATTCTCTTTGCTCCAGATGCTGTGTTCCAATATATTACCATAATTAAAATCACACATAATGATCATCGTTTTTTATTTACTAGACTAATGCATGTATTTTCTATGAATTTTCTTTGCTATGCATTTCCTTCTCACTGCCTTTTACATTATCCATCTATAGCAACCCCCAACTAAATATTTCATTCTCTGTACCTCAAAACTACTGTCTCTAATTGCTCCTTGCATATCCACATGTGATAGGCATAGCTCCTCTGTTACTATTACCATCAACCCTCCTCCTACCTTTCTGCCTTCATGAAAAGCATCATATCTCTCTGTTCCTGTGGGTTGTCATCCTTGATCAATGCAACAATTTGATTCCTCTTATTTTGGATACTTCTTGGATTCATAAAAAATCATAGATAATTTTTGGTTCGGTAACAAGTACTGCTGACACCACTTCTTTGATGTGACTTCTCTGTGACCCCCCCCCCTTGACCATTTCTCTCTATCACCACTGATCTTACACTCCTACTCAGGCCTGAATGTTCTTCCCCCTACATCCCTGACTATTTCAATCGATTCTTGTGCACTCACACATCCACAGCTGTATTCAACATCTACACTTCTCCCATAGTATCTTTCTCTCCATTTACACAGACTCTCCAATTTCCCTGTGTATCTTACATTCTCTCTCACTCTCTTCATTCATGTTACTCACTTCTCCATTCACAACCTCTCCTGTTCTACTATATCACCTCTTGTTTTCTCAGAAGGGTAATAACAACAGATCTTCTCTTGTTATTACCCTTCCAACAACAGTTTCCCAAGTTGACTCACACCAAATCCATTTAAATGCCATTCATCTCTTTCTCTCTCTCTCTCTCTCTCTCTCATGCAGTGCCATCCAGACCTGAAATTCATCCTATACATTCACAAAATTGCACTTCTTTCTCCTCACACACAGTTCTGCTTGCATATCATTCAGAATGTTTGCTTATCTCATCACTATTATAGTTGGGCAATGTACTGACTACCTTTTCTACCACACTTATCTATTACTCTGCTGAACAACCTTCTGATGTCTATTCGTCTTAGGTTCTTGTTACCATCAAAATCATTTTTCTTTTTACTA
The DNA here is from genome assembly GCF_054136105.1 of Typopeltis vanoorti. Classification (NCBI taxonomy): domain Eukaryota; kingdom Metazoa; phylum Arthropoda; class Arachnida; order Uropygi; family Thelyphonidae; genus Typopeltis; species Typopeltis vanoorti. The sequence goes on from NC_143566.1 coordinate 63,541,970, forward strand.
ACTCTTTTGCTTGCTTATTCTTCATGCCCAATGCTTCCATAATTCTGCTCATTCTATCTCCAGGAAAACAAACTTTGTGTCTTTTCATTCACTACATCTCTAATCATTGGATTTCCTTACAGAGCCACTCTTGAATAATTTGTTACCACTTTCAGATGACCATTTTCCATTCTAGTCTTCCATGCATATCTATAATTCTCATTTCACTTGCATTTCTTTCATCTCATGCTTTACCTTTACCAACTCTGCTTTCATGTCTTCAATTACTTTCTAGCTAACATTCATGCTCTCTCTATCTTACTCTCTTTCTAGTGACTCTTTATGCCAGCTGTCTTAAAATCAGTTGACCTGTCTTTCTCACGAGCTGCCTTATCACTACTTTATTCTCTACAATACTCTCATTTTTATGCCTTTTGCCATTAACTTTTGTTTCTTCATTTTCCCATCTCTGATACTTCTTGCCTTTCTGGCACTTGCCCATGAAATGCTTCCAACAACACACTATTTAGTCTTGCTTTCATAGCACAATTCTTTCTTCCTTGATAAAGAGTATATAGAACACACACTACTTCGTACAAAATCCCTTTTGTCAAATTTAGGGTTGTATGAAATTTTGGAATATATATACAGTGCAAGGGTAACTAATGATGTCCAAATTTGTAAAGTGAATATAAGTCATTTACTTTAATTTGCGAAACTGTTTATTGGATTTGCACTCAGCTGTTGAGAAAGTTGCTAATATATAGAAGGATGATAGTAGGTCAGAACAGAGCCATGTAGGACACCAGCATTGCTTGCAGAATTGAAGATAAAGATCGATCTGCCATCATACATAATGTGCATTCAGAAAGAAGGTTGACAGCTCTGTTGCTGTATTCAGAAGATAGACAATATTGTATGCTTCAGAGTTATCAAGAGCAGCCATTCAAGAATCCCCAAAATTTTCCAGCGCTTTCCTTCAAATTTGAAGAAATGCCCTGGAAAATTGATTCAGTGGAATTCAGTAGAATCAATAGGCAAAGATTTGTCATCCATCTTAGAAATGGGTTTGAATACAGGCTGATTCCCACATTTCAAGATAGATATTACTGGAATAAGAGAGCATAAAAAGGTGACATAGAACAAATTGTTTCTGGAGCAACAACCTTTAATATGGTTATGGATGAAACATGGGTATCAGGAGATTTTTTGTTATTCATTTTAGACATGTCATCATTGAATATTGTATGTGTTTGGAATGTGTTTTTTTATACTTAATGATGTAGAACCGAAAGTACAAAAGAGGTCAAAGTATTGGACAAAAGTTATGACCAATACTTTGCTAGTGCCACTGGCCATTACATTTGGACATGATGATTCTTACTTTTACATTTTCAAAATCTGTATTTTTTGGTACTCTTCTTGCAGCCATTTCAGACTTTGGTTTAAACAGAAGAGGGAGATTTTTGATGGAAGTCAATTCAGTAATATTATTTCATGAGCATCTCCATGGAGTCTATAGAATCATCATACGGAAGGCTAACATTAGCCATTATTGACACGTTACATCTGTTCTTTCTTTATGATAGGCATTGCTAGGAAACAAACCAGTAAATGGTAAATGAAAGAATTAATAATGACAGGTTTGCAGGTTTTTCGTTTAACCTCACTCCTCACAGTGGTTTGGGTTTATTCACCCAATTCAGAAAGTACCATAGGAGAAGTTGGTATTCAACAAGTTAGAAGCAATTTGGAGTCTGTATCACATATATATATATATATATATATATATATGTGTGTGTGTGTGTGTTAAAGATACCAAACTATTTTAAACCTGGTTTTACTCCATTTCCCAAGTAAGCAAACAGACAAACAAGTCAAGTTTGTGCCTGCAAGTCTAGCTGACCCTGCACATAGTGCAAGACCAAGGCAACTCATGGTAAAAGTAGAATAAGCTCTGATCACTAATCTTAATATTTACCCTTAATGCAAAGCACATCTCCTGGAGGAGATGTATGATGCTTTGTATTAAAGGCAAGGGGCCACTACCCAGACTGGTTTCGACCTTTATTGAGGTCTCATCAGTGGGATCCAGGCTAGAAATACCAAGATTTTAGTAATACAGAGCTTATAAGTATTGTACCAGAACAAGTTACCATAAGGTGTTTTAACCTTATTAAATAAAAATCTCAGGAGGAGATATAAATGTAGAAAGTATTTTACCTTGGGTATAATAAATGTTAAAGATACCAAGCTATTTTAAACCTGGTTTTACTCCATTTCCCAAGTAAGCAAACTTGCAGGCGCAAACTTGACAAACAAGTCAAGTTTGCACCTGCAAGTGTTGCAAGTCTAGCTGACCCTGCACGTAGTGCAATACCAAGGCAACTCATGGTAAAAGTAGAATAAGCTTTGATCACTAATCTTAATATTTACCCTTAATGCAAAGCACATCTTATTCTACTTTGACCATGAGAGTTGCCTTGGTCTTGCACTATGTGCAGGGTCAGCTAGACTAGCAACACTTGCAGGCGCAAACTTAACTTGTTTGTCTGTTTGCTTACTTGGGAAATGGAGTAAAACTAGGTTTAAAATAGCTTGGTATCTTTAACATTTATTATACCCAAGGTAAAATACTTTCTACATATATATATATATATATCTTCGTCTTTTCAGCCATTTTCTGTCCACTGCTGGACGAAGACCTCCTCCAGTTCTTTCCACCTTTCTCTGTTCTTGGCAATGGTTGACCAATTTTCCCCAACAAAATTTGGCATTTAATCACTTCACTTTCTTTTAGGATGTCCTTGGCCTTATTTCCCTTCTTTTGGAATCCAGTTTGTTAGTATGGTGGTCCATCGCTCATCTTCTCTTCTGGATAGATGTCTGGCCCATTTCTATTTTAATTGCTTATGGTGAAGAATGATGTCAGTGATATGAGTCTGGCTTCTTATCCAGGTGTTTTGCTTCTTATCTTATAATGTGATGCCTAGCATCAACCTTTCCATTTTTCTTTGAGTTGTTGCTAGTTTATTTGCCAGTACTTTTGTTAGTGACCAAGTTTCACAACCATATGTGATGACTGGAAATATACACTGATTAAATGTCTTTCGTTTTAAACAAAGTGGGACATCATTGTTTTGAAAAATGCTTTTCAATTTTCTAAATGCACTTCAGGCAAGTTGAACTCTCCTATTTATTTCCTTTTGGAGTCCACAGTTTAGATCAGTGAGATGACTTAAGTATGTATATGGAGAGACACTTTCCAAGAAATTATTTTCTATCATTATGTTTTTTGGTGTTATAAAATGATTAAAAACGATTTTAGTTTTTTTTCTCTGTTTATTTTTAGATCAGCTTTTCTGCTTTCATGGTATAGGTCTTCTATCATTATATTAAGATCTTCTGGAGTGTTTGCAAAAATTATATCATCTGCATATCTTAGGTGTGTTAAGTTTGTTATTAATTTTTATACCAAGGTTTGTCCAGTTTATATTATTAAATATTTCTTGAAGGACTGCTGTAAAGATTTTGGGTGGTAGAGAGTCTCGTTGTCGGACACCTTTTTCAATTGATATTTTATTGCGACTCGTGTGAAGTTGGATTGTCGCTGTTGCAGCATGGTATATTTCCTGGAGGAGATCCATATATTCTCTAGAAACTCTCCGATTCTGGAGTGCTTTGATTATTGCATTAGTTTTGATGGAATCAAATGCTTTTTCATAATCAATTAAGGCTAAACAGAGAGGCAATTGGTTTTCTTCTGCTTTTTCTATTATTTTTTTTACTGCATGAATATGATCAATTGTGTTAAAGCCTTTATGGAATCCTGCTTGTTCTACTGGTTGATTTGAGTCTAGAAGAGGGGATTAACCTGTTTGTTTTTACTTTTGTGAGAATTTTGTATAAATTGGAGAGAATACTAATTGATCTATAATTCTTTACTACTACTTTGTCCCCTTTTTTTAAATAACAGTATCAGAGTACCATTTTTCCAGTTTTTCTGGTACCTTCCTCTCTTCTAGGCATAGATTTAGTAAGTTTGTGATATGGTGAACTATGCTGTTTCCCTCCCATTTAATTCTATGTGAATTAGGTCTTCACCAGGACATTTTCTATTTTTCATTTGTTTTAATGCTTGTTTTATTTCATCTGAAGTGATTGGGTGGGATGAATTCTATATTTGATTTATATATTGAAGGATCACTATAGAGTTCTTTATAAAATTCTTTTAGCCTGTTTAGGATTTGTTCTTGTTTCCTTATTATAGTTTCATTCTTATCTTTTATTGCAGTTATTTGACTTTTGCCAACTGATAAATGTTTTCTTTGTATTTTCATATTTTTATTGTTTTCAATTGTTTCTTTTATTTTTGTAGAGTTATAAGATCTTATTTCATTTCTCATCTTTTGCCTTATTGTTTTGCATAGTTCTGCATATTTTAACAGTTAAGTTTTTGTCTTGTTTCATATTTCGTCTCTTTTTAAGTAGTTGTAAGGTTTCCTCTAAAAGTTTATGGTCTTTTTGTTGTTTGTTGCTTTTGAATTCGTTAGCTGCTGAGATTATTACTTCTGTTAAGGTTTTGCTTATTTTATTTATGTCTTCTTCAAATATATTTATTAAGTCTATTGAAGTTTTTTCACTTGGCTATGCTATTAATTATATATTTGGTTTTATCCTTTATCCAAGTGTAAGCAAACAAAGTTTGTGTCTGAAGTACTTTCAGGACTAGGGCAACTCGTGGTAAAGGTGGTATAAGTTCTGAAAGTTCTCCAGTCCTGAAAGTACTTCAGGTGCAAACTTTGTTTGCTTACACTTGAATAAAGGATAAAACCAAATATATAATTAATAGCATAGCCAAGTGAAAAAACTTCCATAAACTTATCTCTAATCCAGAGAATTTTAATAATAGGGTGTGACACCCTTTGGAAACTCGTATAGGTAAATATGACTTCCATTACTTTTACCTTAGTATCACCACCTCTGGGTCTGGCTCCCACTGATAAGACCTCCGTAAAGGTCGAAACCGGTCTGAGTAGTGACCCTTTCCTTAATGCCTAGCATTATATATGTCTGCAAGGAGATGTGCTTTGCATTATGGGAGATACTAAGGCAAGTGATGAGAACTTATACCACATTTACCACGAGTTTCCCCAGTCCTGAAAGTACTTCAGGTGCAAACTTTGTTTGCTAACTTGGATAAAGGTTTTTTATAATTTTAACCAAATATAAAATTAATTTATTAAGTCTAGTTTTTCTTTGTAATCCTTCTTCTTGTTTTCAATAGGTTTTAAGTCAGAACTTCGTGATTTTTTGTTATTTAGCCATTTTATTCTTTCCAATTTGGAGTTTATTTTAATTTTGGTTCTCACTGATCAGTGTTCACTTCCTGTTTTTACTTTATTTAGTACTGAGGTATCTTTGAACTATTTCTTTATTATTACACAGTATATAATTATTTCATTTTTTATTTCTCCATTTGGACTTCTCCATCCATTTTCTTTTGAGAACTTTCTTAAAAAATGTATTTATAATGTAAAGCTTGTTACTGATAGAGAATTCTGTAATAGTCATTCCTGAGTTGTTGCTTGTACCATGCATGTATGATCCTGTTGTGTCTATTTGGTGAATAGGATGACCTTCTTTGGCATTAAAATCGCCCATGACTATAGTAAAGTTTTGATTGCTATTTCTTTTTCTGTCTAGAGTGCACTGCAGTGAGTCATAAAATAAAATGCTTCCATTTCTTAATCAGTGTGGGATGAGGTGGGAGCATATATTTGGATGATCCATTTTAAGTTTGGAGTTTATTTTAGAAATCCAACTCTCTATTGTCTTTTAGTTTTCCCATAATATAAGTAGTCTCCATTTTTTTAGTTTTATTAAATATTCATCCTGGCTGCGAACTTCACTTAAACCTATGATGTCCCATTTAATATGTTTTAGTTCTTGCTGTCAGATGGTAAGGTCATCCTCTTCTTTAAGTGTTCGACAATTAAATGTTCCTATATAGAGGAAAAGAGGATTGCATTGATTACTGTTATATTTATGAATTCTTTGGGCTATTCCAGTATTGCTTATTATTTGGGAAAGCTTCCCACTGCATTATGCTCTGGCCTTCATAAATGGTTTCGATCAGAGTAGTCATATAGTTGGGAAAATTTAGTCACATCCAGTGTTTGCCCATTTTGGCCATGGGCAGGGCCGGTTTTATCATTAGGCGAACCTAGGCAATTGCCTAGGGGCGCCAGATTTTGCTACATAGTTCGGGGAAAAATTACAACCTTCGAAAAAAATTAGTAAAACCGCACTTAAATATAAAGAGCCAATAGGCTTCGGCGATATAAACATTATTCAAATTAAAGAGATATTAAATCCCACATTGAGTTTCTTATTCGGTTTTAAAACAATGTGGGATTTAATATCCCCTTAATTTGAATAATAGTAAAACCTTGATTAATAATAAAAAACTGAAATAAGTCAAGCTGTCCTGGTGCTCGCTGATGATCCTACATTATTTTTGCCTTTCTCTATTTCTTTCTTTATTATTTTTATAAATATCCATTAGGTGTACGTGTGCTTGTGTGAGTCTGACAAAATATATATAGAGAAACAATGCATAGGGGCACCTAAATTTTCTTTGCCTAGGGGCATCAGATACTCTTGGACCGGCCCTGGGCTTTACAACGTTTCTGTTTTCTTCTTGGCATTGTAGTGGAGGGGTTGTGGCCTAATCTCCCACGCTGGCCACATAACATTTTGGGAGATGCATTTTATAGCTTTCTGCAAGCTCTTTGCTCAGTATCAACTTTGCCACGACTCATTACGATACCATGTTTCCTAGGGTGGTCCACATGAAGGCATGATACTAAGATTTCCTGGATATTTTCCTCCAGACTTCACCGAAATATTGGCACTGCCATCTATATCAGTTCCATCAGGGTTTTTGACCATGTTGTAGGTTGCCAGCCCACCATGGTAAACCATCCCAGGCTTAACTGTGCTCAACATGCCACAAGCATGACTGATGGCTAGTCAGCCAAAATCCTAGTAGGAGAACACAGCTAATCCTCCCCACACACACACACACACACACACACACACACACACACACACACACTGAATCATTGGAGGAGAAGATTGAAATTTGAAATGCCAACATTGGAAAAGATAATGAAGAACGGAATAATAGAATAATGGGTATAAGAGGAGAAATAATGCTTGATTTTGCCTTGAACCATAACACAATAATTTGCAAACAGACTGTAGGAAGTGGACATGATGATCACATGATAGAATGTGCTAGATATGATGCTCATAAGAAAGAGAGTCACAGTCCAGCAGTGTCAAACATTTCAAAGAGTAAACATGAAATTGTACTTGAAAAGAAACTATTTTTCTTTAATCCTTTATATAGACTACTTGTATATAGAGACTGATGACTTCACAGGTTGCCTGATTATTTCAAAATGCAAAACACACTTCCTTTTGGACATGCATAATGCTGTGCATTAAGTGAGGATCACTACCCAGACTGTTTTTGACCTTTATTGAGAGTGAAAAGTAAAAGGATCACATCATTGAAATAAAAGGGAAAGAAGAAAGTGGGATAGAATGGAACCGAAAAGGAAGGGGAAAGAGAGAGAAAGAGGAAAATAGGCCTCAGCTCATTATTTCATCTTTTTAGTTTAATGCTCTCGATTTGATTTTTTCGTATCTCTTGATTTGATCTGCAGATGAAGCAGTTTGAATCACAGTCGTGCTTTGTACTCAGATGATCAGTGAAGCTGACCAGCTTGAGTTGCCAGGGTTCATCTTCAAGGCATCCCTGCTGAAGACTAAGGACCAAAAGAGAACCTTGTGATGATTCATGAAAGCAGTGTTTATATTTCTAAACCAAGATGTTAGTTGGCAGATGTTCCTTTAAGGTAGGCTATGTTAAATATCATAGACATCTTCGAAGTGGAAGAGAACTGCTAAGAGAGAAAAATTAGAGAAAAGTATACTGCATCACAATTCTCTAACTACGAAGCAGAGACTAATGATAAAATAACTAGCTCTCAAGAATGAGTGGCATGAGTTTGAAATCTTGATAAGCTCATATCAAGCTAGAAGCAAATCTGTAAGGAGGAGGTATACTGACCACTCCTACATGGATAAAAACCTTGATACAACATGTTAAGCATTTAAAGTGAAAGACTTAAGGCTGGGTATAACATACTAAATAATCCCCCCCCCCCTGCAGAAAGGAGAGTCCTTGCCATAGAATGGAAGTACTGGGACTGCATGACCAGATTCATCATCACATCTATTCCCCGGCTTATGCAAATCAAAGACCTACGTTCATCCAGAGGCTGTAAAATTATTTCTATGGCACCCATCATATCATCTTACTGGGAGATTCAACTACATAGTGACCAAAGCTTTGGATAAAGTAGGGGGTAATCATCAGAATAGAAACATATGGCTAAAAGATTTGAAAATTTGTATTAAAAATGCACAGCTTACAGACATTTGGAGAACTTATAATCTCCACACAATAAACTACACTTGGGTAGCCAATGATGTTGTTACAGGGCTAGACCACTTCTACATGTCACCTTCCCTTGTCTCTAGAGTAAAGTAGGTATGGCACATCATCAATAAATTGATCTGGTAACCAGACCAATGTATCCCTGGAAGTTATTACCAGACTTTCAGTCCCTTTTCTAATTTAAGTTTCACAATCCTTGCTCCAACTGGAGCAATGCTAGCTGGGATCAGGAGACATGTAGGCACAATTTAAAAATATCCATCAAGCAGAACATGATAAAATGGGGTCGAGAACGTGCATTCCTTCACAAATCCAGACTTTCAGAACTCTACAGGAAAAGAGGCTGATTCCTGGCTAACCATCACTGTTGCATACAGTATAATAATATCATTAGTGAAGTACACCTGGAAATAGCAACTGAAAAGCAAGGCAAGAAGAGAGGAAGAAACTTCAAAATCAGACTCCATCTTTGCTTGGAAGGAAAGCCTTTGCCTGCCTTTTATAACAGGAGTTTACAAAAATTTGTGAGAAAGCAACCATCATCAGTATTTATTTATTTATTCGTATGGAGTTTCCTCCCTTTTTTTCTCCCCTGTCCCTATTGGGGCGAGTTGATCCCCCTCATGGGGGCGGGGGTTTAAGTATTTATGGCTGTAGATCCGTGTGTGTTCACGGGGCAAGTTTGCCTGCTTGTGAGATGAAAAACACCAGATAAACTGGTGGAAAAAACCCTATTGCCTACGCCCAAGACCGGATAACTTGGTTATGGCTGAGGAAGATCCTCAAATTTCTCACATCTTCGACGGGAATCGAACCTGGGACACTCCTTTCCCAGTAGGACAACCTTAAAGAGCTGTAGGACAACCTACAGCTCTTTAAGGAGAATGTCAATAGGTTTCTTCTTTCTCAACCCTTATCTGCTTCTCACACATCACTGATGTGCTGATAGGGGTTCTTGTACTTCTTGTGTGTGGAATTAAAAAAAAAATAAAATAAAAAAAAGAAATCATTTTTCCTGGAAATTGAAGACTAAAGTACAGATTATTCTGCCCTAAATTGCCTGCTATTCAACAAGTTAATTTTCATGTTTAGTTTACATATGTGAAGGCTTATATGTGGTTCATTATTCATAACAGTATAAACAATGCCAAAAGAAGTAAAAAAATGTAATTAATTATTGAATGAGTAATCTCCTTAAGGACTTTGCTTATCAGATTATGAATTAGGATCCTACCAAATCTCAAAAGAAAAAATTGTATAAATTATTTAAAAAAAAATACGTCTGTTAAAAAAAATACTAATATATATATTTTTCACCTCTACATTTTCAGATAAAACTGTAAAAATTTGGGACCTTCATACGGGACAAGAAATTCAAACCCTTAGTGGTCATCCAGGTGATGCAGTAGTTGTACGATACTGTGAATATACTAGACTAGCCTTTACTGCATCAATGGCTTATGTAAAAGTATGGGATGTTCGAGAGAATCCTGCAAAATGCCTCAAGACCTTATGGTGTGTTAATTGTTATGAAATTTGCTCTAATTTTCTTATTAGCTTTATATTGTTATGTAATTCTCTCATTATTATTATAATTAATTATTGTTAATCTCTATGAAGTGGTTTATTTAACTGCAATGAATCCAATTTAATTTGTAAACTCTCTCTCAACCCTAGTATTATCATCATCATCGAATTCCTGACATGTACCCTCAAGGGGTGTACAGGATATGATATTACTACATGAAAAATTTACATCATTACTAACTTCCTATCTACAATTTTTCTCCAAATCAGTCTGTTACTTGTCAAGACTCCAACATTATCAGATCTTATATTTCTATCGTCTAAGGCACTTTGTACCGTATCAATCCACCTATATCTTGGTCTTCCTCTGGGCCGTTTTCCTGCCAACCTGGCAGAGAACACTTGTTTTGCTAATCTTTCCTCGCCCATTCTGTTTGTGACCATACCACCTGAGATTAGCTAACACATTTCTGGATGCTGACAATGTCAAATTCTTTCCTAATTTTCTCATTTTTAATATGATATTGCCATTGATGCCATCTGTTCATGCCTCTAATATTTCTCAGGACTCTCATATCTGAGGTCTCTAGTCTTTGGTCAAGTGTTTTACTTCTGACCCAGCTCTCAGATCCATAAGTTAAAACTGGTTTAAACACTGTCTTTTATACAGCTAATTTAGTGTTCTGACTAATAACTCTCTTATGCCATATGAAGTTATTCAATTGACTTCCTACCATACCAGCTTTGTTGATTCTGTTGTCTATTTCCATATTTAATTTACCATCTACACTACCAATATATAATACAATATACAATACAACCAATATACAAAATCCCTAGTATTAAATGTTGAAAGTTTATTTTTCACTTGGTCAGACTATAATAAATTTAGTTTAATACTTTATCCAAGTGTGTGCAAACAAAGTTTGCGCCTGAAAGTATCTTCAGGACTGGGGTAAAGTGGTACAACACCGGGCAACTCCTTGCAAAGGTGGAGCAAGCTACCAACACTCCTATCTCAGTATCTCCCATAATGCAAAACACATCTCCTTGCGGATATGTATAATGTTATGCATTTATGGTCCTTCCCTTAATGCATAACATTATACATATCCACAAGGAGATGTGTTTTGCATTATTGGAGATACTGAGATAGGAGTGTTGGTAGCTTGCTCCACCTTTGCAAGGAGTTGCCCAGTGTTGTACCACTTTACCCCAGTCCTGAAGATACTTTCAGGCGCAAACTTTGTTTGCACACACTTGGATAAAGGATTAAACTAAATTTATCCTAGTTTTAAAATAAATCAAAAGTTAATCCTTGAATTTTTTCTTGGTGCTATATTCCATTCAGTCATCAGGCTTGAAGAGAAAACACTGCTGCACTCCTAATATTATGTATCCTCTAAACAAAAATAAATGGCGTAGTTTAAGGCTCATGGATTTATTGTAGGGAAAAAATTGATAAATTTTGACATTTTTTGCCTTCTATTAGTCAACAGCATCATCAGGAAACCTGTAGAGAACATACAAAAAGATCTGAACACTTTAAAACATTTTTTTTTAATGAAAGCAATTGGCAAAATAGTTAGTCATGTGTCATTAGATACATCATAAAAGTGGTCTTGTATACCACACAAACAATAAGAGACATCCAGAAGTCATGAACTATAATACCCTGATTTTTGTTCAAAGTGCCTTGTGAACAAACCACTTCAAATTCCTTGAATACTTTGGATGCTTTAACAACCACTTAGATTTTTTTTTTTTTCTGTCTACTGCCTTACTTGATATGCTGTTAGCTAATTGAAGGCAAAACATGTCGAAGTTTGTGTAACTTTTCTAATAAATTGATACAAGCCTTACCCACATTATTGATTTTTGCAACTCTATATATTATCATTATCACACCAAAATCTGCTTTGCTTATAATTCCACTTTCCAAGTCTCCTGGTGGGGGGAGGTAGTTTCAGAATTTTCCTATTTACCTCTCAATTCATGTTCCTGCAGTTGTTAATTATATATCTTATTCCGTAGTCCATATTTTTCTCTTCATTTTCTCCACCATCTCTTCATCTTAAATATAAAAGTTCTAGTCTTGGAATGATAATTCAAACATGGATGAATTAATGCTTTACATAGAAGAATAATTTCTTTGTTCTCTAATTAATGTATTTCTTTTCATAATAATATTCCTATGACTCTCCTTAATATAACAGATGGAAATGTAAATCTGAGACTATATTTGGAATCAGTTGCAATTTCACAGCATTTCCCTAACTTAAATAAATATAGCTTTATCACTCTATCAAAAATTCTGGACACAATTATGATTACACACAATTATTGTATTCAGTCTGTTGGCCTTCTTCTCCTGTGGCCTATGTCTAGATACATATTTTTGTGCAAATGATGATGCCTTGGTGATATAGACAAAATATTACTTAATAATTAAATAAAAGTTAAACATTATCCCTAGACCTGCTTATTTCATTAATGAAAAATATGAATGATAATTGGCATCTAAGTATCCATTGTCTTTAAGAATAAAATAAAATTATTCATGTATAGAAGTATGCAGCACAAGTGTTTTGTACTTAAAGATGCCCATGGTGAATTTTGCTACACCACTCTAGCTGATTAGATAATTTCTTTAGCTCTGGTCTTAGTATTTTCCATTTTGTTAAGAATACATCAGATTACTGTGTATTGGCATGGTCACCTGAGTTTCATGGAGATGGAAAGACGGTTGAGAGGTTTACTGGCAAGTAATCAAGATGATAACGGGACTATTAAATTGTCTGCATGAAGACAGCTTCAGGGAATGTGTTGTCCAAGTTTGAGAAATAGATGGAGGAAAGAGATATGATGGAAACATTCAAGATACTGTGGGGATTCTTACAGTACAGTACAGTTTGATTTTGTATATTATGGATAGTGGAGGTAGAACTCAAGGTCATCCTTAGATGCTAGCTTATAAGTGTTGTTAGGAAGCAAGTGATGAGTGTGGGATTGGCTACTGCTAAATGTTGTGAATGAATCTTCAGTAAATGTGTATAAGAAGAGAAAAAAAATAAGGAGATATGATAGATAACAACATATAAGTATCCGAACGGGCCCCTCTCTAAATGAATCCTTGGACTTTGTAGACGTGCATTAATGATAATCATAATAATAATTTATCTCTGCACGTGAGAAAAATGAATAATGTTACAGATTATAGTAGGATGAAGAAACCATGCTTCCTTCTAAAGTTGTGACTTTATTGATGGAATATTTTGCAGGAATTGTTACCTTTCCCTTTCTTAAAAAAAAAAAAAACACCTATTTTCTTTCTGTGGAGTATACTGAAGAATAATGCATGAACGCAGAGTTTATCTTGGGCAGAATATAAACCTGCTCTTCATAGAATTAGAATTAGAATGCTTAGCGAAAAATCGCTAAGCATTCTAAGTCATTTGGTGAAGGAGAATTTATCAAAGAATGTCTGCTGGATGTTGCAAGTATAATATGTCCTGAAAAGAAAAAAAGACTTCGAGAATATTCGTTTGTCAAGACATACTGTTGTCTGATGGATAGAAATTATGGCTGATGATATCAAAAAAAGTTTAAAAGAGAAGATTGCTAGATTGGAGGCATTTTCAATTGCTTTGGATGACAGCACCGATGCCTCTGATACAGCACAACTAGCAATATTTATTCGAGGAGTTGATACAGATTTCAACATCACAGAAGAATTATTGATGCTTCGGCTGTTAAAAGGAACAACTACCAGTGAAGATATATTTGAAACAGTCAACACAGTCTTTGAGAGATTTGGGCTTAAATGGAGTTCACTATCTGGCATATGCACTGATGGAGTCCCTACAATGGTTGGTGCACAGAAGGGATTTATTGGAATAGTTCATGAAAGAGCAATAGAACTACAGATCCATCCGGAAAATTTAACAAATTTTCACTGCATTATCAACCAACAAAATCTGTGTGCAAAATCGATTAAATTCACAAATGTTATAGAAGTTATAGTAGCCAGTATTAATTTTATTAAGTCACGTGCACTTAATGACCGTCAATTTAAGGAGTATTTGGCAGACCTATTTTCAGATTATGAAGATGTGTCTTATTATTGTGAAGTGAGGTGGTTGAGTCAAGATAAAATGCTAAAACGATTTTACGATCTGAGACAAGACATTGCAGATTTTATGAACATAAAAGGAAACACAATTATCCAAGTAAAAGACGATGAGTGGGTGTGTGATTTAACATTCTTTGTAGATGTCACTGGATACCTAAACGAACTGAATCTTAAATTGCCAAAACAAGGACAATTGGTTCATGAACTGCATGGACATGTCAAAGCTTTTTGTAATAAACTAAGATTGTTGGAAAGTCAGATAAGAGCTAAAAATTGTTATAATTTTCCTGCTGTAGCAACTCATAAAAATATCCCTTATAATTGTTATGGAGATGAACTGAAGGCACTAATAGAGCAATTTGATACAAAGTTTGCCGACTTCAAAAACAAAGACTCCACATTCGCTATATTTACTCGTCCGATGGATACTGGTGTAAATAATGTGCCAGAAAACTTACAGATGGAACTTATTGAGTTTCAGGTGGATTTAGTTTCTAAAATCACAATTTAACAACATTGCTTTGACGGATTTTTATGAATTTTATTAGGTGGAAGAAAAATATACAAATTTATGCGCCTTTTCAAGAAAAATCATTTGTCTTTTCGGCAGCACATATATGTTTGAACAGTTTTTTTCGAGGATGAAATACAATAAATCAAAACTTCGATCAAGAATAACGGACGAAAACCTCGAAAATTCTATGCGATAATCCTTAAGTAATATTAACGTCAATATTGATAGTCTCGTAGTTGAAGTACAAGGCCAATCTTCACATTTAATTGTTATGTCGTTCATTATATTATAAAATTTATGTAAAGCTTTATACCAAAGCATTATATTATAAATAAATGAAATATGAAGTAGCAACTTGTTTTAATTCATTTAATATTAATTTATTTTATTTAATAATTTGGTCCGTCCCTTGACTCGGAGACAGAATGATAATTTGGCCCTTGAACTAGGAAAGGTTGCCCGTGCCTGCTCTAGGACATCTTCCATTTGGGTGATGTAAAAAGGTTCTCCTCATTAGCCTGTTATCCTTCATTCTTTCCAGGTGACCTAACCATCTCATTTGACTAGCTCTGATTTCATTTACTATTAGTGGCTTCTTAAAAAGCTCATAGTTCTTTATTCATTTGCCTTCTCAATTCATCTTTAACTGGACCGAATATTTTTCTTAAGATTTTGTTTTCGAAGTGTTGTAATTGATCTTCATCAGCTTTTGTTATATTCCATGTCACTGTACCATATAAATACAACTAGTCTAATTGGCATTCTGTAGGTATTTATTGTAGATTCATATGACAGATTTTTAGATGAGAGGAGGTGCTGAAGTGAGAAATATGATTTATTATCTGCTTGGATTCTCATCTTTATTTCTGTTTGGATCTTATTGTCTTTAGTTATTATAGAGCCTAGATATTTAAATTGTATTGAGTTTTTCAATATCATGTCAGCAAATTTTTGAATAGTTGATGGCTTATTGAGATCATTATGTCTAGATACTTTTAAATATTCTGTTTTATTTTGGTTAATATTAAGACCTATTTTTTCAGAAGAGGCTTTAAGGTTTATAAAAGTTTAAATTATATCATCTGCACTTTTTCCTATAATATCAATATCATCTGCATACCCCAGGAAAGATGCAGAACATGATACAGTACTTTTCTAAAGCTATGTTGAATAGTATAGTGATATCGCATCTCTATGTTCTAGACCTGACAATATGTTGTTAGCGAGGACTGTACATTGATTTTCCTGTACACACATTTTGACCAATGTGATTAATTTTTCTGGTATTCCAAATTCCTTTAAGTTATTCCATAGACTTTCTTGATGTATGCTGTCATATGCTTTTTGGAAGTCTATGAAGAGATTATGACGTTCTTTATTGTATTCCCAATTTTTCTCTAGAATTTGTCTCAAGGTGATCAATGGTTGATCGATTTCTTCTGAATCCTGCCTGATATTCTCAGAGAATCTGCTCTGCATATGGGATAATTCTTTTTAGGATAATATCAAACAGGATTTTGTAACTAGTATTTAAAAGTGAGATGACTCTATAGTTTTCAGATTTCCTTTTATCACCTTTTTTTGTGGATGGGGATTATTGATTCTTTCCAGTCTTCTGGCAGTTTTTCATTTTTCTATATGAGTTTAATTAGTGTGAACAGTTTTTTAGCTAATTCTTTTCCTCCATATTTAATTTGTTCATATGTAGTTTTATCAAATCCTGCAGCTTTATTATTTTTAAGATTTTTAATGCTTGTTTGTATTTCACTAAATGATGCTCTTTGACTTCTGGTTCACAAGTAGAGTAAATTCTGGCTAGGACTGTTGCTTTGCGATTTTGGCAGTTTAGCAGCTATTTGAAATATTCCCTCCACCTTTCAGCCATCTGTTTGTCGTTTGCAATAATTTGTTCTTTATTATCATTAATTATTGCAGTTCTTGATTGATAGCCTGTCTTTAGTTTATTTATACCTTGAAAAAAGTTCCTTGCATTTTTTTATTTATTCTTTTTATCAGTTTTATCAATTCATTCTTTTAGATATAGTCATTTTTCTTGCCTAATAATTTTGTTTGTTTCCCTGCTAGCAGATCTATAGTTTTGATAGTTATTGTTGTTCTGTTGGTTCTGAAAGCATTTAAGCTTAGCTCTTTTTTCATTTCTATTGCTTCATTGCATCTGTTATTAAATTCATACCATTTATTATGGTATGAAATATTTTGGAATCCTAAAACTTTTTCAAATGCTCTGTTTATACACCACTTAATTTCATTCCATAGAGTATCAATATTTTCAGTTTCTTCAACATTATTATGCTCTGCTTTTGTTTCACTAGAGTAGTTTGATCTTATGTATTGTTTTCTCGAACTACTGGTACAAAATATAACATGTCTATCATACAATTGTCATCAAAAAGCACAGAGTTGCCCATAAGTCACAAAGGGGTTTAAAATGTGAATAAATTTTTTGATTATTAATTTTTTTCATTTTATTATTTTCAGGTATTCTAAGGAACGTTTGGGGAATTAATCATAGAAAAGTTTGCAATGCAACAACGAACTAAAATTGTGCAAAATCTTGAAAATACCATTTTAATGTCAGAATTTTGCAAAGATCTGTAATTAATTGGCCATCATGTTCTCCAGATCTGATTAACAGCTATCATGGAACATGCCATAGAAACGATCCATCTTTGTAAAGTAGAAAATGGAAGGCATTTACATGATGTGGTTTTTCATAACCAATTTTGAAAAAAATGTCCATGTTCTGTATTTCATTATAAAAAAAAAATAATAAAATAAATAAAAAAGTTATTAAATGTTAAAAACGCCTTCATGACTTATGGGCCACTTCATTGGAGACAAAAATCACCATCAGAAGATTGAAAATTTAGAGGGCATAATTACTTGTGGGTGGGTGCACAAATTATGGAGGAATTTTCTTACCTGAGTGTTCCAGGTAAGATTTTTGCAAGCATATTTGAAGAAGACTAAAAAAAAATTGTCGAAAATAAAATTGGGTTCATGTCAAACAGGTTGTCGAATTCATTTTTTACTTTAAGACTGACAGTTGAAAAATCATGGAAATATAACAAGGATCTGCATTTAAGTTTTGTAGATCAAAGACATAGGACAAAGTTACAAGAGAAAAAGCTGTTCAAACACTAAAATTATACATTGTATAATTTTAATGTTATTGCTTAGTAAAATACATTGTATCAAGAGATACAGTCTATATTTAATTATTGAAAGTTTTTTCACTTGCTTATAAATTAAATAAAAGATGCCAAGAAATTATAATTATCATCAAATTACTGACAATGTGCCCTCAAGGGGTGTACAGGATATAATAGTACTTCATGAAAAACTTACAAGAAAAATTGTATCTACAGTTTTCCTCCATATCAATCTGTTACCTATTAAGACTTCAACATTATCAGATCTTATATTTCTGTCTTCTAAGGCACTTTTTTTGCTGTATCAATCCACCTATATCTTGGTCTTCCTCTGGGTCTTTTTCCTGCCAGTCTGGCAGAGAACGCTTATTTTGCTAATCTTCTCTCTCCCATTCTGTTTAAGTAACCATACCACCTGAGACCGTACCACCATCATCAGCAGTGTTTTATTTCTAACCCAGCTCTCAAATTCGTAAGTTAAAATTGACCTTGAACACTGTGTTGTATACAGCTAATTTAGTGTTTTTACTAATTTCTCTCTTATTCCATATAAGTTGGTTCAGTTGACTTCCTACCCTACCATCTTTGATTCTGTTGTCTCTTTCCATATTTAATTTATCATCTTCACTAAAAATCATAGCTAAGTAGCTTAAATGTTTTACTTGTTTTAGATTCGCCATTAACAGTGCAGTTGATAGTTTTATTTTCAGGGATTGTAAAATTTCTTCTTTTGTTTTATGGTCCCACTTGGTATATGCAGCTGTTTTTTCTGAGAAACTTCATTTCTACTGTTTGAATTCGTTTTTCATCTTTCCTTTTTATGGCCCATGTTTCGCTCCCGTATAGCAGAGTTGATTTTGACAAGACATTATATAGTCTGTAGTGTGTTTTTGTACTAGGAATGGCTTAAATATATTATTTATTATGCCATTTACTTTGAACAAAGTTTGATATTTTGGTTGTTGATGTTGTTGAGTCCATTGAAGAGCTTCTGGATATCACTGTGGATATGTAGAACTGCTTTGGCAATCTGTTGAACTTTGGTGGAGTAGAGCTTTTCTCTAGGGTTATTGTCAATTTTCTGTAGATCAGCAGCAATTGCTGGACAAGAATAGATATGGACTGGTGTTAGTTCATCTCCTGGACAGTTCTTGCATGTTTCATAGCTCCTACCATCTGGCTGAATTTTCATGCCTTTAAAATGTTCCATCCTTAGTCTGGTGATGGTTGTAGTTATTTCTCTATTTTCATTAATTTCACTGATTTCATTCTTCTTCTTGATAGTTTGTTTTACCAATCTTATTTTGGTGACAGAGTTAGCATCAGTTAATGATAGTGGGTGTAATTTTTGAGGTAGGTATCTTGCTTCTTTGGCTAGTCTGTCTGCTCTTTCATTGCCTTCAACATATTTCTTCAAGATATTTTGGTGTCTGTCTTTTTCTTCTTTTTATGATAAATCACATCCCAAGTATCTGAAAGTATTTACTTGTTCTAATATTTTATTATCTATCACTATCAATCCTTCTCAACCATTTCTCAAGTATAGTTGCATAAATCTTACCAGGAACACTCAGTAGGGAAATACCTCTGTAATTCTAATATTCAGTTTTATTTCCCTTTTTGTATATGAGTACTATGAGAGCTCTATTCCAATCATCTGGAATTTGTCCTTCTGCCCAGGCCTTCTGAACTATGCAGTGCAGCCACTGTAAGACTTCTCCATACTGAGCATTTCTGGTTGAATATCATCTACTCCAGCTCCCTTTCCACATTTCAGCCTTTTTCATTACTTTTTCTACTTCAAGTATGCATATATATTCCTGATTGCATGTCTGTTGAGTGTTTTTTAACACAATGCTGTCATCACTGCTTGTTTCATTTAGCAATTTTTCAAAGTAATTACTCCATACACCAAGGATCTTTTTCTCCAGTTTCATGTCACCTTTATCATCTCTAATTCCTTTTACAGCACTCTTTCTTCCATTTGGTAGAGGATATTAAACAGCTAAAGGAGAGATTGACTGATAATGAGAAGAAGAAGGGAGTTAATCTTATAAAGAAAAAATCAAAGGATAGTCGTATATCAGTGTATGGGGACTCGATCATTAGAGGTGTGATTACTAATAAAGTGCAGAAAACATGTTTTCCTGGTGGAACAATAAAACAAATAACTGATGCATTGCAGAAAAGGAAATACTGGGCGTCAAAATTAGTGGTAGTCTTGGACACAAATGACTTAGTTGGGGAGAAGAAGAATGTTGATAAAAACTCGAGGAAGTTGTTGCAGCAGGTAAAAAGGAATAGTGTTGTTGGGAAAATCTTAGGCTTGTTGCCCAGATATGATAACAATGAATTGAGAAGGAGAGTGGAGATAATGAATAGTAAGATGGCTGAGTTGTGTGAGGCAAAGGGGGTTCAATTTGTAAATCTATGGAGTGAATCTGAAGGGAAGTTCAATTGGTATAAAGCTGATGGATTACATTTGAATGGGTTTGGTGTTGAGCATTTAGAAAGGCTATTATTTTCTCAGAAGGCACACAGTCAAGAAGTTAATGTAGCAAGTGATCAGAGTGCAGCAGCACAAGGTGATGGAATGCATAAAGGTGAGGATGGGACAGGTAAGAATGGAAATCACAGTAAGGATCAGGGAAACGGGAGTGGTCAAACCGAAGAGAGAGGTGTAGTATAGCAGCTAGAATAGAGAATGTTGGTGCTGGTAGAATGGCCTCAAGCACACAGTGATTGTTATGTTTATACACAAATGTAAGGAGTATTCGAAACAAGAGCTGAGTTTGTGGCATTGATTGAAATGGTATGCCCAAAAGTAATTGGAATAAGTGAAACTTGGTTGTCTGAGGAGGATGTGATGTCAGGAATAGAATTAGAAGGATATATAAGTTTCAGGAAGGACAGAGATGTGAATAAAGGAGGGGGAGTGTTGTTAATTATTGCAAAGGAATTGTGTCTGAAAAGTGTATCTGAAGTAAGTAAAGTGAAGTTGATGGTGCATGCACAGATTTTGAATCTATGTGGTGCGAAGTTGAAATAAACAGGTTAGTATATCTGATAGGATGCTGTTATAGGCCAGAGAATACTGATTGTGAAATGTTTAGGCAAATGAGTTGGGCATGTAAAAAGCAGGTGATCCTGATGAAAGACTTTAATTACAGGAATGTAGACGAAGGAGGAGATAGTGTATGGGAACAAGGAGAGCTAATTCATGGAATTTCTGAGAGATAAGTATCTTAAGCAGCACGTGATTGAAGCAATTTAGGGGCTTTGATGTTTTGGATTTGGTGATAACTTCACAAGATGCAATTGTTAATGAAGTGTTGACACTGCTGCCACAGTTGGTGAGAGTGATCATGGGGTACTTGTTTTGGAAGTGATGAAACAAAAAAGGTCACTGCCAAAAACAGATACACGTGGAAGTATAAAGCAGGTGATTATAGGAACCTGTAGTCAGTTACCATCAGTACATTGGGTAGATGAGCTGAGCAGAAAAGATGTTGGCAATGCATGTAAACTCACAAGGCAGTATCTGGCAAAAGCAATGTATGGCTGCATGCCGAGAGTTCAGTGAGTAAATTCAGTGGGAGTGAAATGGATGAACAGCGAAATCAAGCAAGCTGTGCTGGAAAATAAAATGTTGTGGAAGAGGTACAAGACAGTTAGTGGTGATTAGATCCATGAAGAGTATAAAATGTAGGCTAGAAAGGTAACGAGCATGGTAAAGAAAGAAAAGGTGCAGTATGAGAGGAGATTGGTGGGTCAGGCCAAGATTAACTCAAGGTAATTTTTCTGCTATATGATTATTATTATTATTTGACAGCTCCAGGGAGTCCAAGGACTCATCAAGGGAGGGCACTTTTTCTACAACTCCGTCTCCTCCATTCAATCACCAACTGACTGCAACTGCACCAACACCATCTACTGCCGACCACCACTGGTATTTCCACAGACAATCACAAACATCCATGCCCAAGGTGGGATTTGAACCCGCAGCCTTTTGGCTGGAGAGCAGATACACTATCCACTCAGCCAACCAGGCCGGCTATATGACAAACAAGAGAAAGAATAATTATGGCGGGTTGACACTGGTGGATAGTCAGGCCAGCAGAATAACAGTTGCAAAGAATATAGTGAAATTATTGAACAAGCACTTTATTGGCATATATCTTACTTGTGTAAATGATGCAATGCAATATATAGAAGGGTAGCAAGAATTAGGAGAATTGGAAGTGAAGGAATCAGGGTATATCAGGTTTTGGTTGGGTTAGATGTTAATAAGGCTGCAGGAATGGATGACATATCACCATATATTCTTAAGGAATGTGCACCACAGTTGGTTATGCCCTTGACCTGGTTATTTAATGAAAATCTTGCAGTGGGTGGGGCTTCTAAGGAGTTGAAAGAAGGGAAAATAGTACACGCAACAAACATGGTTCTAAGACAGAAGTCTCCAACTATAGGCCAGTCTGTATAACTGCAGTTGTGGTCAAGGTGTTGGAGAAATTGGTAAGGAATAGAATAGAATACAAAATTTGGTTGATGGACATAGCCTTCTTTATGATGGTCAGCATAGATTTGTAAAGGATAGGTCCTGTTTTAGTAATTTACTTGCATTTTATGATAAGGTCATGAGTGTGTCATACAAGGGAGAATCATATACAGTGATATTCTTAGACTTTGCAAAGGTGTTTGATAGATTACCACATGATAAGTCGTTTGATAGATTACCACATGATATACAAGCTGCAGAGGATGGGAATAGATAGTATATTGGTTAGGTGGATCAGAGATTGGTTCTCTGAACGATACAAGCAGGTTGCATATGATGGAACAGTGTCTCAAAAAAAGCAGGATAACCAGTGGCATGCCCAGGGTTTTCTGTTTTTGGGCCCCAGCTGATTAACTTGTTTGTAAATGATATATCATGGGCTGACTGGGAATTTTCAGTTGTTTGCTGATGCTGCAAAGTTGGGAAGAATTATAAGTATCACTATGTTAATTCCCTCCAGGAATATTTGCATAGACTTTTGACTTGGACAAAGGAATGAGGTTGTAGTTTAATATCAATAAGTGCAAGGTGTTGCATTTGGGTGCAGAAATATAAGGCTGTTTACTATATTATAATAAATTTAGTTTAATCCTTTATCCAAGTGTGAGCAAACAAAGTTTGCGCCTGAAAGTATCTTCAGGACTGGGGTAAGGTGGTACAACACCAGGGCACTCCGTGCAAAGGTGGAGCAAGCTACCAACAATCCTATCTCGGTATCTCCCATAATGCAAAACACATCTCCTTGCGGATATGTCTAATGTTATGCATTAAGGGAAGGGCCACAACCCAGACTAGTTTCGACCTTTATTGAGGTCTCTTCAGTGGGAGCCAGGCCCAAGTAGAAATACCAGGCAGAAGAATTAGCAGGTCATCTCTACCTATAGGAGTTGCCAAATGGTGTGCCACCCTTTTTTAATAAATTACTCTGGATTTAGAGAAAGATGTTGAAAGTTTATTTTTCACTTGGTTAGAGTATGATAAATTTAGTTTAATCCTTTATCCAAGTGTGAGCAAACAAAGTTTGCAAGGAGTGCCCTGGTGTTGTACCACCTTACCCCAGTCCTGAAGATACTTTCAGGCGCAAACTTTGTTTGCTCACACTTGGATAAGGGATTAAACTAAATTTATTATACTCTAACCAAGTGAAAAATAAACTTTCAACATGTTTACTATATCGATGGTGCCATAGTGCAGAAGTGGGTGAGATTAGAGATTTGTGAGTGGTTGACAGTAGACTGAAGTTTAGAGAGCATATTGTTAGTGTTACAAAGGCTGCACATTGTAGTGCTGCTATGATGAGAAACACTCTAATGTGCATGTGGAAGTGGTCAATGTGATGTGGAGACATTGGAGAGGGGGGCCAGAGATGAGTGACTAAGACAATATCAGGAGTTTGGAATGCTGGTTGCAGAGTTTAGTGGATAGGAGGAAGAGAGGTGATATGATAGAGACATTTAAGTTAGTGAGAGGATTTTGTCAGATTAATCTATATATGGAGTAGATATTTTACATGGAGAATTGTCAGTGAATGGAATGCATTACCAGAATGTGTTGTTAATGCAAGGTGTGTTAAGGATTTTAAGATTGTCAGTTGAATGAACCTTCCATGATGAGTCTGTCGATTCCATGGAGGGTGTAATAATAATAATAATAATTTCTGAGCTTTTTCTACAACCTCCAGAATATCTTGCCACCTTCTTGATATTTATTTCCTATGTTCTTTCCAAAGTCTTCCCATGACTTTCATTTAGTTAGTTTTGCAGTGTTTAGCTTCTTACATTTATGTCTGTATTCTCTAAGGGCACAGCCTAACTTATTTGCCAGGAATTTTCAATCTGTTTTCTTCTTTTCCTTCACCAGGAAGAAAACATCACTATCAACAATAACATAGTCAATGAGACTTTTCTTATTCCTTGCCTCTTCTCTCCATGTGAATTTGTGCATGCACATTTTTATATTTGAACATGGTGTTAGTAATAACCAGTCCATGTCCTGAGCAGAAATCCAACAGGTATTAACAATTATTATTAGCTTTGCTCTTTTCTCCAAATTTTTCCAAAATGTTCTTATATGTCTAGTAATCATTTCATACTCTGCTGTTTAGATCTCCAACAAGAACAAACTTTTTCATTGTGTCAGTTGCTTTCTCTAAAGCCTCAAAAAATCCCTCCACTTTTATCTTAGGAGAACCTTCTGAAATTATATTCTTCCTTAATCCTTTATCCAAGTATAAGCAAAAAAAAGTTTGTGCATGAAGTATCCATGACTAGGATAATTGTATATAAAAGAGTCTAATGACTTCACATTAACTGCCTCTGTTTCGCATAATGCAAAGCACACATTCTTTTGGGTATATTATTATTACGTGACACTTCCAGTAAGTCCAAAGACTCATTGAGGGAGGGCACCTACTCCACAACTCTGTCTCCATCTCTCAATCCACCAACTACAACGAACCACAACTACCTTCATTATCTCCACCAGCTCCATCTGCTTCCATCCACCACCCCTGGTATTTTCATACACAATCACAAACATCCATGCTTATGGTTGGATTCAAATCTGTAGCCTTTTAGCTGGAGAGCGGATATGCTAACTACTCGGCCAACCTGGCGAGCAGCTATGCATTATGGAAGAGCCACTATTGATATCTCTTCTTGTTCTGGCTTCCACTGATGAGACCTCAAAAGTCAAAACTGGTGTGGGTAGGGTCCTTTCCATAATGCATAACTTCATCCACACCTGAAAGAATGATGTGTGCTTTCCATTTTAGGATACTACAGCAGTTAATGTGAAGTCATTAGATTCCACTATATATGAGTAAGCCTTCATGAAGGTACTTTACGCACATACTTTCTTTACTTATGCTTGGATAAAGGATGAAACAATAATAGAATTTCTTGACATCTTATTATTTAGTTTGTATTTAAGTTGTGAGTGTGAGCTAGCAGTTAGAATAGAAGGAAGTATGGGAAACTGATTTAATACAAAATCAGGTGTGAGACCAGGGTGCACGTATCTTTACTATCCATATAGAAGATGCGTAGTAAAGATATCTGCACCTCTCAAAAGATGTCAAAATTGGATGTGTTAATCATGTGGAAGTCAAGAATATGGGGGTTGATATTTAGGTCTATAGAGGGGTATGATATTAGTGATTCATTTTAGAAATTGTGGACTGTAAACCATGTTATAAATAACTATTTTAATTTTCTTGATGTTTCGACCTTTATATGAAGGTGTATATATCTGGAGTATATACAAATATTCAAGGACAAGCTGAGTTACATTTCTCACAGTAAGCTAAAGAAACAATGATTTGATCACCGATTATTCTACTGCAGGGGTCCTCAATGCATGGCCACCTGTGGCCCGCAGAGCTATTTGCCGTGACCACCAGCCATTTTGAAAAAATGACTACTTAACATTAAAACGCGATGAAATAAAAAATAATTTCAATGAAGCCAGCAGGCCACTAAGCTATAATGCGGTATTTAGAATTGTAGGATGCTTTCCAGATTCACAAGGAATGCTGTGCATTTGATACTTTACATAAACTCCTATAAAAATAAATACTAAATAGACATACATCTTTAGCAATCTACCAGTACCAAATGATACATAAGTACTAGTACTAACATCACAGGTAGATGGCTGAAGCAGTAGTTTGTTCAAGTGCGCTGTCTAGTGCCTTCCAGATACATCTCGAAGGTTCTCGATACTTCGTTATTTTCATGTAAATACAAGAGGATATCATCCTCAGTCAGTCGTGAACAGTGTGATATTCATGTATAAGCACACGCAGGTTCTCCGTATCAGCCATAGCCTATTGTGGTTTTGTATTGCCAGACTTTTTTCATTAGTGTGAGATATATTCAGTGGATAATAACCGTTACATGGCCATTTTGGATCATTTTTTGGGTTCACTTCCATCACTATGACATCTATGAGTAAAAAGCATAAATCAAATGATTCTTGTCGGGTTTTTAATGAAAAGTGGACCAATTTGTACTTTTTTTGTGCCAAAATAAATATTAAATAGACATATACCAGTGTGTTTTAATTTGTCATGAATCAGTGTCAGTATCAAAAGAATACATTATAATGTATTCTTTTGATACTGACTTTTGAATTAAAAGAATACACTATAAGACAAAGCATGCATTCCGTTTTGATCACCTTCAAGGGTGGTTTTGTGTGGATAAAGTGAACTGCCTCCAAATTGATTTAAAATGCCAGCAGGGTACGTTTAAAAGGCAGAGGGAAGCGTGTGTCAAAGTAAGTGATGTAATAGCTGAAAAAATTGCTAAAAAATCAAAAGCCTTCTTGGAGGGTGAGTTTGTGAAAGAGTGTCTCATCGCTGCTGGGAATATTCTGTGCCCAAATAATAAGCAAGTGTTTAAAAAATCGAGTTTGTCTGGAGTAACTGTAGCACAACGTGTCGAAGAACTTGCCAGTGACATTGAAGGAACTTTAAAAAAATGGTCGTCCGAATGTACGTCATATTCACTTGCTTTAGATGAGAGGAGCACAGATGTAAAGGATAATACAGCACAACTGGCTATCTTGTCCGTGGCATTGATCAACAATTCAATGTGACAGAAGAATTGCTAGCACTCGTACCTATGAAGGGAAATGACGAAAGGTACTGATATTCTTGATGCCACCAAGAAAATACTCCAGCGTTTCGACCTTAGCTTAACCAACCTCGAGCATGTGTTAACTGATGGTTCCCCTGCTATGGTGGGAAAGAACGAAGGGTTTGTTGCACTGCTATGGAAAGAACCAGAACTAGAAGGAAAAGATTTCGTCCATTGCCACTGTTTAATCCACCAGAATTTGTGCCAAAACCTATTGGATTTGAGAATGTCATGAAAGTTTTTGTGACTGTCGTCAACATTATTAGGGCAAGAGGATTGAATCATCATCAATTCCAAGAGCGCAAAGCGGATCATGGCGATGTGGTTTATTATAGTGATGTGCGTTGGTTGTGCAGAGGGAAGGTTCTTAAAATAGTCTTTGACTTAAAGAGCGGAATACAGCAGTTCATGCAAACCAAGGGGAATCCGATTGTGGAATTTAACGATCTGAAGTGGATGACAGACTTTGCCTTTGTGACCGACATCTCTTTGAATTTCTATGAATGACCTAAATATGCGGCTACAATCCAAAGATCAACTGGTGCACACTGTTTGAAGCACAAAATTCAGGAGGCACAACTCGCAAAAAAATACTTAATTTTCAGCTTGTTGCTGAGTCCAACTGCTCGTCTCCTGATGAATACGCTACAAAATTAGCCATGTTGTGAAGTGAGTTCGAAGAGAGATTTAGTGATTTTCGTAACCAACAGTCTTCTTTAGATTAATTTTCAATGCCATTCAGTGTCAATGCTGCCAAAATGCCAGGCTCAGTACAAATGGAGCTACTTGAACTCCAAAACAACCAGCATGCTTGTTAGACGTGCACTTTGTTAGGAAGCATGTGAGCAGTTCTCCAGAATGAAGCATGTGAAATCCAAGACAAGAACTCAGATTATGGACCAACATCTCGAGAATACTCTGCATGTATTCACTTCCAATATTGATGCCAACATCGACCAGCTGGTCAAGGAAAAATGTTACCTATGACATTGTAAAAAATGAATGTTTTCTTCATTAAATTATCTTTTTTCTTCAAATATTGATTGTATTTACTTATCATGAACCTGACTCCTACCTCTGCTCTTAAAGCTGAGTTTCTTTATTTTTATAGGATTTTATGTAAAGTATCAAATGCATGGCGTTCCTTGTGAATCTGGAAAGCATCTTACAATTCTAAATACCGCAGTATAGCTTAGTGGCCCACGGGATTCGTTGAAATTTTTAATGCAGCCTGCACTGTCTGAAAGGTTGAAGACCCCTGTTCGACTGGCATGACCTCTAGTGAAAAAAATAAAATAAGAAAATAAAAATACAGATAAAATTAATTAATTGTTTAGAAACTACATCAAAGCTAAATTCTATTTAAGATAACATGAGAGAAACATTTTTTCATATAGATAGTTTTCTTACAGTAACAATAATTTTGAACATGACAATTGTTATATTAGATTTAGGATTCTGGATTATCTATAGTCCTGTTGGAGAAAGGTTTCATGGGTAAAACATGTGCCTTCCATATGCTTGGGATTTTTAGACCATCATTATTATTCAGATTGGGGTGGTTGATAAGAATCTCACAGGCTTCCTTAAATTTGCATTCACACCATGTTTTGGTATGATGTAAACAACTGGTGCTTTTCCAGTCAATTCTGTAAAGTGTTCAGGGCAGTATCAGAAAGGCCATAGTTATTATATTTAATGTTTGTTCCATTTGTCTGATAGGAATTGTGAGTCCTGTTTCCCCTATGGTAGATTACAGATGCAATAAATGCGGTATACTCCAGGATAGACCAGCTGAGGGAGTGGGTGTTTGGATGAGTTGAGTAAGCTTTTTAATTTTGCAGGAGGTTTGAAGGTGACTTTGAGGTTGTATTTCTGTAGTATTCTGTTTACTTTATCTGATGTCCTTTTAATGTAAGGAATGGTTATAGTTTTATTGTAGT
This sequence comes from Typopeltis vanoorti, assembly GCF_054136105.1. Classification (NCBI taxonomy): domain Eukaryota; kingdom Metazoa; phylum Arthropoda; class Arachnida; order Uropygi; family Thelyphonidae; genus Typopeltis; species Typopeltis vanoorti. The sequence continues at coordinate 63,570,972 of NC_143566.1, forward strand.
CTGGTTTATCTTTTGTTTTTTATTGAAGTCTTGTAGAGAATTTTGTTAATAGTGTTTTGGCTGTAACCATTTTTTAGAAAAGTATTGATGATAACTTTAAATTCGTCTTTCAGCACTTGTGCATTGGAGCATATATTCAAAGCCCTGTTTTTTAGAGTATTAATGACATCTAGTTTTTGTATAGGTGGTTGTAGGAGTTTATGTGTATATATTGGCCATTACGTGTTGGTTTCTGGTAAACAGTGAAGGAAAGACTGCCAGAAGGAAGACATGTGACAAGTGTATCTAGAAACAGAAGTGCGTTCTATTTTCATATCTCAATTGCGAACTGTATGCGTTTGTGTACGAGCCCATGGCTGTGCCTTCTTTTTGTAGGTAGAAAGCATTTTGCCATACAAAATAACATAGTACATGCGTAATGTATTATGTTATTTTAATAGAACGTAATACATGCACAAAGAGCACCGTGATATCTGGAGGGAATTTGTTCTGTAAAAGAAGGATTGTGTCATTGATTGGGACATTCGTAAAGTGAGCAGAGACATCACAACTGACTAATAAATCATCTTTTTCTAATGATGTATTTGATTATGTTTATGAAATGTTGTGTGTTTTTCTGATATAGGAGGGGGAATGACCTACCAACTCCTTGAGTGTTGCCACACTTGATGATATTATGCTTTTTAAGAGCTTTATTAGATATGTTTGTAATATGAGTTGTAAATCTCAGTTCAGTATCTAAGGTTAGGCCTAAGTATTTTGGAGACTGTTTTTCCTATTTTGGTATTACATATTTTGATTTTGGGGGTTGTAATTGTGTGTATATTTTCTGTCAATGGAGAAGATACTCAGTTTTTTTTTTTCCAGATTTATCTGCAATGCAAATTCCTTTGCCCATCTTTCTAAGTCTTTCATTGAATTATTTAGGACTTTTTCAGATTGTTGAGGATTATATTTTATGTGCCAGATTGCTATATCATCCACATAGCATGCTGTTTTTGTGTCATTTATTATGTGAGGATGTATATTGTTCATATAGATGAGAAATAGGAATGGGCTTAAAACAGAACCTCGTGAGACTCATAAGTTCAATGCATGTTGGAATAAATTCCATTTACTTTCATTTTTCTTCCTTTCATGAAATCTGAAATCCTAATTAATGCATTCTTCCTTATTCCAGTATCGTATGCAATTTTTTATTAACTTTTGTTTCCATACATGATCAAAGGCAGCTGTAAGATCCAAGAAGATTGCTGTTGTCTTTTTGGTGATATTTCTTGAAAGCCATGTATGATTGATTGGCAAAGATAAAATAATTTATCTTCTCTACTCTGTTGATACCTGTATGCAGTTTGGTAGAAATTGATCTTATTATTTTCTAAGAGTTGATTTGTAAGTTTAGTGTGTGTTATTCTTTCATTTAGTTTACACATAGTACTAGTCCAAGCTATTGGTCTGTAGCTTTTACAGTCACTAGGGTTTTTGTTAGGTTTTAGTAAGGGTATAATGACTGATGTTTTTCAGATTTTTGGCAGTTTTCCTGTATTCCAGGAAGTTAATTATCTTCAGAAGGCAGGTCTTGGCTTATTTCTCCCATGTTTTTAATCAAATGTCCAAAGATCAATTCTGGATGATTTGTCGTGGTCAGTTGGACTAATAGCTGTTTGTAAATCTGTCATTGTGAGGTCTTGAGAAAATATGTCTTCAGAAGGATAGGTTCGGGATTGTATTAACAGATGTTTTGCAATTTTCATGCACCTTTTTGTCTTTGTTGTTGTATTGCAGTTTGCTTACTTTAGAGTAATGTTTGGCTAGCATATTTGCTATTTTGTTTGTTGCTGCTGTATTAATCCCTGAGGAGATTATGTTTGAAGAGTGATCACTATCCAGAAGTGTTGCATTATTTAATAATTTGATGATGATATTCCATTGTTGCTGAGTCTTTTCTTGAATCTAGTTCATTCCAGATTTCTTCCCGCTTTTCTTGTTTACAGTTTTAAATTTCATCTTCAATTTTTTTGGTTAATTAACTTCTTTTGGTGATCATAACATTGATATTATGATCTATCCAAAATGGAACCCAATTATTTTCCTGAGTCCTCTGGGAATTGAATTTTTTTTGCAACTTTCTGTATGTTGTTAGTTAATTCTAGTAGTTGCTGATCAAATTTTTTACTATTGGGTGTGCCAATACAATATGTTTCTAATAGTTGAGTGTATTTAGACCAATTTGCTTTTCTGAAGTTCCAAGATCTTTTTTTCTCTGGTTTTTAGTCTTATCGCAAATTAATGGTTGTGATAATAGGTCTATCATCACTGATGGCATTCTTTAGTATTTTTCAGTGGGTAAGATTTGCAGCTTCATAATCTACTGCTGTGATGTCTAATGCTCATTCAGTACTTATTGTTTTTGACAGATATATATTTTGTTTCTTGTTTATGATCTCGAGGTTTAGATCAACAGTTATGTACTCTATTTGTGATCCTTTCCGATCTAGTTGTGGGGTGCCCCAAATTTGGCTTTTGGCATTTAGATCTCCTAAAAGGATCTTTATATCTGACATTGTTTGACTAAGTTGCTTAAGTATATCTGTGTTATCTGGATGATATGCATTGACTATTGTAATAATGCGTTTTGATAGAAATATCTTGATTGCTTGAGCCTCTGTGTTACTATTTATATTTCTATATGCTGCTGATATGATTTCTTTATATATAATGTGTTTGGTCTGTAAGAGTATAGTTAGACCTCTGCTAGAACAAGAAGGTCTGTCTTTCTTTAGTAATGAATAGTCTTTAATTAGAATCTTCAGATTTTGATTGTTTTGTTTCTTGTAAACATGCAATGTGGATGTTATTTTTGTATAAAATGTTCTTAAGCTCTTCCATCTTTTGAGTGCCATTGATGTTAAACTGAAGTACATTGAGAGTCCTCTTAGCATATTTCTCATCTAGATCCCGGACTACAACTCTCGATGCATCGGCTGCCCCTGACATGGGAGCATGTGTCCTCATAGCATATTTCTCATCGATTACTAACTATTATAATAACGGAATTAACTCACGTAAATTATTCTTTATTCGTAGAATTTTCACCTGAGTATCACATATCACAGGCATCATCAGTACAGGTACAAGGCTAATTAAACAATAACTGTTATATTCACAAAGTGCCACCTAAGTAGCTAAGGTTAAATTTCCTAAATTTACTTAATTATTATTATTATTATTATTTATTTATTTTTAATAATTTAAATTTAATTATTTTGTTGTTTAATTATTTAATTATTCAATTATAATAATTTAAAAATAAAAATTAAAATTAAAAAAAATAAAATATTAAAAAAATATATTTTTTTTTAATAAATATATATATGTGTATACAATTATATGTTAGGAAAGATTTGCTGCTTTATAAAGTACTATCTCCCACACGGGGGAAAGACGTAGACGATCGGATCTGTTTAGGTTAGGGGAGTGAAGTAATGTTTCACATGTTTCTTTGTATAGCCGTTCCATTAGGAACAGACTTTTGTGAATGACTTTTGTCTTGTTCCACTTAACTCTATGTCTGGTGTTGATGGCATGTTCTGCAATTCCAGACTGTTCGGGTTCAAGGTACTGGATGTATGACTGGTGTTCTTCTAACCGGACCTGAACAGATCTTCCTGTTTGTCTGAAATATGATAATCCACACGAGCAGGGAATCTGGTAGACACCTGGATAGCTGAGATGTGGGAGCTTATCCTTTGGAGACATTAGGAATGTGGAGATTTTTCTAATGGGTCGAAAAGCTATGCGTTCACTAACCCCGTGTACGTTGGGGACAGATATACGTGTAGGTTCTTCTGTACTTGAAGAGGATGCTGGAACACGACTACTTAAAGCTCTTTTTATGAAGGACTTCTTATAGCCATTGGATATTAAGGAGGAATTAATATACTGTAATTCTTTTTGTAAAAGTTCTTCTGAAGAACAAAAGGAGTTGGCTCTGTGAACTAGTGTTTTTATAGTACCTGCCTTTTGGCTGGGATGGTGATGTGATTCAGCGTGGATGTACTGGCCTGTATGAGTCTCTTTCCTATAGACTGTGAATTGTAGATAACATCTGGTTGGTGAAGAATCAAGAGGTCTAGAAGGGCTAACTGCTTATTTACTTCTACTTCTAGGGTGAACTGGATCCTTGGATGAAGCGCATTAATTTTTGAGAGAAACTGTTGTAGTTCTTCTGTGCCCTTCCATATGGCAAAAATGTCGTCCACATATCTGAACCAAATGTTAGGTCTGGGTGTAATGTTGTCAAAAATACGCTGTTCGAAATGCTCCATGAAGTAGTTGGCAATAGCAGGAGATATTAGATTATCCATTGCTGTCCCTTCGATTTGTTGGTATAACTGGTTTTTGAAGGAAAATTAACCGGACTTTATTACAAATTCAAATAATTTGACAATGTCTGGAGGAAATTCTTGGTGTAGTAATTCTATGCTGTCTGCCAATGGAACATTCGTAAATAGCAAAACAACATCTAGACTAATCAGGATCTCCGAATCATCTAGATGCAGGTCGGAAATTTTATTTCTGAAGTCCACAGAATTTTTTATGTATGTAGCAGTTCTTCTAGTTGAAGAAGTGACTAAATTTCACAGAAATTTTGATATTTTGTAAATGGGGCAGCCTATACAGTCTACAACCGGTCTTAATGGAAAAAAAAAAAAAAGTGGAGGCAGGATTAGACAAAGGAAAACTTTCATGCTAACGTATTGGCTTGAGGCCCTCAAAGTCCCCACTGTGCTTCACTCTACAGAAGAGCAATCCCCTACTTCTTGCCACTTCTGCCTTGCACATGGTCAAATGCCTCGGGCATGGGGTTGGACTTCTGCAAGGTGGTATTAGTGATGATAGATAGGAGGGGGTGTAGAAGAGTCAGGTCTGAGAAGCGGAGTGAGTGGAACTTGTTATGGAAACAGAAATGAGCTAGTGTGGATGTTTACAAATGCTAGAGTTGTTTGAAACAAGGGGAATGAAATTTTAGTGTCAATAGAGTTTGTTCATCCAAAAATTGTTGGTATAAGTGAGACATGGTTGAAAGATGATGGCATTCTGATAGGAATAGAGATGGAGAGATGTGTAGTCTTTTGCAAAGATAGACAAAGCAAAGCGAGAGGAAGTGTTATTGATGATGGCAGTGGAGTTGTGCTCTTGAGGGTGGATATGCTTAGAGCAAATACTGACAGTGGTTTTGAAGCAGTATGGTGTGAAGTGGAGGTGGACAGGATGAAATGTTTGGTAGGTGTTGCTATTGACCTGGCAATGTGGAAGGCATTGAGAAGTAAATACTAAGACTGATTGGTCTGGTTAATAAGAAAAGGGTGGTCATTCTGGGCAATTTCAATTATAGTAATATAGACTGGAATGAAGAGACAGCATCGGGAACCAAAGAGAATGAATTTCTTGAGTTTTTAAGGAATAACTATCTTAAGCAGTATGTAACAGGCGCTGCACGTAAATTGAGGATGTTGGGTTTGATTATCTCATCAGTAGATATTGTTGTAAATGAAGTGTCACATCTTCCTCCAGTTGGTGAAAGTGACCATGAAGTGATCATTTGGGTGGTGGCCAGCCATATCATGACTTTTGTAAAAAAGAAAAAAAAAAAAAAAAAAGAGTTATATGTGGAACTGTAAGGCAGGTGAGTATGGCAAACTCAGGAGGCAGCTTGCAGTGATATCGTGGAGGAATGAGGAATTGCATGGGAACTAAATCATTGCTGCTTGACCTCTATTCAGGAATTATCTGGCACAGGCAGTGACTAAGTGTGTTCCAAAGGTCAGGAGATTAAATAAGGTAAGTGTAAAACGGATGACTCAAGAGGTTGAGCATGCAATCTGGAAGAAAAAAAAAAACATTGTGGAAGCAGCACAAGATGAGTGGAGATAACCAGTTACATGAGGAGTACAAAGAGCAAGCAAGGAAGGTGACTCACTTAGTAAGGGTAGCAGAAGTGGAGTATGAGCAGCAGTTAGCAAATGATGCTAAAAGAAATTCTAGGGAGTTTTTACAATATGTGGCCAGTAGAAGGAAGATGATTATGAGAGGATGCTGTTGGTAAATGATAATGGGAGAATGATAAACACTGAGGAGAATATATAATAGAGGTGTTAAATGAGCAGTTCATTAAAATATTCCATCCTTGTGATTGTAACATAATGCAGAACTTGAGAACAGTGGGAATTGGGGAAGAACCAATGATGGTGAGTGAGTAAGAGGTGAGGAATTGAGTAAACTTGGTGTCAACAAGGCCAGGGGACTTGATAGTATATATCCCTGCATGTCTTGAAGGAATATTCCAGGGAGTTTTAACACCTTTAACATTTTCAGCATGAGTCTTAGATTAGCTTAGGTTCCAAAAGAATGGGAAGATGGCAAAATTGTTCCACTTCATAAAGGAGGCAATAAGATTAATTCTTCAAATTTAGGCCAGTCTGCTTGTTTGGAGTTGTGGTCAAGGTGTTGTAGAGGCTACTGAGAACAAGGATTCAGAACTGGGTGTACAGTAGTAGAATTCTCTTTAATGGACAGCATGGGTTTGCTTAAGGAAAAATTATGTTTTAGCAATCTGCTTACTTATTATAAGATGACGAATACATTGGACAAGGAGGATGCGTATACAGTCATACCTCAGTTAACGTTACCTCTGGTAACGAAGTCCGCAATTTCAAGCCCCATTTTACGTAAAAATATTAAAATTTTAAGGTCAACGCCCTGCAATCATCCGATTGGCAAATGATCACGACTCACCATGTACTCCCAAGCTGTGGATGTGTCTGTTTTAGCAGTTTCATGCATCGTTCGTATAATTTAGTTGTTGCTAACACTTCATAGGATGTGTTTCAGTGTGGTGCATTGCAATAAATGATGTATGTTCTCTGATAGCATTATTGTAGATTTTGTAAATATTAATATTTAGTTAAAATGTCAGAATCAAGGAAAAGAAAACTCTTTAGAAACTACATTAAATATCGTACAACGTGTCGAAAGGGGTGAAAGAAAATCCGATGTGGTACATTCTTTAGGATTAGCGCAGTCACCTTTAACAACTATACTTAGTCAATCAGAAAAAAATAAAACAGTCTGCTCAGAATTGTACAGATGTTACATCAGCAAAATTAACTCACTTAAGGAGTCAAACTTTAGAAAAAAATGGAGAAAATGTGAAGTTTGTGGACAGATGATATGTCACAATGTCATATGCTTTTAACTCAAATGTGATTCAAGAAAGAGCGTTATTTTTGTTTAATCACCTGAAATCTAAACAAACTGAAGAAATTGCGGAAAATTTTGCGGCTTCTCACGGTTGGTTTGAGAAATTTAAAAAACGAGCCAGAATTCATAGTCTAAAATTATCAGGAGAAGCTGCAAGTGCAGACGTTAAAGCTGCAAATAAGTTTCCAGAAAAACTAAAGGAAATAATTGAACGTTGTGGCTCTACCAATCGACCAACTTTTGCTGGCAAAAGTTGGTCGATTGGTAGAGCTTCTGCTACTAATGGCTCACGCAAAAAGTTAAGCAAGTTTGAGCATGGTTAGTAGTTGGAAGGAGATCAATCATTCAATGCTGTTGGCACACTCCCCCTCTATGAGTCTGTGGACTCCTTGGAGGTATCACCTAATAATAATAATAATAACTGCCTTTTCAATATAAAATAAGAGTAAAAATTAGAATACTAGCTATATACAATAGTGTTCAAGCCAGTTTTAACTTATGGATATGAGAACTGGATTAGAATAAAACATTTGATCAAAAATTGGAGACCAAAGATATGAGTTCTGAGAAAAACTAGAGCAGTGAACAAATGGATCAGTTGCAGAATCAAATTAAAAATGAAGATATTAGGAAAAACATGGCATTCTTAGCAGTCAGGAATGTGTGAGCAGAGCTAATCTCAGATTGCATGGTCACTTAAATGGAATGGGGAAACAGAAGATTATCAAAGCAGGTGTTTGATCTAAGATGGCAGGAAAAAGACGAAGATGTAGATGGAATTTTTAAAGGTTTTCCTTTTGAATACAATGTATATTATACTTCACAAGATATAGTCTTGTTTTAATTCTCTACCCAAGTGCAAGTGTAAACTGAACTATCTTCACAACTAGTCTACTTGCATACAGAGGCACTTGGCTTCACAATTCAATTGCATTAGTATCCCATAATGCAATAAAATATTATGGGAAGGTTCACTGATGTCGAAACGGATCTAGGTAGTGACTCTTCCCGTTTTTGCATTATGGGATTCTAAGGCAGTTGATGTGAAGTCAAGAGCTTCTCTATGCAAGTAGACTAGTTACATTTATTATTATTATTATTTGACACCTCCAGGGAGTCCAAAGACTCATCAAGGGAGAGTGTGCCAGCAGCATCGAATGATTGGTCGCCTTTCAACTACTAACCGTGCTCAAACTTACTTAACTGAGCCATTAGTAGCAGAGGCTCTACCAATCGACCAACCTTTGCCGGCTATGCTTGAGTATAGGATTAAAACAAGAATATAATTTCTTGTCAAGTGTAATATGTAAAGTGGATCAGTGTAGGCAGAAGTGCCTTAGAAGACCAAAATAAAAAATCTGATAGTATTGGAGTCCTTGCTATAAACAAACTGATTTGGAGCTAAATTGTCAATAGAAACTATCATAGTATCCTGTAAGTTCCCTTGAGGATACAAATTAGGAATTTTATGATGTTTATATATATATGTGTGTGTGTGTGTGTGTGTGTAATACATTATATGATTGCTTATATTTTATCGTTTTCTATTTATAGAAAATTCACATACTGTAAGGTATTTACATAACCAATCACACACACACACACACACACACACACACACACACACACACACACACACACACACACAGAGAGAGAGAGAGAGAGAGAGAGAGCTATTTGTTCAAATGCAGTCTTTGAGAAACTGAAGTTACCTTTGTAACACATCTTTTTAACCAGTGGCTATAACCCTTATAAAAATATATAAAATACTGTGTGCCTTCCCATTGCTTCTGCAACCAGTGCACAAGATTACAGCAAAACTAGTTCTGTCTACTATATTTAGGATAAACCAGAAAAGATAGCTAAAGATCTCCACAAACATAATCTATATGCTGTTTTCAAGCTAGTCATTCAGCTAGTACCTTTGTTTTGATAAGCATCCACTTCATCCTTTTGCATATCCTGGAGTGTATAAGTGGAATTTACTAAAAAATTCCAATATATTTTTGTACAATTACATCATCAGGGAGAGAAGCAAAGATCGGTTAAATACATTCAAAACATGAACTGGTTGCCAACCTGATTAGCTGAATGGTATCCACTCTCTAACCATCTCAAATGGGTTCAAATCCCATTGTGGGCATGGATGTTGCAATTGTGTGTTTGGGTTGGAGACAAATTTAATTGCCCAGGTGAGACCACTGTTCTCCTTATTGGAAGCCTGAAGTGGTTTAAAAAAGTTCGATGTTTGATCTTTAGAGCAGGGTTTCCAGACTATATAAAAAAATAAGGAAAAGACATATAAAATCAATGAAAATAGAAATTAAAAAAATCCTTAGCCCACCCACAGTACAAATATACTATAGGTATACAAATACACTTTTTGAGGGTGGGAACCATGTACCATGCCCTTACTAGCTCGTTTCTCTATCACAGCTGAGGTGACAGTAGAATGCGCTATTACATTTCAAAGGAACAAATTAATTAGCTTCTGTAACAAAAATTAAATAAGCTAATCAGCCTATAAACACACACACGAATAGTTAATGGCAAGCACTTCTCAGAATCTTGAGATTGGCACTCAATCACAGTAGTTACGATTCGGATGATGTCCTAAGGTTTCACAAATGTCAGAGGACAGATGATCAAATTTAAATCTGCAGAAATGAAGAATATTGGCTTGGTTCCAAAAAATTCTGGGTCTAATATTAGTGGCATGAAAAGTAAGGCCAGAGTTTCCAGATTCTAAAAATTTAATGGAGTATTCTTGTATTCTAATCTTAGCCAAATGGCCAGTCTGCTCAAAATATCAAAGTGAACATGAACAAATAACTTGCAGGTAAGTGGAACTGTCACTTCAGTGTTACGAAGTATAAGGTTTTGAAATTTGGTAAGCAGCAATGGGATGCAAAGTGTACATACACTTGGTGGGAAAACTTTAAAGGAGGTAGAGCAGATGAGAGAACTTGGAGTAGTTGTCTACAAGGACCTGAAATTCAGGGGCCACATTGCACAAGTTGTGAAGACATCACATCAGATAATGGGAATGGTGTGGAGGACTGATATGCAGAAACAAAGAGGTTATGGTGCCATTGTTTAAGGCCTTGATCAGGCCTTATAAGGATTATTGTACAGATTTTTGCCAGCTTTTCATGGTGATGGGCATCATCAACATCAAATTCCTAACAAGTATATCCCCAAGGGGTACAGTGAGCATATGTTAGAAAGGGTCCAGAGAAGATTCATAAAGGTTGTCATTGGTCTTTGGAATGTGGAGTATGAGGACAGATCGAATGATTGTAAATTGCAAAGCTTTCTGTTTAGGAGGAGGAGGGTGGATTAAGACATATAAGCTAATCAGGGATTGTTTTCAGGTTGACGTGGAAGAGATTTTTCATTGACAATTTACTCTCTCAATCTGTCCTTGTACTCCATTCATCACTCAATTCATCCTCTCTGAACAGTTTGTCAAATTTATAACCCAGTTTTCATGCATAGAGGTGGATTACAGTTGAGCTATGTGATGATTTATTTGTTACAATACTTCAAATTTGTGAATCATTCTTTGTAATTTAAATGTGTTCATTTGGCTGAGAATAGACCTCATTATCTTTGAAAGAATATGAACTATGAAAAATTCATATATTTCAGTTGCCTCTGTAATGCAATTGGAAGATCAATGGGACATTGTGCCCATTGATTGGAAAACACCTGATCTCAGTTCTCATCGTGATGAGAGGAGTGTTTATGTGGGATTTTTCAAGGGAAGGTGAATTAGAGATAGGAGAGTTTCCCTCCAAGAAACTCCGCTTTTTCATCCTGTATACATGTAGATCAGCCATGAGAACACGTGAAATTTACAGACAAAAAGACTTTATTGTGGTTATTTTTATTTCATATGGGGTTCCCCCCTTTCCTCCCCCATCCCTTTGGTTGGGTTGAACCTTCCTAATGAGGGATTAAGTATGTATTTTATGACTGTAGGTCCGTGTGCGTTTGTTCACGGAGCTGGTTTGCCTGTTCTCAGGGATGAAAAACCTCAGTGTTAAAAAAAAAAAAAAAAAAAAAAACCTATACCTCCATATGAGACCAGCTAACTCACCTTTAGTCGGATGAGCCAAATAAATGTTCCTCATGTCATGGACAGGAATTGAACCCAGGTCTTTCCAACCAAAGGGTTCATCTATACTGACTTCAGCTACAGAGGCTCTACTTTATGGTGGTGTTATTGGGTGTTAGGTGACATTATGTGTTGATGGTAGTAGTTGTAGTTAGAGGATTAAGTAGAGAAGACACTGAATTGAATGTGGATTAGTGTGTGCCCTCCCATGATAAGTACTTGGCCTCCCTGTAGGTGTCAAGTAGTAGTAGTAATAATAATAATAATAATTTGCCTTTTATTAGTAAAAGGCAAATATATGAAATGCAATATCTGGAAAGGGACATTAAAACTTCCCATTTCCAGACTTCACTTTAATTTTTGCTTGCTTATAGCAATTGGTAATCTGATAATGCTAGAATTGCATTATCAGATCAAATACAGTCATACCCCGAAGTTACGCAGTAGGTGGGACCAACAAAAAGCACGTAAGTCGAATTCGTGTAACTCAGGGTATAATTTTGCATGTAATTTATATATACAAACATACAAAATATTAATTAATTGGGACAAAGGTTTACAAAAACACCTATATTTTTTAAGAAATATAATCATAATTGTAGTTTTTCTTACATGAAAAGAAAGTTATTTTGATGTCGATGGTTTCATAAAATCTAATAGATTCGTCTGACGGCATAATGTCTTTTTCTTGTCATGCAAAATTTATTCATACCAAGCTAATGATTTTTTATTCCTTGCCTTTTGCCTTGTGGCTACAGTTCGTTCCTCGTTAGAATCTATGTCCTCCAAAATCTGTAAACTTTCTTTTTATGATTGTTCTTACTATGGATTCCTGTAGATTGAACTTTTTTGCTAGCTCAAATTTTCATTCCGTCTTCAAAATCCTTACTAATGTTGAGTTTTGTTTCCAAAGTCAATGCTTTTCTTTTCTTGCTAGCTGTAGAAGAATCGGACTTGCTTCTTTTGGACAACATTAATATTTTTCATGTGATAAAATTTTTATCAAGAACAAAACATTAAACAATCTCAAGGTTTGTAGACTATAAAAATCGTGTATGAATGGGGACCGTGCAAAACACATTAGTGCTTGTTCACAGATGTGCGAAACTGGCAAATGCGGCCGGCACCGGAAAGATACAACTGGTGGTGAGGCGTGAAGTGGGATGGGAATATGTATATATATATATATATATAAGAAACTGCGTAACCGGATTCGCGTAAGTCGGGGTATGACTGTATATAATAATATATTATAATCATGCGAAGGTTTCTGTGGTTAAGAAGTTCAATCGAATCATTCCGGTTTTGTGACCACATTTTTATTAAATAAGACTGTTTTTTAAAACTAAACAAGTACTAAAAAACAAACCTGACAAGTTTCGTTAGTCATCAGACTAACATCTTCGGGGGTAAAGATAACTAACAGTTTAAAGCACAAGCTATAAGAAATTACGAAAAGACAAGTTCATTTATTGGTATTATGAACATCAAAAAAGTTCATTAAAAAACCGAATAACAGATCTATACAACCGTTAATACATGTTAGCTGGAAACAGTACTATTTGATGTCACGTTCTGTGGTTCACTTTCACTCTGTCCAAGGTCTGAACTGGGTAAATTTTTAATAAACACTGACCAAACTTGATTTAAAATCAAGCCTTGAATTTTTGTTGCATTGTGCAGGAATTTTAATCATATTTGCTACCTCTTTGAATTTTCTTGTGAAACAGTTTTTATCAATATAGGACATGTTTGTTCTGCCCCACAGTACATCATGACCAGTAGAAGCTGTGTGAAATGCCAAGCCAGACTTATTTTCTTTCTTTTTTTGTATGTCCTTTTTGATGTTCGCTCATGCGGATTTCTCCCGATCTCCCCCGTCTGGCCTACATTGCAGATGCCACAGGAACAGTGAATACAGGTAGTCCTTGACTTACGATGATTCGTACTTACGATGACCAAAAATTATTATTAACAATTCTCTAATTTAACTTTGCCGCCAGCATATACATACTTATATCACATTACTTTTGTATATGCATTGCAGCATTGCCATTAGTCAACAAGCAAAGTTGGAGTTGGAGGCAACTAAAGGGGCAGTTAATATGAAATGTACAATTTTAACAAAAAAAAGAGAAGGGCCAATTCATGAAATGGAGAAGCTTTTAATGATATGGATAGATGAAAAAATCAACAAAAATATTCCTCTCAGTTTGTTTATGATTCAAACAAAAGCACGCAGCCTATTTGACAATTTAAGGAAACAACAAGAAGATAAATACGGCGAGCATACATTTAACGCTAGTAAAGGTTGGTTTTATCTATTGAAAAGCCGCTTTAACTTACATAACATACGAATAACGGGAGAAGCTGCTATTTCCGATTTTGAAACTGCCAAAATTTTCAAGAAAAATCTGAAATAAACACATAAAAAAATTGTGATTTTTGATATGTGTTTAAGTATTTTTTTCTTAAATTTTTCTTTCTTAATTTTGCATTTATGTATTTATACGTATATGTGCTAATAAATAATTTATAAATGTTTATGTAAGTTTATACATTTTTAACACCGTTTTAAGTTAAATAGAAACCTAATTTATGAAAATATTATAACAGAAATCAAGAATTAACAAAAGTCCTTGACTAACGTCAGAATCGACTTACGATGGGGACGTTGGAACGTAACCCCGTCATAAGTTGAGGACTACCTGTATTATAAACTCCTGTTTTTTTTCATTTGGTGATGTGGAGGTTTCGGAGGATGAAGAGATTTAGATATTTTTTCAAGTGGCAGGAAAGTCACTTTTATGTTGTACTTGTAGAAAAGTTTGGCTAATTTATCTGTTACATTTTTAATATAAGGAAGGGTGACTTCATTCTTGAAGTCTTATTTAAGTTTTCTGTAGGTGCTGTATTGAGAATTTTCTTAATTGTCTTAGTTTTGAAACCATTCAGTTGTAGGATCTGCGTTAAGTATTGTATTTCTTCTTTTCGCTTTTCTTTTGTACTGGGGATGCTGTATGCTTTGTCCCTTAAGGTTTTATGAGGCCTATTTTTTTGCTTTGGATGGTGGAGTGAGGTAGCATGAAGGATTCTTCCTGTGTTGGTTGGCTTTCTATAAATGGGGAACAATAATCACTAAGACCGATAGTAGACGGAAGGGACTCTCCTACCTGAAATCTGGCAAAGCACCTTACAAACTTGATTTTACCACATATAGGAAAAACACCATCATTCATTAAGAACAGCACAGACTTCATAGAGAAAGTAAAAGATATACACATCGATCTTTCAGACATATTAGCAAGTTTAGATGTGGTCAGCCTTTTCACAAAGATTCCAAGAAATTAAACAGTAAACATCCTAGAAAATCTATTCCCACTGGACATTGTATAGCTCTACGAACTTTGCATAAAAAACACATTCTTCTTTTACCAAGACAAACTCTGGGAACAAAAAGAAGGACTAGCAATGGGTTCACCTCTCTCACCAGCTCTAGCAAACCTCTATATGGAAAATTTTGAAAGTAATGCTCTACAAAACTGGCACATCAAACCAAAAATTTGGCTTCGCTATGTGGACGATATCTTCATCATTTGGCCCGGAACAGCACTAGAACTGACTGCATTTAAAGACTATCTTAATGACTTACATCCTAACATAAAATTTACTCTGGAACTAGAAGAAAATAAAAAACTTCCTATCCTAGACATCCTTATAGAAATAAATGAAAGAAAAAATAGATTATCATTCTCCATTTATAGAAAGCCAATGAACACTGGAAGATTCCTTCATGCTACCTCACACCACCATCCCAAGCATAAAATAGCCTCATAAAAACCTTAAGGGATAAAGCATACAGCATCCCTAGTACAGAAGAAAAGTGGAAAGAAGAAATACAATACGTAACACAGATCCTACAACTGAATGGTTTCAAAACTAAGACAATTAAGAAAATTCTCAATACAGCACCTACAAGAAACTTAAATAAACAAGACTTCAAGAATGCAGTGACTTCCTTATATCAAAAATGTAACAGATAAACTAGCCAAACTATCTTCTCTACAAGTACAACATAAAAGTGATTTTCCTGCCACTTGAAAAAAATATCAAAATCTCTTCATCCTCCAAAACCTCCACATCACCCCATGAAAAAACCAGGAGTTTATAATATTCCCTGTTCCTGTGGTATCTGCTATGTAGGCCAGACAGGGAGATCGGGAGAAAATCTGCATGAGCAAACATCAAAAGGATGTACAAAAAAAAAGAGAGAAAATAAGTCTGGCTTGGCATTTCACACAGCTTCTACTGGTCATGATGTACTCTGGGACAGAACAAACATGTCCTACATTGATAAAAACTGTTTTACAAGAAAATTCAAAGAGGCAGCAAATACGATTAAAATTCCTACACAATGCAACAAAAATCAAGGCTTGATTTTAAATCAAGTTTGGTCAGCATTTATTAAAAATTTACCCAGTTCAGACCTTGGACAGAGTGAAAGTGAACCACAGAACGCGACATCAAATAGTATTGTTTCCAGCTAACACATATTAACAGTTGTATAGATCTGTTATTCAGTTTTTTAAAGAACTTTTTTGATGTTCATAATACCAATAAATGAACTTGTTTTTTCATAATTTCTTATAGTTCGTGCTTTAAACTGTTAGTTATCTTTACCCCTGAAGATGTTAGTCTGACCTGACAACTAACAAAACTTGTTGGGTTTGTTTTTTAGTACTTGTTTAGTTTTAACTTTGTATCTTCTTGGTGCATATGCATATACTTAATAATAACTTCCTTTTTTAATTGCATAATGTACTTGAATAAGTATGCCCTACAGATTCACATCATTATATGGCTTTGTCATCCTCAAGGCTACATCATGTAAAATACAAGAAACTGGAAACTATGTACAAAACACCAGCTTGTGATGCAAACCTTCAAATAAGATCAAGAATATGTGTTCGAGTAGATGAACTGTTTCAGAATAAGAAAGGTTGTATGACATAAAGTTAGTTGCTTCATACAAGGTGATTCTGCACTTATTATAAATTTAAAAGAAATATATTCTACATCTTCCAATGAACTAAGAACCAAAAATTTTAAATTTTCAAGATAAAGTAGTTGCAGCATGAATGCTGATAATATGCAAAGCAGATAATAATGCAAAGAGTGTTAAGGATTTTAAGATTCTATATGATAAATATGTTGTCAGTTGAATGAATCTCCCATGATGAGTCTGTTGACTCCATAGAGGGTATACTAATAATACTACTACTACTACACTGAATATGTGAAACCTTAGATGTCTTGTCTGGTACAGCATAGTATTGATACTAAACACAGTATCCTGCAGGATGAAGCTTTTCTTCTCCATAGAAGATGTTTCAAATATGAATGCCCTTTCAAAAAAAGTTTTGATGTATTTTTACATCAGCCTAATCAGAATGATTGTTCCCCCCCCCTCCCCATAAAAAAAGGTTTGGAAGATTTTCATCTTATGTAAATATCAAAAATAGTTTAATGTCATTTTTTATTTTAATTATTTTATTAATTTCTAGCACACAACTGATTTTATTTATATATGTTGAGCTGATGAGAGGTTGGTTAATTAACCTATAGTATGTTAGTACTATATATAGATACTGATTTGGGATAGGAGAAACTTGTTTACATTTGATTTGAAAGTCTGTATATTGCTTTCCTTGGGAAACACATCAGAGGGAAGACTGTTCCACAATACAGCAGTAGCAGGGATGAAGGAGGGAAAAGAAATTTGTTCTGTGAGTGTCAAGATGTACTGTGAAGATATGTTAGGTAGCAGCTGTATGTATTCCAACAGACTTAGTACTGAGTGGAGAATTATTGATTCTATTTCAAATGAACATTTGCCATGGAAATATTTATAGAGATAATGCAGAAACCAAACATCTGTGCTAAAGTGGGAGGAGGGAGCAATCTAACTGCTCTCCTCTTTATTGAGTCAAGCATTTTGAGAGAGCTTTTAGGGGCCCCACTCCAAATGTGAGAGCAGTGTTCAATAGCTGGGCAGTTTTGTGATTTGTATAAGGCTAACAGTTCAGAGGTGAAGGTAACACCTTGAGTGAAAGAGAAATCCTAGTTTTTTAGAAGCCGAGGATGCAATGGTTATGATGTGTTTATGTCAGGAGAGGCTTGATGTCAGGGTGATTCCAAGAAGAGAAATCTCATCTTGTCTGGGAATTTGAGTGTTGTCAAAAATAATACAATTGGTAAACTAATTGGTGTATGTATACCTTCTATATCTGTTCTTTGATTTGCTTGTTGTTTCCACATGCTGATGGTGTACTGTTATTTTCAGTGTGAAACATTTGCACTTTTCTTAAAGTTTATTACTGAATTGTATAATTTTGTTGTCTTATGCTACAGGTATACCTTTTTAAAGATTAGAGTGATAATATCATATTTATCCTGATATTGAGTAGCTGAGATTATTATTCTATTAATTCTGAGAATCATTTAAATTAAAGCAAATTTAAATGAGAAAGTGCACCTCAAAAAGGCTAATTAAAATTATGTCTTTCATTTTAGCTCCTCTGGTATTGTGATGAAGGGATCTTCTCAACTTGATATCCCCTCTAACACATTTCAATTTCCCTCTGAAGAAACACAGATTAATGACATTGCATTGAACCATTATGGTACATCACTGTTTTCTGCTTCTGGTAATGGTGTGAGAATATGGGATTTAAAAATGTAAGTTAAAGCAAAGTCACAATATAAATTAAACTTTTTTTTAAGTCATAAATTACTTTTTAAAGTAAACTTGTATTTATTGTGAAATACAATACTACATAATACAATATCACAAAAGCATGTTTAATTTTTACTGAGCTCTGTTACTTTTGAAAACAATCAATTGCATGTCTTTAAATGTAAAGCATTCTTTTGCTGTCTCTTACCAATGAAAAACTGATAGTCTACTTTTTCATAAAACTCAGTATATTCATCATAGTACTGAATTATAAACTTAACTTTATTAGAAAAGTTTGCTTGCACACCTCCTAGAATCAACTAACTCATAAGAGATGATCGCTATTTGTGCCATGTGAGTGAACTAACGCTGACGTCATCAAGTTCCAGGTGGATATTTGTTTAGAGTATCTGCTGTCAGGACCTGTGTCTTTCAAACTTTCGAGTTGCAACCTGTCAGGGGAACTGAAATCAGTTAGCAAGTCATGCCCAACATTTGTTTAAAATGAAATATGATAGAATATATCAGAGTGTATCTCATAAGATTTCATATCCAGATGATATGGACTTGTGCTTACACTTGATACCACTGTGAATTGGACCTTGCAGGTATGAACAGTTAAGTGAATACATGCAGTGGCAACTTTCAACCTGATAAAATAGTCTGGCAGTTGTGGGAACTTAGATGTGCTTTCGTAAGTTTGTTCAGATGAAAGGAGATGTCACACCATCCATACCAAAAAAAATCAGTGATGTACAATGTGTGTGTATTTGTACACTTCTTGGAAAGAATTCAGAAGACACCATAGTGTGAGGATCAAGCAGCCATGGGGTCCGCCTTAATAAAATGTAGGACCTCCTTTTGCTATGATTGTCTGCAGCAGTCCTATGGGACATACTTTCCATGAGTATATGATAATGATTAATAGGAATTTTGAACCCTTCTTCCAGTAAGCATATATTGCAGTTCTGTTGTGGGGTGGAGGTACCTTGACCATGCCCAACATTCCATTTCATCCCACAGATATTCAGTAGGGTTGAGATCAGGACTCTGTGGAGGCCAGTCAAGTGTCGTGACATTTGTGTCCAAAATCCACACAGTTATAGCAGCAGACTTATGACATGGTGCATTATCTTGCTGAAAGAGACAATGGTCAGTTCCAGAGAAACATCACAAAGTACAGAATGTTCAAATACCTCTTGGAGAACTGAAATGTGAACAAATGTGATTATTAAAATAAATAAATAAAATTTATGCATATACAAACAGAGGTCCAAGGCCAAACCAGTAAAAACAGGACCATACCAATACACTGCCAACTCTGCATTTCATAGTTCGAGTTATGCCCTCTGGTAAGAGATGCTCACCAGGCATCTGCCACATCCCCTGTCCATATGCTTGGTAGAAGGTGTAGCATGATTTGCAGTTCCATAACACAGCTTTTCAAACTTCCATGTCCTATGTACACACTCTTTACATCACTGAATATAATGCTGCATGTTGGTTCGGGTAATGTGGAGCTTGCATATTGCAGTCTTACTATGGAAACCCATGTTGTGAGCCTCAGTTCAGAATGTTTAGGGGCAGATTCATGTTCCAGTTGATGCCCAGAATGCTGCATTCATTGTCAGCTGAAAATAGCAGATTTTACATATTATCTTTCAGCACACCCTACAGTCACTTTCAATGAGTGTGGTGGGTCATCTACAGCAGGTATCACTTACAGTTGATTCCCTGTGCTTCCATCTCAGTATGGTATCATTGATTGTTGATCTGGGAATGCCCAGTTTGTCAGCAATTTGTTGAAAATATCAGTCTGCAACATGGCATCCTATCATAATGCCTCTTTTCAAGCTCTATCAGTTCCTTTTTCATAGCCATTTCACCCAGGCAAGCTTATACTGACTTGGTAGCATCATATTCCTCTAATTTGTACTGTCTCTATTAATGTATGACTCATTACATGGCATGATTCATTTTGCCCATGTTCGATGTCCTTTGACTTCTTTCCAAGCCGTGTATGTTGTTGTTATTATTATTATTATTATTTGACACATCTAGGGAATCCAAAGACTCATCGAGGGAGAACACCTACTCTACAGCTCTGTCTCCGCCACTCAATCCACCAACTACAACAAACCGCAACTACACCAACACCATCTACCACTCACCACAACTCACATAAAATATTATTTTATTAGTATAATTTTTGCCTAAGTATCAAAGGCATCTTCAGTACATGTAAAAAGCTAATAGAACAATAACTGACAATTCCAAAAGGCACCACCTAAGTAGCTAATGGAAGATAACTAAAAAAAAAAAAAAAAAGATTATTAAATTTCCTAACTTATTAAAAAAATAATAAATATTTTAATAAGTTAGGAAATTTAATAACCTTTTTTAGTTTATATAAAAATGGTCATTAAATTTCCTAACTTATTAAAAGCATCTTTAATAAATATACATTTTTAATAAGTTAGGAAATTTAATTACTTTTTGAGTTATCTTACATTAGTTGCTTAGGTGTTGCCTTTTGGAATTGTCAATTATTGTCGATTATTAACTTTTTACATGTACTGAAGATGTCTTTAATACTTTGGCAAAAATTATACTAATAAAATAATATTTGAAGTGAGTTTATTCTGGTATTATAATTTATTTAAATATGCCTACTCACAGTATTTCTTTATTGAAATGTGTATATTATACAGTATATAAACTGTATTATATGAAACACTGTTTGTGTTATTGGAGTAGAGAAGATGCAGTTGTTTAAATTATGAGTTAATGATTCAAGAAATGCAATCAATTTTACAAAATTCAGTGATTAAGTTGGCATATAATGATAATACTGGCTTCCCAGTTCTTATAATTTTTAAATAAGCTTTCAGCACCTTTTCGTGTGTGTGTGTGTGTGTGTGGCATTGATTATTTTATCTAGCTAAAAAAGTTTCTTTACTAAAGGTTTCAGAGTACAGGAAAACTGAGTGGTGGACATCAAGCTGCAGTAATGTGTCTAGCAGTAGATGACCTTGGAATGGATAATAATCTGGTTGTTACTGGTTCAAGAGATCATTACATTAAGGTATATATATTTTGTATATGTTAGCTATTTATTTATTTATTATTTATTTTAAATGTGAATAAATTGTGTTGAATTTTGTGTCACACTCATGAAAAGTATGACAAAAATATACATCATTGTGAAAATTTGAATATCAAATTAAAAAAATGGAAATGATCCAAAATTATAAATTTTCCACAGATATTTGAAGTAATGGATGACATCTCAAAAGTGCACATACCTAAAGCAAATTTAGTGCCTTCCCATAATGACAGTATCCAGTGTTTTGCTCTTAGTGGTGACTCTTTGTTTTCTGGGTCTAAGGATATGTGCATCAAAAAGTGGGATCTTTCTGCTAAAGCTTTGATGCAGGTCAGTAAATCTGCATATGAGAATTAGATAATGATACATTAATTTTACTTTTAGGAGCTTTGTGTATTGATTTTGTTAATATGGACATATTTTAAAATTAACTCTAGCATCTCCTATTAAGATAACTGATCTCATTAGCAAAACTTTTCATGATTTCAAATGTTCCTGCAATAAACAAAACCTGGAAAATAAAATCTAGCACTGCAAGATTTCATCCTTGCAAAAGTGTGCCATTTTTATCCCTAATGTCCTTAATTTTTATCCTTTTAGTCTTAATAATCAAAACCCTGAAGACAATACAAATGGCATTGGATGAAGGAGACTTCCCTGTTTTAAGAGAAGAGATAGAAACAGCAATTAATTCTTTGAAGGTGGGAAAATTTCCAGGCATAGATGGAATAACTTCAGAACTACTTGAAAGCAAAGGAGAAGCTATCATAGATGCTTTGTTCAAAATTTGTCAAGATGTATAGAACAATGAATCATGGCCTAATGATTGGTACACTTCTATTCTGATTTCTAAAAAAAAAAAGGGGGAGAGACGCTATAAAATGTAGCAGTTATAAAATTGTCAGTCATCCAAACAAAACTTTCCTCAAAATCGTACTCTCTGGGATTCTGAGAGGTAATAGAAAGTATACTTTCAGACCCCCAAGCAGAATTCTGTAAAACCAAAACAGAATAGAGTAGATATTTATTTACAATACATCTCATTGGAGAAAAATATGTTGGACATAATAAAATAGTATATCATAATTTTTTAGATATACAGTAGGTCTTCAATTAAATATGGCATGAGGCATTGTGGACAATACCGAACCAAAATGGAATAGATAATAAAATAGTATTCCTAATTAAAACTTCTTACTATTTCTCAGAAATGTTAAGAGAAATCATTGGCATCTATAACAAGCCTTTCAAAATGGGAAGAGGTGTGCATCAAGGCTGCATGCTTTCATTGATTCTCTTTAACCTATATTTGGAATATGTAATAAACTGCCTTGGAGAATAATGGTTTGGAATTATAGTCGGTGGTTTAAAAAAAAAAAAAAACTTAGATTTGCCAATGACATTGACCTAATAGCAGAGAATGAACATCAGTTACAAGAATTAACAATTTTTAAGGCACTAGTAATAATGGACTAAAGATCCATTAGCTAAAGGAAGGAAAGCTCAGCATCCACAAATTGAAGACTATGTCTTTGGGTAAAAAGTCAATGAAAAATTGGAGTAAAGATTAACTTACTTGGGAAGTATACAATATAGAGATGGCTGGTGTAAACGTGATATTAAAGCACACATTGCTAAAGCAACTGTTGCCCTTCAAAGGTGTTTCAGCCACTTTGGAAAGACAATAAAATACAGCAACTTCAAGACCCTACTTCATCAATACCCTTGTTAACTGTTTTATTATATGGATGTGAGCTGGACATTGCTAAAGGGAGTTAAAAAAAAAAGCTATTGGCCTTCAAGATCAAGCGCTACAGAAAAGATACCTGCATAGCACTACAAGTGCTATGCAAGGTATCTTTTGAAGATACCTTGCATAGCACACAAATGACAAGGGTTGGTAGGAAAACCTATTCATTGCCAGAACACAAGAAAATATCATCATTAAAAAAACATCAAAAACAGTTCTGGTGGCTGGGCCATGTGGCTAGATCTGATAGTTTGCTTAAAATAGCATTAGAGGGATTGACCTCTGGTTAAAACAAGAGGGATGGCCTATAATCATCTGGATGGATAATATTAGAAAAGGGACTAATTCTTCGTTCTCCATCTTGTTAAGGAGATTCCAGGACAGAAATACCTGAAGAGACTGTGTTAGGACCAACACATTTATAGTGCTCCAAAGGTCTACATAGACTGTGGTTGAAGAAGTAGTAGATTTCTTGATTAAATGCTTTATCATGTCTTCTTTTTTCTGTGGTGTGGAAACATAGACAATAAACAAGGAAGATAGTTGAAGAATTGATGTTTCTAACATGTGGAGTACAAAAGAGCCTTGAAGATCTCATGGATCCAAAAGAAGAGAATTGAAAAAGAATTGGAGATGATTAGTGCTAAAATGGATTTAATAAATAACATATAGAAAATAAAAATATTATGTATGATATTTTGAGGTCATATTGTGAGGAATGCAAGTTTTCAAAAAGATTTATTAAAGGGAAGTGAAAGAAAGGAAGACAGTGATACACATGGTTCAAAACCATAAAGGACCAGCTGGACCTGAATTATGCATAGAGCAAGAGAGAATAGCCCAAGACAGAAATATATGGAGATCCATAATAGCCAACCTGGATGAAGATGACAATGGATAAGATAGGACAGGAAGCATCTACAGCCTAAATATCCAAATAATGATGTTAGCTTCCTCGAGTGCTTCAGTATTCTCACCTCAGAATGACTTCTCTTCCCCACTTCTACTGAACAAACCAGCAGATGTAGAGATACTTGCACAGATTGTTTGTCTGTGCACCAGAGCAGTTTGGCAATACAGTAGTACCAAATGGAATGCCATATGTGTGTGATTTCTACTCAGCCTTTCCTTGAGCTGACTACTGTTTTCATTTTTGGTTCTGGAAACCTGCTTTAACCAAATAGCTGAAATAATCTTTATTGGAATAAAGGCCTTCATCTTCCATTCCATCCAAAATCCCAGACCACTATCCAAACCTTAGTTTTCTAACAGCTGTGTCAAGACAGTCCAGGACAAGATTTGTGCATATTACAAATGGCTTGAAACCACAACTCCAGCATGCAACAACTGCTAAAGTACTATTTTTCAACCCAAATCGGACTTCAAAAGAACCAAGTGCAAGAAAGTTATCTCTGCTCAAATTGCAGTTAGACTTCTAGTGTCTCACCAAGGCCATTTGAGTAACTTCTATTCATTCATGTTTCTGCCCCCTCCCCTCCTCTCACATCCAGTTAATAACATCACTCGGAGAAGGTAACCTAGCAGCACTGTTCTCCTGCAGTGATGATCAAGGCAAAGTGTTCCCACTTTAACAAAAACTACTTATTTCATGCCTGTAGGCTTTTTGTGAGAAAGACACCAGAAAAATCGTGAATGGCTTGGTCACCAACAAGTTTCTGGTACTGATGGTACCACCCAAAACTATATTTAAAATTGGTGCTCCTAAACTGATGGCCATCCTGTATTATCTTTACAATCATTCATATTATGTTGTATTATGTTACATCTAGCATTGTACCAGTATCACTGCATACTCATCTTATTTCTATCAAAGATAATGGAGATCATTAATACTCAACTCCTTCACCATGTCAGTAATTGACTTTATCAATTAGTCATAGACTACTAATATTGATTCTGACACTCTCAAACTGCAGTGGATCTCCTTGTCATCATCATCATTCATTGGGTATGTTGTTTATTTTTTAACAGTATATATTAGAACACAGAAACTAAGTAAATAATTAATTTATTAACTTATTGCTGATATTTCGCTGGTGTTATAACCAGCATCTTCAGAGCACAAAAACATTTTGTCACAATACGCGAGACTATAACAACATGGTGTAATCAACGGACTAGTTAAACAAAATTGTAGCAGCAACATAAAGACTAGAGTCCTGATTTTTTTGGCACCCTCTATCTGGGAAAAAAAAAAAAAAAATTACTAGTTTTTTCTTAAGATGACTGTCTCCCAGATCTTAGGCAAGTTAATACAGCTATATTTGTTGAGATTTGGAGTGTGTTTCAGGGCTTCTGTTGCCTCTAAGAACAATCTCTCCGACTTGTAAGAGCTTCTCTGTAGTACTTTTGTATTTTTTCCAGTTGATCCTGTGTGCAGGGGTATCCAGAGCATGGTCTGCTAGGCCCGACTTACCATAGTGATAATTCCGGACGTATCTTTTGTGTTCGCCGATGCGGATTTTCACAGTTCTTCTTGTTTGACCGTAGTAAGCTTGATTACATGAGCAGGGTACTTGGTAGACTCCTGGATGTGATAAAGGGGGAATGCTGTCCTTGGGTGAGCGGATAAGGGTTGCTAATTTGCTACATGGTCTGAATGTAGTGCGTAGTTTATGTTTATTATGAATTCTTGAAATCTTTTCGGATGTGCCTTTAATTATGGGATGGTGACTGTTTTGTTGTAGTTCTCTGTAGTGGATGGTGGGAGGGGTTTCTCAGGAGTGTTTAGTATTTTGTTTATCTTATGTGGATTATAGCCATTGGCCAAGAAGGTGTGGCATAAGTGAGCCAGTTCAACAGCAAGAGCATTGTCATTGGAACAGATTGCTCTCGCTCTATGGGTGAGCATTTTTAAAATGCCATATTGTTGAGAAGTATGATGGTGTGATTGTTTGTGTAAGTATCTCCCTGTATGTGTGGGTTTTCTAAAAACTGAAAATGATAAGGAACCATCTGGAAGACGTGTGATAAGTGTATCCAGGAAGGGCAGACAGTTATTAGCTTCCAGTTCCATTGTAAAGTGGATTTTTGGATGTTGGCTATTTAAATGCGCTAAGAATGTTTCCAATGTCTCTGGGCCATGTGGCCAAATAGCAAGCACATCGTCAACATAGTGTAGCCAAAGTGTTAGTTTGAGAGTGGCTGTATTGATTGCTAGTTTTTCCAGGTGTTCCATGTAAAAGTTGGCTGGGGGTGGGGAGCCCATGGCTGTCCCATCTATTTGTTTATATATTTTCCCTTTATATGTGAAATATCCTGCATGTAATGTGAATTTGAAGAGTTCAAATATATCGGGGGGAAGTGTGACTTCAGTAGATTGAGGGTTTCAATTGTTATACATTTGTGAATAGTGAGGTGATATCAAAGCTTACTATTAAGTTGGAGCTTTTTAGGGTAAGGTGTTGCAAGATGCTTTTTAGGTGGGCCGAATTTTTGACAAAGGAGAGAGAATTGTTTGTGAGAGTGGCTAGTAGCTTCGCTAAATGTCTAGCCAGTTTCTATGTGGGACTATTTATGCTGTCCACAATTGAGCGTAAGGGTGGACCTTGTTTGTGAATTTTTGGTGCTCCATAGATCCTAGGTGTTTTAACATGGAAGGGCTTGAGTTTGTTAACTGTGTCTTTGTGCCAGGAAGTGACTCTTTTCAATAATTTTCGTGCTTTATTCTTTTGTATGTCGGTGGGATTGCGATCTATAATTTTGTATGTTGACTGATCTTGTAACAGTGTGTGCATTTTGTTTTCATATTCTGTTGTGTCCATCACCATGGTTGCATTTCCTTTGTCTGCTTTTGTTATGATAATCTGGCTGTTGTTCTGTAGCTCTTTTATAGCAATGATTTCCTTATGTAGGATATTATTTTTGGGAGGCTTGGACTTGATTAGGATGTTGGCCACATCTAAACGTATGTTGTCGGCTATTGTTGGCTTTTGGAACTTGTTTGGGAGTCATGGCAAAATTGTGCCCTCGACTTAAAGCACTAGTGGCTTCTTTGCTTAAGGTGAGCGACGATAAATTCATGATGACGAGGTCTTGTTGTAATTGCGGTCGTTGTATAGTGTTGCATTGTTGGAGATTTTCAAACTTATTTTGGTGCCGGTTTTTGACTCTGTTGAATTCTTTTATAGCCGTTGCATAGGTGATGTTATCTAGGATCTTCCAAAGTTCTGTATTCAGCATATTATAAAGTGATTCACGTAGTGCGTTGATGGTTGAATTTGATTTTGCTAATTCCAGACGAGTGGCATTAATCTGTTCACGTAATAGCGCTGCACTCGCTCCTTTATAAATGCGTTGGACTTTGGCTGAGTGAAACTTGTTTTTGATTTTAAAACAGTTGGGTATTAAATTGATGTCTCAGCATCTCTTTATGAAGGCTAACCTGCTCAATTGTCATGCCAATTTTAACTTCCACTTACCATATTGTCGTGTCTTACGTACAATATTGTCTCCATGAAGAATCCTTAAACGTGTGGACAGACTTATGTGTTCATCGAACATGTTGTTTATTTTTTAACGGTATATATTAGAACACAGAAACTAAGTAAATAATTAATTTATTAACTTATTGCTGATATTTCGCTGGTGTTATAACCAGCATCTTCAGAGCACAAAAACATTTTGTCACAATACGCGAGACTACACAAACAATCACACCATCATCCTTCTCAACAATATGGCATTTTAAAAACGCTCGCCCATAGAGCGAGAGCAATCTGTTCCAATGACAATGCACTTGCTGCTGAACCTGGCTCACTTATGCCACACCTTCTTGGCCAATGGCTATAATCCACATAAGATAAACAAAATACTAAACGCTCCTAAGAAACCCCTCCCGCCATCCACCACAGAGAACTACAACAAAACAGTTACCATCCCATACATTAAAGGCATATCCGAAAAGATTTCAAGAATTCTTAATAAACATAAACTATGCACTACATTCAGACCATGTAGCAAATTAGCAACCCTTATCCGCTCACCCAAGGACAGCTTTCCCCCTTTATCACATCCAGGAGTCTACCAAGTACCCAGCTCATGTAATCAAGCCTACTACGGTCAAACAGGAAGAACTGTGAACATCTGCATCAGCGAACACAAAAGATATGTCCGGAATTATCACTATGGCAAGTCGGGCCTAGCAGACCATGCTCTGGATACCCCTGCACACAGGATCAACTGGAAAAACACACAAGTACTACACAGAAGCTCTTACAAGTCAGAAAGATTGTTCTTAGAGGTGACAGAAGCCCTGAAACACACTCCAAATCTCAACAAATATGGCTATATTAACTTGCCTAAGATCTGAGAGACACTCATCTTAAGAAAAAACTAGTTTTTTGTTTTTTTTTTCCAGATAGAGGGCACCAAAAATCAGGACTAGTCTTTGTGTTGCTGCTACAATTTTGTTTAACTAGTCCGTTGATTACACCATGTTGTTATAGTCTCGCGTATTGTGACAAAATGTTTTTGTGCTCTGAAGATGCTGGTTATAACACCAGCGAAATATCAGCAATAAGGTAATAAATTAATTATTTACTTAGTTTCTGTGTTCTAATATGTACCATTAAAAAATAAACAACATGTTCGACGAACACATAAGTCTGTCGACGCATTCATTGGGTATGGCACAAAGTCTCTTTACCAAATCATTATATGGTTTACTATCTACCTTTTTGCAACTGGATTGCCAATTTCCCTCCCCTCACATTCACAACATATCATAGTGATGGCTTCCTTTCTTCAAATTTCCCCTCCAATGCAGAAGTGTCTGAGAGCTCTGTAATTTTGCACCTCTTTTTCCTATTTGTAAATGACCTTTTATCATTATCGTTTAAACCTATCCATAGTTTTGTCAGTAACAGCATGCTCCATTACTCTTTCATTTGACAAATCTTAGAGTTTTCATATATATCAAGCTACAACATCTTCCAAAATCAGTAGCTTCCCATCTATGAAAAATATTTCCTTAAAGTTAAGCTTGAGTTCCCAAGAAGGTGGATGTATATAAAATTTTCTGTGCACATGGCATACGTTATATTGGAAAAACAGAATATTTGGAAGATATATGTGTTGGAAGGATGTCGAGGAAGAAAGAACACAGAAATCGGGTGTGGCTTTTCACGCTGAAAATTATCCTGCAGCCTGACAATAATGCAGTTTATTGAATTTAATAGCTATATTTGTAAGTTGAAAGAGGACTCAGAAATGGCAGTGTCTGAATCTGTAATAAAAACAGCTTTGGTCAGTCAACACAGAAGATGTGGAATTCACAGAACCGGGCTATAATGGGTGTTACATAGCACAGGTGAATAGTGAAGCATATATGTGTGACATCTCAATGTGATATTGACTTTCATTTAATAATAATTGCATAAACATTATTATTTGTTTTAAAATTATCTTGACCCTGTTTTCAGTTTGATAAATAATTATATGCCATAAAGCATGAGAAAGTATTTGAATAAAAAAAATGTGTTTATTTTATATGGCTATTTGATTTATTTTTATATTATTTTTATTTTATATACTGAATCTCAA
The DNA here is from genome assembly GCF_054136105.1 of Typopeltis vanoorti. Lineage (NCBI taxonomy): Eukaryota > Metazoa > Arthropoda > Arachnida > Uropygi > Thelyphonidae > Typopeltis > Typopeltis vanoorti. Next base: position 63,600,511 of record NC_143566.1, read on the forward strand.
TGTTCCCTCTAATTTTTGCTGGCCCATCTGCACACGTTACAAGTCTTAGACTCAATGTGTGCCCTAATGTAATATTTCTCATATTAATGTTGACTTTTTTCTTTAGTTATAACCTGTAAAATTGCAAAAATTAAATTAATTTGCTTAAATCATTGTAACAGGCCTGTGTAGCTCAGTGGAAGTGGCGCTTGCATCCTCTGTGCTTGGTTGGTTAGACTTAAGTTCAAGTCTAGTCGCCGACTGGAAGAACTTTTTCTAAGCATTTCTTCGACCGGTTCCCGAGTTAGTCGATCTCTGGCACAGGCAAGCGGGTTTTTCCTCCCGGAAATTCAGGTTTTTTGTCCCGTAAACTCAAGAAAATCGACCATAGTACTCGCATTATTTCAGACAGTGACATATCTTGTTAGGGTTAAGTACCAAGAGATGGCAGTACTTGTTTGCCAGTCTCTTCATCAGTGGCTGCTATAATTAGTGATAGACATGGGTCAGCTATCTCTGATTGACTACCGGTGGAGATTGAAAACTTCCCATTCAGTCTCCAAAAGCTAGATAGGGTATAAAGGCCTCGCCTACTCCCTATAAGGGAATAAAAAGCGTTAGCTGATTTTTTTTTTTTTTTTTTTTTTAAATCACAGTTCTTTAAAAATCTCTCATCATTTATGAGTTCAAATGATTGTTTGTACTGTGTAGAGTAGTCTTGCCAGACGTCCCATATTTTAATGAAAAGATAAAATTATAAATATTGTGTTAAGCAATCATGACCTTCAATATTCTTTTTGAATAATCCAACTTAAATTGATTTGTAAGCCATAAAAACTGACAATTCAAGGAAATTAATTGTGTTTACAGTTTATGGTGGTGACGGTCCCTTTCATTGGTCACTTTTTATTTAGTATAAGCATTTTATTTATAATTCTGTATTGATAAATTGCATTTTCAAACATTTCTTATTTGGACATTGTGTGGTGTGGTATTCGTACAGTATGTGGATGTTATTTCAATAATTATTAAAAAATAATATCTCACCTTTTTCGAATGTGCAATATTTGGTTAATACTTAAAATATAATTAAAGGTAAATTAATTTTCTTTATTAATTATACAGGGGTAATTAAATTTTGTTTCTTTTCTTAAGCTCTTAACAATGCCAAAATGAAGGTACATTTTTAACCATGATTATTTGAAAGAATGGAATTTTATTGCCAAAGGAAAACATAACGAAGTTGAATGCAAAATCTGTAGATAGATGTTTAGTGTTGCACATTGGGGACAATCGGATATTACACAACACATTAACACTCAGAAACACAAATTGAGCATTTCGAGTTCCAGTTCCAAAAGTATTCATACTTATTTTGTAAAATGAAATACCACCAATGAAAGAAAAGTCATTGATGACGAAATAACTATGACATTTCATGGCATAAAACATCATCATTCTTTTGGTCACCCATGTCCCTTATTTGGTTTTCCAAAATCTGGCAACCCTGGTCTAGAGTATAGACAGTAGCCACTAAACAAATATGCATCTGCAATTTACTGATGTCATCATCAGTTTGCCCACACTGTGCAAGCTAAAATTAACTAATTAGAGTGCATTAAGGTGGAATGGATTAGAGTAATACTGGAGTGGAGACATTGGAGAAATTACTAAATAATAATAATATTATTATTATTATTATTATTATTTCGGGCAACTCCAAGGAGTCGACAGATTCATCGAGGGAGGCCCTAACATCATGTCAAGAACAACTATTCGACATTCACACAGTATCTATCATACCTCGCCTGGAACCCATTCATGGTCATAGCACCCACAACAGACTCTGGCAGCTTATTCCACTCATTCACCACTCTCCAAGTAAAGAACCTAGCTCTAACACCCCTGCTAACCACATTCTTGCCCAGCTTCCATGTATGGCCCCGAGTCCTCCCACCACCAGTCCTGTTCTCAAAAATATCTTTTGGATTAATCTTATAGAAACCCTTCAGTAATTTGAATGTCTCAATCATATCTCTCCCCTTTTCTGCCTATCAACCAATTTTTGCAACCCACAAATCTTCAACCTGTTCTCATAAGGTTCATTCCACAGACCTGCTATCATCTTGGTCACTCGTTTCTGGATCCTCTCCACCACCTCCCCATCAAGAAGAAACCCTGCCGCCCATATCTGGGCACAGTAGTTTAGATGGGGGTCTTATCAAGGTTTGATACAGA